>NW_027042509.1:0-372080 GCF_035927105.1 Exophiala bonariae | reverse complement strand
TTGTTGTTGTTGTTGTTGTTGTTGTTGTTGTCGTCGTCGTCGTCGTCGTCGTCGTCAACATCGAATCCGCCAGACTACCACACTCTCTGTTGACTGTGCTTGTATGTATGTATGTGTATGAAGTCCTGTACCTACGCTCGTCGCACGGCATGTGGCATCCGCCCTGAGAGCCCGGTGACGGAAAAAAAAAGATTAAAACACTTTTTATCACGAAGGCCCATTAAATGTCGTTGATGGCTAAAAATAAGACGCACGAAACGTTCCTTTTTCCTTCCCCGTATCTGCCTCCACTGAGATGATAGGCGTTCGAGGATCACGGCGAGTGATGGTTTGTAGTTAGGAACTAACTAGTCCCGAGGTGCTCCTTGGGTGTCACGACCAAGGACATGGGGATCTAACTACTTGTGGTGGCGTTCTCTTGGTCTTGGTCATTCAATTACAAACATGACTGGGCACGGATGAGAGCTTCGTGTTCACAAGTGAAAGGAGAACGTTAAGACAAATGATGGAGGATCATAATTGAGAAGATATTGTTCTTATGTTTGTATTGAGACCTGAAATAGAGCATGTAAAAGCCAATCCATTCCCACCTGTCTTGCATAATGACGACCCAAACCATGTTCGGTCGATGAGCAAACGTATGAGGCTCCGCCTGCCTTCTTAATATTCTGTGTGATTGAAACAGTCTCCCTTCTGTGGCATTTCTTTCATCCTAGCTCCGTCCCCAAACTCGGGGCCCGTTCCATTCTCCGACCCCGTAGTAATAATAGTATTCATAACATCATAAAGAAACCAGGCCACATAGGCCATCATAGAAACTCAGCACACCCGTTTCAACACCGAGCATCTTTTTTTTTTGAAGATTTTCCAAAGATGGGTGGAGGAGTGAAAGGAAACAATTTGGAGATTTTCAGCCCCTAGTAAAATTTACATTTCTCGACAGACTTGAGCAGGAGAGCTGACAAGTCCGTGAACTTTGTAGATGGGCTGCGCGCCATTGACATCATCGTTCTTCTAGTTACCAAGAGGCTTGGTATCCATGTTGAAGTCAAACATGTCGTTCTCCCATTGTTCGTTGAACATTGGATCGTTGTCCAAAGTGGCAAATGCTTCAGGCTCACTTGGGAAGAGTGTAGCATTTGCAGCAGCTGGGTTTGAGAATGCACTGGAACTCTCACCAGCAAACAATGAAAAGTCTCCCTGTGGGAAGTCAAAGTCATTGCCCATCATTGGCTCATCACCAAATGACTGACCCGAAGGACCAGCAATCATGGGAGAATAGTCGGAGATGGATGGATTGCGTGAGTGTGCCTGGAGGAAAGAACCGGGTGTTGGAAGACCGGTGTTCCACACAGTACCATTGTTGCAGTCCATGGAAATATCCATATGAGTACTGTATGGAGATGGCTCTGTGATGTTGCTATAAGCCGGAGTGATTGGTGTGCCCATCATGTGAGGAGTGATGGGAGTTGTGTTGGTAGGTGAAATATAGGCTTGAGCAGAGTTGTGATAGTTGTGAGGGAAATTGTTGAAATCAAAGTCATCTGCACCATGGCCATACTGGGTGGGTCGGCTGGCTCGTGGGAAGATTGGGTTGGAATAGGTGACAGGTGCCTGTGCAAAGGCAGTGTCAAAGTGATTGAGTGGTTGATCAAAGGGAGTCATAGCAGTGCTTCCGGCGATGCTTCCTGAGATGCTTCCCGCGATGGAGCTGGTGTCGTCCCAAGTTCTGATAGAGACTGCTGGGCTTGGAGAAAAGTCAATGCTTGGGGTGCGAGGGGTTTGAGCAGGTGTCAATCTGGTCATGCCTGGAGTGGCCTTGTCTTTACCCTTGGCGCGTTCGTAATGCCAACCATGTTTCTTCTCCATGTGCTGCTTGCAATTCGACTCGCGCTTGGTGCGGAACTCACAATAGTCGCACTTGAAGAAGAGAGGGCTATCACTGTGTTTGTCGTTGAAGTGACGCTCTCTTTCCTTTTCTGTTGGGAGACCAAGCTCATGATACTTGCAGTTTGCATCTGGGCACTTGAATGGGCGAGAATGAGTCTTCTCATGTTTGGCCAGATCACACTTCCGAGTGAAGATCTTTCCACAAGTTTTGTCAGAGCACTTCATCTCGATGATTTCGGGAATATATCCTTTTTTTCTGCGAGCCATTGATCGCTCAACATCTTCATCCAAGGCGGTACTGCTCTGTCGTTTGAGTCCCGGAGTGGGCTCGTAGACCTGACCAGTTCTGAGAGAAATGCCTTTGCCGTTCTTCCAGCGGACAAGTTCGGCGAGGTGGCCAGTCTGATCGAGGCCACCTTCCAAGGTGACCTCGTCATCGGGAGAGTAAGCCATTGGGTCGGACTCTTCAGCAGAATCAGTCTGCTGGGCTGAGCTAGACGACCCGATGTGGCTGGCTAATCTGTTGACTTGTTGAACCAAGTCAAGAAAGTAACCGTTATCGTAGGGACGATCAGCAGCTCGTCGTTGGTCTGATTCAGAGAGCTGTTGATAGGTATCGACAACAAGTTGGATAGTAAACTCTCCAAATGATCGATAGAGTTGAGTTGAGATGGCAAGTGTCTTGATGGCTTTGTCAGACCAGAGGGATCGTTGTGAGGTCAACGTGCTTACCAGGGGTTGTGAAATGAGACTTTGTTCCAAATCACGCAAGCATCTAATGGATTTGTTCGCCTTAGATCCAAGAGCAGTGACAAGAGGATGAAGAGTTTCAAAGCGAGTTTCCTCTAGGATGGGAGTGATTATATATTCGTCAATCTTTTTTCTGGCGACAGTGCTCAAAACAGGATGGCGAGCAACGGGTCGAGAAAGGGGGGGAGCGATGCTTTGAGTGACAGCAGATCGGACGATGCCGTTTGAATTTCTAGAGACTCGTTGCCGCGAGGGTCGGAGTGTTGGGTCTGGCGAGTCAGCTTCTGTAGGGGTAGGGTTAATATCATCACACATCATCATACAGCGGGCAATCCAACCTTGAATCAAGTCTTGAACAAGACCGTCTTCTTCAGAGTGGTGTCCCACTTGCTCCACTGAGTCACTAATCGAGGTGCCCAAGGCACTATCCTTATTCGACAACAAATCCAAAGCTCTTTCAAAAGACTTGGAAAGTCCTTTATCACTTGCAGGGCTGATAGAAGATCCCAAGCCCTCGTCAGACGGCAGTGTAACGCGGCGAACGGGGAGTTGTTCAAAGTGTTGTGCAGATCGACGGCGAGTTGAGGTTTTCTTTCCACGAGCGCCAGAAAAGGTATGCTCGAAGTCTGCGATGCTTTGAGGAATGTCTGTTTTCTCAGACAGCCAGCTAGTGAGGGTGGATGAAGAGCATGTTGGTGAACGATGCGCCAGATGAGGGATGCTCAGAACTGGGTCGTCCTTGGTTGGTCGAGATGAAGAATAGTGGAATGTGGCACCTTTGGACAAGGACATCTTACGCAGTATGCATGCTGATGACTCTGGAGAAGCGGGTGGAGACTGAGGAAGATTTGTGGTGATGACTCGATGTGACCGACGATGAGAGAAGGGAGTGGGAGGAGGTGGCATGGTTGAGGAAGACATGGTTGGTATTTGAGGAGAGGAGACAGCCGAGACGAGTTGCAGATGACACGCAAGGTGCTAATCCAAGGTTTAGCATCCGGTCTATTGGATGACTTTGAAGAGTTCTCCGTGGCTTATGACTCACCCGTTCCAATGAATATCGACCAAAACGGTTGGACAGTACGAGACCAAGTGTTGATTTAACTCACAGGTGAAGGTATTCCTTGTTCTTTTGATGTGGGATTCGAGACTACTCTTTGCTAGTGCGGCAGAGTCTGTTGGTAGGAGTGGATATCGATTGGTGATAAAAACCGGGCGCAAAGGAGAGGTGGTTGTTCAAGAGTGATATCGGTTCGTTGTTGGAGGAGTGAGGCTTCTCGGGCAGTGCCAGTGGGTCACAGCAGACGCTTGAAAGGCCGCGATAGGTAAGGTCGAGGGGTTGAGGTGTGCACAAGTGTTCGTTTATTGGTAGAGTGATGTATTGAATACACACTGTCCTTTGATGAGCAAGAGATACCCAGATACGATGATGAGGTGAAGTTGAAGTTGGGGGGAGATGGTGAATTGGTCACAACCTCAGGCCAAGTGGCAACAACTCAGGACGAATGTCTCTGGAATTGTGGCCTTATGTCCGGATTGAGCAAGCACAAGGCAAAGAGGGAGAGTTGAAGGATCAGGAAATGAAAAGAGAGAGAGAGATGGAGAGTCATGGGCGGGTTAGCAGGCATGATGTGAGGAAGTTGAAGTTGCGACTGCTGCCTGTTCAATTTCTTGGCAGGTGCAGGGGGGGGGGGTTTCCTGTGTCGTGCTTGCCCAAATGTTTCTCTTTACTTCTGGTGTCAAAGTGGCGCGGCATGTAATATGCATACGGGTGGTACACAGTCTTTCTTGTCTCCATGCTGGGTTCGGGGTGTGAATCCCCCCCCAGTGACAATACTAATTTCAAAAGACTGTTTCTCCTAGTATTCGTTCTTTCTGCTCGGCCACAACTTGAGTGATGTCGGCCGTAGCGATGCTTTGACCTCCGAGTCCATTGGCGACTCTGCCTCACTGGCAGTTAAATTGATCTGACATTGCCATCTTTTGTAAAGCACTCATGTACGCACAGCATGGACTACAAGATTTGTCTGATATCTCACTGGTCATCAACAGTCGTTTTGTCGTCGCCATACACAGGCACCCAGATAAGATGAGTATTCAACTTCTCCTTGCAGACTGAAGTTGTAATGCCTAGGTAGATACCTACGAACAGACTGGCCGATGACATATCAAGTTGCAAGTCCTGGGGCCTGCCACTACTGCTTACCAAATGATACGAGTACAGATACCAAGTCCGCACCTTTTGAAGTTGCAGGGTGTACGAAGCTTGGGCTCCACTGGCCTTTGGTGATCTCAGTGCCAGTCAGCCTTGCGCAATGCCTTTGCACCACTCACAGCCCCGCTAAGTTTGGTGGATGGTATCACGTGGTCGGACCGGGGGAAAGACGTACCGCTTCGAAAGTCAAAATGACGGGAGTTATCGAAGCCCTTCTAGGAAATGCAACACTCTGTGGTCCGTGATAAAAATATTTTGGTGCCTGAGGGCCACAACCCGACTCCCCATCGTGCCACTTTTTTGCGAATGAAAGCTAAAACCGTCCAGCAGTAGTTGTTTTACAAGCACAAGTCAAACGTCATTACTCAGGAGCTACGGGTGGCCTTACAGTCCCTCGGTATCGCTTTTCATCCAGTCACACATCGGCTTTAGCGGTACCTTGGATGCTCACCGGTCGAGGTATCAATACCGAACTATTAACAGCATGTCGCTCGAAACTTTCATGCAGGTATGAACAGTTTGATCAAAACCAAAACAATAATAATCAGGTGCTTGGTGGGAAACACCTCCAACACTCCTTGTAACCATTCTCCATTCTACCCGCAAGGATCCGCGAAAGCTTGGTTCTATCTTTGCACTGCCGCAATCAATCAATGATGGTGCATTTTCGCCAAAGGTTCACAGCCCTGGAGATGGATTCCTTTCTCACAAAGCCAGTCACTCTTCACCTATCATTCCATTCCACTCCGGAAGTTCTGTGACGGCTCCGGATCCACCTACCTTATCCTTCTGTCACGGCGGACGGAGCACGGATTAGTTTTTGACAGGTGACTCATGGCTGTGCTTTCTCAACTTCCCGCATTGCTTCTTGCTTCGTATTCTCGTCCAATCAACACGCGTCGTATTTTGAAAGCCTTGGTGAAGTCTATCACCCAATCAACACCTCTTCGGATACGGACGGCGACGGCGCGTGCTTGAAATTGATGGAAATCTCAACCACGTGCACACGAGAATGCTACTCCAGAGTCAAGACGGACTCGTATCATACCTCCAGTTGGGGTGGGATCGTGTCCTTTTCCAAGGGTTTTCTGCTTTTCTGATTTCCTGATATGGATTTTTATTTACTCCATCCCAGCCCTATTCCATCCTCCCCCGCCCAAAATGCCTCCTTCCTCAGATTCGCTATCCATGCTCCAGGCGCGTCGGGGATGGAATGCCAAATCGGATGTATACCCTGCCTCCAACATTTCAATCCCTGCCCATCCAATCATGGCCGCGTTATCCGTGCACAATTCCACCGGTGGGAAACTGAGGCCAACGTGTCCCATCTTTCTCACATCAAGTGTCCGCCGTAGATGAAACCGCAGGAAGTCGTTGGCTGCCACGCCTCCACTAACCACGAGCGTAGATATTTCGACTTGACGGTCACGCAGCATCTCCAACGCCATAATGATGCGAGAACCCATACTATCGAATGTTGCGCCAATCGTCGATCTTGCCAGCGCCAGTCGCTCTTCCTCGCTCACGCTTCGACTGTCCAGAATTCGTTTCACCGAACTCGATATGCCAGCGAAGCTGAATGCCAGATCTCTAGTGCGAACCAATGGAATGGGTATTTTCCACCCGAATTGGTTCAATGACATGTCAAGCTCATCAGATCTTGATTTCGGTATGAGCCATTCCTCGAAGTTGTAACCTTCAAACGCATACTTTGATAGGTATTTGGCATATCCGGTGTCTGGCAAGGAGTCTTGTACATGCTTGGGTAAGATGAGTCGTCCGCACTTGTCCAATTCATCGCCGACCGCAATGTCCCCAGTTGTGGCAATGATTTCGTGCTCAACCAAGCCCTTGGAGTAGACGAGCATCGTATGTCCTCCACTAACCAGCAATGTAAGGAATGGGAATTCCGGCATGGTCGAGGTTGACTCGTTCTGATCGGTTCTCATCGCATCCACCAATCGTGAAGTAAGCATATGTGCCTGCATGTGATGAACTCCTACCAGAGGTACCTGCCATGCCGTAGCAAGTCCTTTGGCTGTGTTGACACCGACGCTCAAGTTACTCAGCATTCCAGGCCCTCGCGTGACCGAAACAAAGTCGGGTTTCCGCTTGCGCTCCCCATTTTGAAGGTGCATTATCTTTGAACTGCATGTCTCCAATTCGACCGGTGGAAGCCATGCCAAAGATGTGTCCACGAGTTGGGACATGTGCTCTTGATGGCTGAGTAAAGCCTCTAGGGGAACGATTCCACCCTTGCCCGTGTTTTTGCTGGTGATTTTCTCATTGAAATGTATGGTTGCCCGTCCCTTCTGTTTCGATAGGATGGCCACGCAGGTATCATCACAGGACGATTCGATTGCAAGTGTCAAGATACTGCGCCGCAGCTGCGACAAGGGTATCGGTCGACGCCATAGTGTGATGCGCTGCTGTATCACCCGACATGTATACAGCATCTGTGGATTTGAAAATGGTTGGAGCAGTCCTCGTAGAGGCCTTCGCTCTGCCTGCGCACCCAGCTTCAAGTCCAGGCAAAAAGTTTAGATCGGAGCATAGCTCCACAGATGCACCAATACGGTGGAGTGTACATGCACTCTACCACTTGTCACTAATCCAGCCTAAATTTAGCACATTGAAGCAAATTGAATACTACGAGTAAGTGAGCAATCAATCTTCCTCAGGCTACCAATGCGGTGAAGCAAGTTAGTGCCACCTGTGTGTGATAAGGCACCATGGTCCTATGTCCTTGGGCGCTGTGTCATCTATGTTCAGGCCACAACCACGTAAGTTACATCACATTCCTCTTCGCTTGTAGCGATGTGTCTTCCCAGCCCTTTCGACAAACACTGCTGTCTCTTCAGCCGGTTAAAAGAAAGAGCCCACCACTGTCATCGCAACAGATCGATAGTGCCCCACCAAAGCCTCTCCCGCTGTTACCGTGGGAAATAATGGAGCGTATCCTCGAATCAGTTGGACCTTTACACCTGAAGGCCTTTCGGCTGGTCTGCCGAGAGTGGTCAATCCTTGGAGCTAAACCACTATTCTCTATCTTGTACCTCAATGAATTCGAGAAATGTTGGGCAGGCTTGATCGCGATCTCTCAGAGCTCATATGCAACACTAGTGGAAAGGGTGGTATGGAACCCAATGGTGCTGCTACTCGGAGCCTTGGATTCTGCGACATGGTATGATCGATATCAATCCTTGTTGAAAGGTGTGACCCATCCCAATATTTTGCGACTTTTTCGACGCTACTGTGAACTGAGACCCCACGCGAGCGACCCTTGGACTCATTCTCTGTTGCCATCATCGCAGATGCACTGAACAACCTTGTTAACTGTCACAAGATTATAATTCCTGAGGATTATGGATTGGAATCGCGTAGGTCAGAGCCTTGCTTCAGGATTCGGTTCCAGAATGACGACCGTATTTCGCAGCGCGCAAGCATATGGGCATGTCGTCCCCACTGGCGGGCTCCCAAAGACAAACACGTTCGCACTCTCGGCACTCTCCATAGCTTGCTCGAAGCTGCCGCTTGTTGTCCCACGGTCACAGATTTGACAATTGATTTAGAGGCTAGGAAATTTAATCAGATTTACAGGGATATGTGGCCCTCTTGCCACCATATTGAGACTTTGATGCTGAAACTGCGGTATAGTGTGACCTGCAATGACACGAGACTCGGTTATCCTCTCTGGGTAGCTCTTACAGATAGTATATCATGGATTCGGTCATTCCCGAGCATCTACGACCTTGATATCCAAGTCAAGCTTGAAGACCCCTGGCCTGATCTGGCGGACCTCATTCGGCAAAACTCGGACCGGATGGCCACTTCGGATATGCCAGACGATTCAGATGATCCTCTCGATGTAGCGCATACAACTCCAGCGCCTGGCAGTGGTAGCACCCTAGACCACACTCAACCCATAGACTTCGATAGCCTTGTTTTGGACCTCGAGATAGACCTACGATTGCTGAGAGTCAAACGTCTGAGAACACTTCGACTGACGAATGCTATAATAAAGGTGAGTGAATTTCTTCAAATTGTCTGTATGCATCCGCACGGCTCCGAATGGCAGCTATCTATCCATCTCGCCGAGACTGTAATCCTTTACTACGGTCTTCCTGCAACTATTTTTCTCGACCTGCTGGCCCAATTGAATGTACGACTGTACTATGAGCCCGTTCAGACCTACCACTACATGATATTACCCCTTGGGGATTACCGAGTGGTACCCATCTATTCCTACTCTGCAGGGCAAACACGAATTTCACGATGGCAGTCACTTAGACTGGGACATGATTGCTGGGGTGAGCCCGATGGCCCATGCATGATGCCAAGTCATGGTAAATCAAAATTCACAAACATTACCACAGAGTTCAGGAGTTATATATTGGATTTTACAAGCTTCGTACTGTCCTACAAGACGCATGCCTCACCAGAGCCAAATAGTAATATCACACTCACATATGAAATGCGCATGAAAGACAGTCGAATCATTTGCGGATGGGTTATTGGGGCACCACCTCTTGATTACGAGCGGACACCAGGGCCGTCTCAAACCATCCTCCCAATATCAACGATACGCGTGTTCTTCGACCTCAGTGATTTTCCGGGAGAGTATGCTGAGGTGGAGGACTATTGAATAGGCTGTCCACGAGGTACCCAATCACGTAACGCTTGTTCTATGTTTTAAGTATGGTTGTTGTCAGATTCCAGTTTAGGGACTGGGGAGAACTGCACAATCGGTATAACCTCTTACTAGCCGCCGACGTGCTGAAAAAGAAAACGAGTGGGCATACGCATGTGCGTACTCGCCTTCGGGGAGACGAGTGCTTGGTATCGCCGCAAGAGCTCATAGATCTAAATACGTCAAGCATCAGCCCACTATACGTGTAAGAATGAGAGCTCTTAACAATCCACGCTAAGTCGTCACTGCAGGGTAAATTCAGATGGCTGTGAATTCATATTGTCGTATATACCTCGGGTTTTGGCTGCAAACGGTTAGGAGCCGAAAGCCTCACCACTGCAGACCAAGTTCCAGTTCAATCATATTATTAATTCATCCGGGGATCAGTCATGGGATTCAATGTAAGTAGTATTTAAGACTAGGGTACCTCCAGGGCGAGTATCAGCGCTATGGATTCAAATCTGTCATAAGGTGAACCAAACATGGCACCACGAACAGTACTCGTGACCGGAGCCAACGGCTTCCTGGGAAGCGCGGCCGCGCGAATCTTCGCAATATCAGGCTGGCAGACCTACGGCCTGATCCGCGACGCCAGACACGCGCCAGGGCTGCTGCGAGATGAAATCATCCCGGTGATCGGATCCGCAGCGGACACATCGTTCGTTGCGACTCTCCCAGCCATCGACGTCGTGGCATCCACGACTGAAGACATCAGCAACTACGTCGGCCACTTCGAGGACTCGATCAAGCTGTTCAAAGCCATCGCGGCACGTTACCGCACCGTCAAGGAAAAGAACGAGAGCAGCGCGCGCGCCCGGCCCCTCGTCATCTTCACCAGCGGCTGCAAGGACTACGGTACGACGGCGTACGACGGCCACGCAGACCTGCAGCCGCACACGGAGGAGTCGCCGCTCAACGGGCCGCCGCAGCTGGCACTGCGCACGAAACACTCGCAGAGGATCTTCGACCACAGCGCCGACTTCGACGCCGTGCTGACGCGCCCGACCACCTTCTACGGCCGCACCGGCACCTACTACGCGCCGATCTTCACGCTGGCGCAGCAGGCCGTCGACGCGGGGCTCGCGGAGCTCACGCTGCCGTCGGATCCACGCAGTGTCATGCACGGCACGCACGGCGACGACGTCGCGGCCGCGTACGTGGCGATCGCGACGAGCGAGAGGGCCGTGGTCACGGGCCAGGTCTTCAATATTTCGAGCCACAGGTACGAGACCGCGGCGGAGGTAGGGCGGGAGATCGAGAAGTCGTATGGCTTGAAGGTCAAATGGGCTGGGTTTCCGTCGTTGGATGCTCCCGGCGTGGATTTTGTGGATTGGTTGTTTGGCTTCTCTCAGTGGGTGGGCAGTGAGAAGATACGGAGACTGACCGGCTGGACGGATCGGAAGCCCCTGTTCTCGGAGATGTTTGATACTTATCGTGCGAGCTTTGAGGAATATTTGAGGGTCCAGGATGATCAGGTCACAAAATTGCAGGCTCGTGTGGCTGGTGGTAAGTATATTTCGAATAAAAATTGAAGCTGTCGATAGGATATCGCCATTGATTGGGATGCGAGTCTATCACATTCACTCTCGTCTGAATTAGCTCTTGACCAAAGCATCTGCAGCGTCCACAGCCGTTTTGACCACGTTCAATAGTTCCTGCGTCTCCTCCAAGCCTACTCCTATACGAACTTGCTCGATTCTGAGACCATACTTGGCTGCCCAGTCTAGCGTGGTGCCATAGATCCCTATGGTGTAGCCCATCGTCAAGGTCAGATGTGCTCCAAAGTGTGGCCCTTGATGCACGTGAAAGTTGTCATAGAAAGTCCGTGTCGCCTCCAACGTGTCGAACTCCACACTCAGGAGTGTTCCGTAGCCTGGTTTGAATTCCGCGGTGGGCTTTCGCATGAATGGCGTGTAATTATTCAGTGAGGATGAGACAGTAGGGTAGAATACCTGCTTCACTCGGCTGTTTGTATCTGCGGCTTTACTCTGCAGATAGTTCACCACGGCTTCAGCATTGTTGTTAGCAACCGCAGAACGCTCCAGGTAAGTGCGGCTGTTCTGCTCGAGAGTCTCTGCGTCACCCGCAAAGAAATTGTTGGTGTACTTGTCGTCAAAAAGCTCTTTCAGTTCCGCATATCTTTTCGAGGACGGGTTCAGAACGGCAGAAGCTGACATCACGTCGGCGTACCCACTGAATGTTTTTGTCAATGAGGAGACCACAATATCCGCGACTCCAAGGACATCCACACTGCAGAAGCTACCAATTGTGTCGTCGATAATAAGGAGGGTCTGGTACGTGTCTGCAAGATTTCGCAGTCGAAAAAGGTTCGGCGTCACAAGCAATGGATTCGATGGAAATTCCGCCCAAATGGCTTGGAGAGTCTTGCCTTGTTCCGAAAGTGATGAGAGATGTTGCTCAAGTTTATCAATCTCATCGTCTGTGCCTAGACCTAGGAACTCATAACCTGGGCCATAGTCCTCGAGGATATGAATGGTTGAGTGAAACGCAAATCCGAACAAGACACTGGAGGCATTGAACTTGCTGAGTAGGTATTGGTGAACCCAATAAATCGAAGACATGCCTGTCTGAAAGAGATAAACATCATTCTCGCCGACTTTGTTGTCCCGTGGTGGATCAGCAGGAGCACGTTCGAGAAGTCCTGCAATTCTCTGCCGCAAAGTGACATGAGCTGGACTATCAGCTCTTTTGCTGAGACTTGGATCGCCAGCCTGCACTTCCTTGAGAGTGTCCAGGTGCTTCAAAGTTTCTTCCGCAAATCGCGAGGAGATCCCAGATCCTGCATGGACCCAGAAGCCGTGCACAACGCCCGTTGAAGGTGGGGGAAAGAAGACCACGAACATTGGAAGTTGTGCTATGAAAATACGTATCGTGATGTGATCACGCAAGACTGCATCTTTACCTCTCCTCTGGGAAGTAGAGTATCCAATGGCGTCTTGAGCAGTTTGCAGTGAAGGGAAGATGAAGCACGCTTTCTCTTTCTCTCCCGAGAATTCGATAATCTTCGCGGACAACTAGGGATGACAACGTCAATGAATATTTGCGTTGGACGCGAAGCTTTCTGCTGGCTCTTATTGCCTGGGGTTCGCTACTCACTTGCAAAATATCAGGATGTATCCAGAAGCGAGGATACATGCTCTTGAAGGAGCCCATGAGCTCTGGGTCATGGTCTCGAAACCGCTCGAGTGATCTCCAGGTCGGGACATGTGTGGTGATAGCATGTCGAGGCGCTGGTGGCAATGCATGGCCAAAAGCAGTCTGGATTTCTATTGACATGGTCGGTGATCTGTCGCGAGCAAGAGAATGTTGGAAGATGAGAAATAGAAAGAACTGTTCCGAATAGTCTTCGTTATTTACCTCGCTAGTTATATTGAGTAAAAAGACACAATCCTGGCGTGAAGAATTTTGTCGAGTTGATGCATCGTGTCAGCTGAGTCGTACCCGGGGAGAGCGGATACTTTATACTTGTCCGGCGACTTTCCAAAAGCTATCAGGTTCGTGTTTGAATTGTAAAGAAAGTCTGGTGTGACCAATCACGAGCACTTAAAGTTCAGAACACGGGGTCGGTGTAGGCGGCGGGGTTGTCAGCTCTGACGAAGCAATAGCAGCTAACAGATGCTGGTCAGAATGAGATGCAGCACTTCATTCCCGGTGGATACTAGGTCTAGATCTGTGTGTCCTTGTATTCAGGTTGTGAATGATAGATTGAGAAAGTGTTATCTGGTATTAAACCAGGTCACAGAGATCCCCTGGTGGGATGGCGACCAATAGCTAGTGCAGCCTCGGATAATAATTGCCACCAAAAAGACTTGCGTCTTACGGCCCCCTGCATCATGATACGACTCTGTTTACCGAGGTAGCTGCCATCAATAGCGTGAGAGTAAAAGATGACTTCTTTGGGAATAAGGCAAGTAAATAGATGTCTAGGATAAAGAAGGTGGTGGTTCTTGCTGTGGATGCGGATATGTTCCAGCGAAGAGCTTGCAACTTACCCGATCAGTAATGAGATGTTGCAGCCATTTAAGTTCTTACTGGGAGATTGCCTAGTCTTTGGAACAACAAGAAAAGTCAAAGCTACTCTCACTGACATTAGTGCTAAATCAGCAAACAGAAACCTGTGCAGGATTGGTTCCAGCCAGAGATGATAGCTGCTGTGATTTGTGATGAATGAAGCAAGATCAACTTGTAGGTAGCGAGGCTTCCTGAGAGGCCCTAACACACACGTCAAAATCTGCGATTCGCTGTGTCAAAGTTCCTGTGACGATACTCCTCCAGGGGCATTCATCGTAGACGAAGATTGTAGTGATGTTCTATAAGTAACTCATGTCGTCGTCTAGTTTGGGAATTGATCAAAGCCTGTTGGAATGCGAAAAACCATCAGTTTCCTCGTTCGATGCCATGATTTTTCACTACTCCTGAGATAAGAGCCTTGCAGCAGATGATTGTGAATGACGTAATGTCTAAAACTGATTAGATAGTAGTGGTTGAGGAATGTCGTATGCATGGTGGTAGCCCTCTAGCTCAGCGCTGAGCCAGTAGCTAGCAAAGGCCTATTTTCTCCTGCTGGTAGCCTTGGAAAGCAGTCCATACATGCAGAATCTTGACAACTCTTGAAGATATCAGCACAAGATGGAGTGTCAACCTTATCAGTGCGTGGTGCTTCCCAGTCTCAAACAGTTTCGGAGATTCCACTCGGAAATGGGAGGTGGTACAACGGGTGCTTCAGTAACTGTTTCCAACATTGACAAAAAAGTCAATTGGGGATGTCCACAAGAGCTGGTGAGAGGTCGACCTTGTGGGAGAGAGGGCGTATCAGATGCGAATATTAGGTTGAATATTGCTGGTGAACATCATGATACTCCAGCACATATCTTGTGAGAATAGAAACCAAAAGTTAAGATTGTTTAGTGACACTGCTGTGTCTGTGAAGAGGCGCTGTTGCGCCATCCCTCTCCAACATAGGCTAAAGTCTGTTGTAGGTAGATCGACTTTGCATCCTCAGTGCCGTATATGAGACACATGTGTCAAGCAGTAAGCATTGCTTACGGGTATTGAGGAGCGTGGGTCCTGTAGGATTGATTACTTGGAGGGGATCACAGGCGTCCTAGAGCCTTTTGCGTTTGGTCTCTACCCCATTATCCTTACCTTTCATGACTAGTCAGAGGTGGTCTGATCATCTCCATCTCTGCAAAGCCCAGCGTTGAGAATAAGGAAGACTCCATGATACTGGTCCGTGACGTCGAGCGAATCTATAGATATAGAGTCAATTCTTTTCGATCATCACATCCGTATGGTTGAACCTCGATAGCAGAAAAATAATTAATGGATGAAGGGTAAGGCGTAGTTCTGTCAGTGTTAAATTTTTGGCGCCTTTCATTCACTCTGCAGGCCTCCTCTCGATGTAAGAAGACAACCTGGTAACAGCAGGGGGATCATAGGGGCCAAATGTTTCATCAAGAAGTAAGAACGTCAGCATCGACGGGGATGAAGAAAGTCGAGTTTTTCTTCGAAACACACCCAAGCCCTCTCCAGGAACTTACCCACTAACTTAACCACGCCCACTACTTCGTACGAGGTACTTCGTACGTTCACTGCGCAAGCCACTCCTTGAAGATCAGCCAGATAGGCGAACCTTATAGCCGGGATGCGCCTGTCACCCTGGGCTGTCACACGAACCATTTGACTCGCTTGGCACCCCGAATTCACCCCGAAGCGAGGATTCCAAGGCTGCACCACGTGGAGCCCTGCGGCTTGAGCCAATCTTCTTGATCGCTCCCCTGGCTGATGTGCAAAAGCCCCCGAAGTGGATAAACCATTGGGCATCACAAGTGCTTTTTGGGCGTTTGCCAATGCTTTGAGTGCGCTCTAGAGAACCACTTCATACCTTTCTTAGCCAGCATGCCTGACCGCCAGGTCCAGAGCATACTCTTTTCGTACAGGGCCTAAAGCTCACTCGCAGGAACGCTCCAAAAGACCCAGTGCAGATGAGAGATCAAGGAGAAGACGGAGATATTGTGGACATTCACCTGCCGATCAAGTGGCCCATCGTTGCGGTAAGCCATCCGCAAGGCCTTCCACAGTAACTACTATGAGCTATCGTTCTTCCAAAGTGGTCCCGGGAGATGCGCAATCCTCCCGAGACGAGGCCTTGCAGTTGTGAGGCGACCCTGGACATGTGAGCACCGCTGGTTCTCTTACGGCAAGTGAAAATCTTAAGTACAACCGCCATGCCACCGTTGTTGCTACCGCGCAGCATCCACGGCTCGAACCTGGCCGTTGCTCTAGAAGTCTTCTAGAAACGGGTGCTTTCGGCTACCTCAAAGTATCTCAGATGAAGCTCTTGAGTGTCTTGCTGGTTCCTTTTGCGCTGTTGAGCTGGATCTCAGCGAGCCATGCAGCACAAGTCGATTTCAGTGCTCTGTCGCAATGCACTGTATGAGTATTCGCTTCATCACCTCAGACAGCGTGCTAACTTACAAACTTAGTTGACATGCCTTCTCAATACTTTTGCTGCAGAGAACTGTTCACTGACGGATATCAACTGCCAATGTAAAAACGAACAACTTACAGCTGAAACGTCAGCATGTATGTTGAGCAATTGCACTTTGGCCGATTCACTAGGTATGTGAGATCTCGACATCAAGATAAGAACACCTATTGATCAAAATAGCATTGGGAACACTCCAGCAGCAGGTCTGTGATGTGAAGCCACAATCGAGGGCATCTGAGATTGTGACGATCCATCTCGTCCTCGCCACATTAGCCTTTATAGCAGTCGTGCTACGTCTTCTCTCCAGATATCTCATCAGCAAAACGATATACAACGATGATATTGCCATGTTGGCGGCCGTGGTGAGTTGGTTCCAGATACTGATACCGCGAGAAGCAAAAGCTGAGGTGACTAGGTCTTTCTCGTTCCAAACATCATATTCGTCGGCTGGAGTAAGTCTGCTCTCTTTGCGTTTAGCTGTTACGGCCACTAACAAGCAAACAGTGAGTACTCATGGTCTTGGAAAGAATACTTGGAACGTATCAGCGTCCAATGTCACTAAAATCATGCAATTATGTATGTGATATTCCCCCTACATCCTCCTCACTACTAATTCTGTAGTCTGGGTTGGCGAGACGTTCTATGTGCTCACCCTTCTACTCACGAAAGTCTCCCTCCTTTTGTTCTACCTTCGAATCTTCCCATCTCGTCGATTTCAAATCTGGGGCAAGTTGGGACTTGGATTCGTCATCCTTCCAGCGACCATCATCATGCTCTTACAATTGTTACAATGCCTTCCGGTTCAGTACAATTGGGACAAGACAATTCACAATCCGAAGTGCATCAACGTCAACGCTTTGACCTACGCACATGCAGGTATCAACATAGCGCAAGATTTTGTCATTTTGGCGTTGCCAATCCCGGAGCTTCTTCATTTAAAGCTCGACTTGCAGCAGAAGATAGGATTGATTGTGATGTTCCAAGTGGGAATATTGTAAGTCGAGATCCGAAATGCCGGACTTATCATTCATCATTACTAAACCACGACACAGTGCATGCATAACATCTATCGTCAGGCTACGGTTTCTCGCACAGTTTGGCGTAAACTCGATCGATCCCTTATGTAGGTCACGCTCGCCCTTGCTTGATCCATCCATGCCTAACGCTGTTGAACCCACAGATGAGAACTCGGACGTCGTGATCTGGACATCGGCCGAAACTAACACGGCGATCATCTGCTCGTGTCTCCCTGCCATCAGAGCCCTCTACAAGACAGGCCGGCACATTGCGAGCGAAGCCGCGTCTGGTCGGAGGACGAGAAACGAGAATTCTCGTCGCCAATACGGCAAATCATCGCAACTACAGAGTAACGACCACGACCCGAGGTTCGTCGAGCCGAGAAGTAAGGCCGGCGAGGTTGTCTCTTTGCATGATATGGGGGACACTACTGCTCTGGTGTCGTCGCCCAAGATCGGTCGTGCTGTGTAATGTGAATTGCACGACTACTTAACTACCTGTACAAGTAATCTGTGTAAACGCATCGTGACGTATTTATGATCGAGACGAGTAATGGCAGATGGAATCAAGATAAGATAGTGACTCAACCGTGTCGTTTTTGGAATCTTTTGTTTGTGTGCTAAACAGCTGTTTAATCGGCAGCTTCAGCAGGAATAGAAAACCCAGCTCGATCCATACATATTATATGGCTGTGCTTTCGCGACCTAGTATCGTGTCGCCACTACCCAATATTCTTCGGGTTGTCTTTACTCATCAAGTCGTGCTTGTTTTAGATTGACGTCCATGGCATTGCACTCATAATCATTTCCAGATAGTGCGCTGCTGGTAGACGGGCGGAGCTCGGATAGGAAGGTGCTTGAGCAAGGCATCTAGAATGCAGATCGTTGCAAAAGCAGGTTGGTTCTGAGTCCTTGGTCAAGACCAATCCCGCCTGACTTTCTCCTCCCAGGAAAATTTGCGTGTAGCACCGTGACGCCGTCCATGTGGATTGGAACTTTTCTGAACTGCAAAACCTCCCATCGTGACTCCCGATTTGTGCCCTTTTGTATGTGTCCAGCATAGCCTAGAAACCTCTTCCGCGTCCTCGGCCTCGGCCTCTACCACCAGGGCCACCACGGCCTCTGCCACCACCCCGTCCTCCTCGTCCTCCTCTACCACCAGTACCACCACCTTCTTGCTCTTTCCTCGCTTTGTTCTTGGGCTTGGGTTGATCATCAATCAAGAGCGTGTCCAACGGTAACGAGTCTGGTAGGATGAAATATCGGATTGTGCTTCCTCGAATGTTGATTGTGTCCAATTGAATCGTCTCGCCCGGTGTTAATGGGTTGAGTCGGTTTTTGATGGTCATCTTCACCGCGCGTAGTGCCGTGTTCATCTGAGGTGAGACCGAGGTGATTGTGCCGGAAACAATGGTGCCATTTTTCAACTCGATCGTCACCGACTCATTGGCGCATTTCATGAGAAATCTGGACATGCAAAGTAGGATTAGCTCTCGTTTTCTATGGAGATTGTATCGATGTCGGCGGTATTCCAGCGGAACGACTGGTCTTTGCAACCCAACGCAATACCAGTTTCAAACAGAGACGTACCTAACGAGCTTCATCTTGCTTCACAGGGCCGTTAGCCGGCGTAAAAATTTCGGGTCACTGTGGTTCCCGGGGCTTGGTCGGGGATGAGGAATAGATCTTGGTCGCAGAACCGGTGTTGCTATTTGAGGGACTGTCCTGGTGTTGTCGAATGTCCTCGTCCTCAATTTTGATGCTGTCGTCGAATATTTGGCCTGCGTTTGCGCCATGACCTGGCGGATGGGCCTACAAGAGTTGGAGATGTCTTGGCATCTCGAGGCTGCAGTCACGTGAGATTGCTAGAGGCGGCTAAGGGGGCCGAAATGCAGGGGCTTTGTTGTGTTCTGCTTCCTCACTTCCATTCAAGCAAGCGAGGCTCTGTCTTTGGTAACAACTCGGTCTTCAGTCATTTCCTTCCACCCATATCAGATCACAAGATGGCTATGCTAACCACTGGACTGGAGGACGAGCATATCGGCGTCGATGACTTGAACTTCTTAGCCTTGCTTGGTGTTGGTGTTTTTAATGAAGTCCTGTTAGCAGAGAGCAAGACCTCGAAGAAGTTGTATGCAGTAAAATCCTTGCAGAAGAAGTCTATCATCTCCTACAACGAGACGAACCATGTTCAAATTGAGAAGCGCGTGCTGCTTCTTGCCAACAAGGATCGTCACCCGTTCCTTCTCAACATGCATGTCTGTTTCCAGACCGAAAATCAGCTCTTCTTCCTTGTGAACTACGTAGCTGGTGGCAATCTCTTGCTACATATTCAGCGCGGAGTACGCTTTCGTCTTGAACAGGCTCAGTTTTATGCCGCCGAGATCTGTCTGGCACTCAAATATCTACATGAGCATGGCATCATTCACCGCAACTTGAAGCTCAGCGACATTCTCTTGGATCTCGAAGGCCACATTATGATCAGCGACTACAGGTATTGCAAAGAGGATATGTGGCACAATTCCAGAACCCATACTTTCTGTGGCACTAATGAGCGATTGCCGCCTGAAGTCCTTTTGGATGAGCCCTATGGTCGTGCTGTGGATTGGTGGGGTTTTGGTATAATGCTTTACCAGATGCTCTGCTATTCTACTCCATTCCCAGGAGATGATGAGGACGAGATCTATGATGCTATTCTGGATGATCAGCCGACAATGACGAGCAATCTGTCCCCGGAAGGTAAGTCTATTCTGCAAAATTTACTGCAAAAGAAACCTGAGCGTAGACTTGGGAGTGGACCCATGGATGCACAAGAGATTATGTCGCATCGATTTTTCAAGGATATTATCTGGGACGATGTATACCATAAGAGAGTGGAAGTCCCGTTCAAGCCCACGATCAGACACCCACAAGATACTAGCAATTTCGACCAGTCTCTCCAAGAGTGCGACTTTACACCAGTGGGGCTGTCTGAAGGCGCAGGTATGTCATGACATTTTGATCTATCTCTTCAGCCGTGTTATTGTTGTACGGTAACGGTAAACGCCTGCCCAACCTACTGACTTACACTCTGCCATGTCTCTCAACATCTGACCAGGGGCATTTTGCTGACTTTTCATACTTTGCTGGGGACGTGTAATGTCCGAGTCCTTCTTAAGCGCCCCTGTCGACTTATGAAGATCTTTACATGCAGTCTCAGCTCAAATTCAACATCACTTCCACAATCCTGACCTCGATACGACTCACGTTGTCTCAACTGCCCACCCCTTCGGTCCGGACCTTGTACTCCATCAACTGATTAGAGAGAACCGAGTTCCGATCTCGGATCTTCCGTGCGGCATCCAAGCCAGCGACGGGCAATTTATACTCGACCTTGGTCCCAGCAGCAACACCAGGCAGAGGATGTGGGAAGGGCAAGTATTCCGGCAGCAAGCCTAATTGAAGCAATACTGTGCCTTGATCCCAGGAAATGTGTTCATGATAAAGTCGATCGCCTCGTATATTCACTACTGCGGTGAAGGGAATTTCAAGTGGAAGATTTGTTGCTGGGATACCAGGGACCCTGAAGATATTGGTAAGAGATTAGACGGGCGACAAAGCATTTCATGGAGGAAGATTCTTGAACTTACAACCATGGGACCTCCTGTGTGTGGGTGAACTTGAAGATAAATTCATCAACAATGCGATCAATACCAATGGTTCTACTGATCAGTTCCAGTTCGGTATCTGCGGAGTTACTGAAGATGAAGCTATCGCGATAAAAAGTCGACAATCTGTCGCGACCTACGCCACCAGTGAGCTGGGAAAAATCAGTACGGTTTTCTTGTTAGAGGACGATGATATTTACTGTTGGGACGTGGTTGACATATGGCTCTTGCACCATGGTACTCATGGTGTGCTGCACAGATCGATCGGCAAACTCATAGTAAGTGTGTTCGTCCCATATCGTCTCGAGGTCAAAATACGGACCACCGACTTGAGGCTTGAGGAACGTCAGATTGCGAGTGTGCGAGACGGCTTCAGAGTTGTAGTGGAATTCTGGAGTGAAAGGTGTGGCAAAGCTTGCAGATTTAAGAGTTGCATAGTAGTATTTGCGATCTTTACTGCCTGGCTGTTGCGTAGGCGAATTTTGCGGCTGTGCTCCGGCAATATGCAGTAATGTTGGGACGGGAAGTTGTTGCTGCTCAGTCGTTGAGTCTGTGTAGATGATGATCCCCGCGATCTCGGGTACGTTGGATATCACTCCAGCGATCTGTGACAGCAAAGTATGGTCATACACTAGGCATTTTGTTAGAAGCGACTTCATCCCCATCGTCTAGCAAAGGCAAGCAGGGCTGGAACGTACCAACAAGTCCGATTCTCTCTGTTCCATCGCATTTCTCGCACTGGCGAAGAGCGGTCACAGCCTGCTGCAGGAGTCCCTCATCTGAACGCAGAGCAGAAGTTTGGATCTCAGCCACGGTGTATCCTTCTTCCGCCCATTTGAGAATTAATGAGGGGGCGCCATCAAGGTGTGTTCTGGTCTTGTCTTCGATGTCTGCAACGACGGTAATGATGCCAGGACCATTCTTTCCACACCGAGTCAGCGGAGCCTGAATAGTCAGACCTGGCTTGATCTCTTGGGGATCCGGCTTAGGTAGAGCCTTTGGTGGCTTGGTGATGTCTTCATACATGACAAGGTTTGAGGAATGATGGTTAAAATTGATGCAGCCCTATTTGCTTTGGTGACTTGGAATTAACAAATATTATTCTGTTGAGACTTGACGGGATCACAGTGAGATATCGAGACTAATTGAAAGACTGAAAACTTGTCATCGATAACGATCTGTCGACTTCTATCTTCCTTTTTCAAAACTCACGTGAGGCAGCATGCCCGAAGACTGACGTCTAGACATGGTGAACTTCTAAAGCCTAGAGAGCAGGCCCCGCACATGGCTTCCCTGACCAGGGTTGTTTGACGAACAAAGCGCCCAAAAGTTAGGTGGGTCCGGAGGAGTGATAGCTTCGATATGGTTGACAGCCAGCCCTGAAGTGCACTACCCGACAACGCAAAATGAAACCCAAAATTTGTCGGGCATCCGCAACCTTCCTATCTGGTCATCGACACGAACGAGTCAGAGAAGCTTTCACTGTTTTGGTGCCAGACTCCACAGCCTTGCGAAGACTGGGTGCGGGGGTCGCTTTCCCACCATTAACCAGATGCCAGCATCACTTGATATACGGCTATTATGTACTGAAGAAAGCAAGAAACCGCCAAGCAGCTGACCGAGGTCGCAAGCGATATTTTATCGACAGTTCATTGAAGTCGAGAATCCAACAATACATTCGCTGCTAGGAGAAAGCTTTCTACACGCAAGCAAGCTCAATTATGGCATCCGCACTAGAAAATGTCAGACCTATGTTTGAGCTCCGAGGACGAAACTACATCGTCACTGGCGGTGCCCAAGGCATTGGCTATGCCGTCACGAGAGCGATCTGCGAGATGGGTGGTAACGTGGCGGTCCTGGATAGACAAGAAGAACCCGCCGAGAAGGAATTTCACGAACTGAGCAAGAAATTCGACGTCAAGGTTGGCTACATTCGTGTCGATGTCACGGACAATGAAAGCTTGAACTCGGGCTTTGAGCAGGCACTGCAGTTGCTGGGCGGTACCGTACACGGATGTGTCCCTGCAGCTGGTATTGCGATCGACAAGCCTTTCGTTGAACAAACGTGGGACGAGTTCACGAATATCCAGAACATCAATGTGAGTCTACCTTTGTTACGATTTTGATTTGATCCTTCCCTTCACGGTGGACAAATACTGACCTTGTCGGTGACAAAAGGTCCGAGGAACATTCTTCGTCGCCCAGCTAGTGACCAAGCAGATCCTCAAACAAGGCGGTGGTGGCAGCATGGTCCTAATTGCCTCACAGTCCTCACATATCGCACTGCCAGGCTACCGGATGGCGGCCTACAATGCATCAAAAGGCGGAGTCTTAATGCTAGCCAAAGCACTAGCCGTTGAGCTGGCGCCGCACAATATTCGCGTCAACACGATTTCGCCAGGCTTTGTCGATTCAGACATGACGCGTCGAGTCCGCGAGATGAAGAGCAAGCGCGAGGGTGAGCAGATGTGGATGTCTCCGCCTCTTCAGCGGTTGAGTACCCAGAATGATTTGACCGCGGCGGTTATTTACCTCCTGAGTGATGCGTCGAGACATACGACAGCGGCGGATATTCAGATCACCGGTGGCTTGCATGCGGGGACGATAGATGGGTTGATAAGCTATGATAACTAAGTAAAAGGTGTGTGCTGTTGACTAAGGTACGGATAATGCTTCAAGTTGATCAATGTGATGAGCTTTAATTGGATAAATCCCTAGAATCATAAGTCGGCAGTGGGATATCAGAATTCACATGCACACTCGGCGTCGGCTAAAGCACCCCCGCCCGCCCACAAGGACGAGGGGAGCAGCAGCGGAATTGGAGTGACATACCAGTAGCGAGCTATCTAACGTAAAGGATGAAATTAGACTTCAAAATCCTCCTGTCTCGTCGTAGACCAGTCAGCTACTGATCTCTAGACTCTGAGAGCCCTTTCCCTTCCCGAGGTCAATGCCCACGAGTCTAATTCCAAGTTCCGATTTTTAGCTTATCGACAGAAGCCACGAAGCAGCATTCCTGCTCCACACTGGCCAGGCGTCATGCCACCTCCCGCATCGCCTGGGAGCTTGGGCTCGAAACTCTGGTTTCGTCGCGGAGGGGCAATGAGAAGGGGGAGCGGGTCGGGTCCTCAGCCAGCTCATTGTCTACGAAGTAGCTAGCTCAAGTATGGGGAGTCTGAAGATAGCTCAACGTCTGGATATATCTATCTAGTGATCCGCTTCTCGACGTTTCTCCACTATCTCAGTACTTGAAGCTGGTCTGAGCATCTCAGTTTCTAAGCACCATACGATTTACGTCTACCTCAGAGCAAAGTCACGCACAGTCGCTAACATGGCTGAAAAATATGACATTGTTGTTGTCGGCGCCGGTAAGAAAAATATCCACCTCGAACATGTCTCTTTCTTGTCTGATGTGTTCCTTGTAGGCTGGTTCGGGCTCGCCGCTGCCAAAGCATATCTGGAGATGTACCCTGGCGAGAAGATGGCCGTTTTCGAGAGCGCGGACACGTGTGGCGGCACCTGGGGAAAGGCTCGACTGTATCCTGGATTGAAGTCCAACAACATGATTGGTACATACGAGTATCCTGACTTCCCCATGTCTGAGGATGTCTACGGCGTAAAGCCCTTCCAACACATTCCTGGGACGGTCTTGCACCGATATCTCACCGACTACGCCAAACATTTTGGTGTATTCGACAGAGTCCAATTCAACACCGTGGTCGAGAATATCAAACCAAGTGCGACAGATGGCTGGACACTTTCCCTTCGCGGACCCAAAGGGCCGCGAACTCTGGAGACTGCGAAATTGATCTTAGCGACGGGACTGACTTCATCTCCCAATATGCCTCAATATACTGGCGCCGAATCATTCGGAGCACCGTTATTCCACGCCAAAGACTTTTGCAAACAAGCACCTCACCTCGGTAAGGTAAATAATGCAGTGGTCGTGGGCGGTGCTAAATCGGCTTTTGACGTCGCATATGCCATGGTTGAGGACGGCGCAACTGTCGATCTGGTGGTCCGACCAGATGGTCATGGTCCAGTGTGGATTGCTCCCATGTTTGTTACACCATTCAAAAAGCGACTCGATCAATTATTGCACCTTCGATGGATGACGTGGTTCAGTCCCTGTCCTTGGGGAGGAGAAGATGGCTATCCAAACATCCGGAACTTCTTACACGGAACATTCATTGGACGATGGCTGGTCAACACATTCTGGAAAGTCCTTAGCAACGACGTACTCACACTCAACGGTTATGACAATCACCCGGAACTCAAGAAACTCAAACCCTGGCACTCGGCTTTCTGGATCGGTTCGGGGTTGAGCATTCAAAACTATGACACGTCCCTCTTCGACATGGTGCGACAAGGCAAGATACGAGTGCACGTCGAGAACATTGATCATCTAGAACCCAAGACAGTCGTCCTGACCTCTGGCAAGAAGCTTGAAACCGATGTGATCGTGTGCTCAACCGGCTGGAAAAAAGAATCAGGCCTCAGGTTCGATGGATTGGACGAATACGCACTTGGTTTGAAGTACAGCAAATCTGAGAAGGAGATGCTCAACAAAGAAGCAGACGAGAAGGTGCTCAAGATGTTCCCTCGCCTCCGAAACCAACCGCAACTTAACTGCGAGCCGAAGAAGGGCGACCCTTTGAGACTATACCGGTTCATGGTTCCACCGACAATGATGGGTGCAAAGAATATTGCATTCGCTGGTATGGTCTCGACTGTGAGCACATCCATCTGCGCAAGTGTTCAAGGGTTGTGGATCTCACTGTTCTTGCATGGCAAAATCGACCGGTTAGCACAGTCTGATCAAGAGGTCACAGAGGAAGTCATGTTGCATACGCAGTGGGGTAAATGGCGATATCCTTGCGGATATGGAGCCACGCTACCTGATTTCGTGTTTGAAGCGCTGCCTTACATGGACCTACTGCTGGGGGATATGAAGCTGAAGAATCATAGAAAGGATTCGTGGTTGGCGGAGATCACGACGCCATATTCTCCCAGAGATTTTAAGGGTTTACTCGGTGAGTGGAAGCAAGGCCATGCGAAGTCATAGGGTGGTCCGAGTCTCTGCATTACTGCAAGATCACAATCTAGACCTGACTCGTCCTGGGTCGAATGTGGAATCTCACGGGCCATTGGCGTTGGGTTACAGCGCTGGCTGGTTTCCTTGCTGGTTTGGAGTAAGAACACTCTGTATATTGGGACGATCTGCTCTTGTGAGGGCACTTCAAGTGGAATGTTGTGGAGACATAGGCAGCTGGGAATGTGCTTGGGAAGCGCGGTACCACCAGCGAGAGAATGCTATGGCAGTAGAGATGTACAAGATTGATGATAGACCATACATCCATTGCCACTGAGTAACCCATCATCTTTCTCTTCTCGCTCTCGATTCTAGTGGTGAAAGTGGTTGACAGCTTTGACTATCATTTTCATAGGTGAGCATAATGGAACTGAATTGCCCTCCAGCTCGTTCGTCGGGGTGAGGACAATAGTTGGTATCGTGGTGCGATCGGTGTGGTGAATGTCTAGGTGAAAAGTGGTTGAGCTGCAACTATGGTCCTTGCAGTTGGTTGCTGCATGTAGGGCTATTCACGACCTCAGGTACAATGCCTCACAAAACCAGGGGCCGCATGTCCTAGTTGGGAAACGCATTCTTTGACATTACCAACAACGAATATCCATGCACCCTTTTGAATACCTTTATTCTCTGTGGACCTGAACTGTGCATCATGCTGAGAGTTCATAAACAATCTAAACGCCCAAGACAAGCCCTTCCGTGAGGTTCAAAGCACGATGATGTAACCTAGCCTCATCAAAAATGCCCGTTGACGGACTTTAAACCCTCAGACTCGCACAGCCTCGTCAAAAAACACTTCACTCATTCACGACTTCCATGTCCCCACTTTCACTCAACAATCAAACCAGACATATCGTTTGTAGTTCTAGTCGGCAAACCAACCTATGTCAGCCTTGAGCTGATGAATAATAGGGTAAGTCCGATTAAGTTGCGGCACCCGTAGGCTTTTGGTGGATCAGTACCTCGCTCCCACACACGCGGTTAAGAATTCCCTGCGCATGTTGTGGAAAGAGCAAATCGTGCTTGACCAATAATTGATCGTTTACGAAAAGAAACCCTCGAGGTCTCCCTAGGGGCTTGACCGTCGTGGATTTTCTCCATCCAATGTCCCTTATCCTAGTGGGGCTAGGACGGCGCATGGGGAATGGTTTTTGTATTTTTCTATCTTCTACCTTTTACTTATAAAGAAGTATCTCGAGTTTAGACTAATTGGATAGTCTAACGGTCTCCGAATCGCTCGATGTTCAATGGACATTCAACTGTATTCATCGCTAGTACTCTACCTTAAGTATACTCAATCCTTTCGTACTATTAGCAGCACCCCTGCTAGTTAACTCTGTCACTCTAGTGCAGCATATAGAAAGGTCTACATTACTATGTATATTTAGGAAGAGAGGCTAAGCACTTTATGTAGCTACTTTCCCCACACAAGTTCCCCTGTGTTCTGGAGCACTGCGTTTTGCTACATTCTCGGTACTATTACAGCAATCTGCCACCAGGGCAGTGATGAGGTATAGACTTAGTAACACTTAGTGCAAGCAAAGCGACAGGTCTTGGTAGTTATTGAGCCAGGGTTTCTGAACTTCGAATTTGAAGCATCTATAGCTCATGTCAAACCGGCCAAGTAAGCAGTGACAATCACTCCCCTTGTGCAATCCAGTCTGCGATTTTCTCGGCAAGTACATATACGGCGTTCTGGATATGGCAAGCCAAAGGAAGCGGAAACACACTTGCATCGACAACTCGCAGTCTATCCACGCCCTTCACCCGGCAGTGGCTGTCAACAACTTTGCCCATCGAGCAACTTCCCATAGGATGATCCAAACTATAGCCCAGGTCCTCAATACGCTTGTCGATTTCTGCATCGCTGGTTTCAGCAGTGATCGGAGTATATCCTTCCGGAACCATTTCATGGCTGACAAATGACTTTCCGCTTTCTGTGTTCAGCCAAACTGAGGCGTTTTTCCGAAGCGCTTCACGAAGAATGAATTTGTCTGACTCAGTAGCATTGAAGTTTACGTCGACAACAGGAGGCTCTGTTGGATCAGCTGACCTGAGCGTAATGGATCCGCGGGATGTTGTCGCCAGACATACAGATATCGATGTGGCGTAACTTCCATCGACTTCTGCAGTTACGCCGGTGAAACGCTTGCCCATAGGCGCATAGAGAAAAACTGTCTCAAAATGTGTAGCATTTCGGCGGAGAAGAAATTCCGTATCTTTGTCGTTACTAGCCAGCACTTTCAGTGGCCCGTCTTGATTGAGATTGCCGAATTGAATGAAGTCCAGTGGCCACCCCCAGAAGAACGATGGGTCAGTAAAGTGTGGGGATCCAGCAGCAAGTCCCGTCTCCGGATGTTTCAGCTTCCATGTCAGACCTACAGCAAGATGATCCTTGAGGTTGCGTCCGACTTCCGGGCTCGCGGAAACTACCTCGATTCCGAGTTTTGTTAGCTCTTGCGGTTCTCCAATGCCGCTCAACATTAACAGCTTTGGGGTGTGGTAGACGCCTGCCGATACAATGACCTCCCTGGCTGCAAGCAGTCTTTCGCCTTTGACGGTCTCGACGCCTATAGCTTGTCCCTCCTCAATCAGCACACGCGCGATGCTGGTCATAGTACGGACCTTGACCTTCGCGAGATCCAGAATTTTAGAGGGTAATTGTCTCCTTCCTTTGACCCAAACCTCGACCAGCTCCGTCAACCCATTTTGCTCCCCGTTATTACCGTCTGCCACATAGGGGATGCCAGCCTCGTCCCACGCTTGCTTCACCTTGTCCCTCAGGGGATACTGTCTCGCTGGGTGCAGTGATTTGACAGGGGTAGCGGTTAGAAAACCATCATACCCATGCTGGAGCTCATCGCGCATTCCATCAACCCCAGGGTTGACTTTCTCCACTTTTCGAAAATATGGCAGTAGTTGCTCATAACTCCAGCTATGGTCGCCGACCATCTCTGCCCAAGTGTCATAATCCACCTTCGGACCCCTTGTCCAGGCGCCTCCGTTCACGGCGCCACTGCCACCCAGCGCCTTACCCACATACGGAGTTCTACCACGTCCATTGAGATTCTTATTCGGTTCCACAGCAATGGTGCAGGCATGCTCCGATTCAGCGGCGAGGGGATAGCCGGCTACGGTTTTGATGCATTCGGTGTCAGATGGGTCAACACCAGCCTCTATAACGAGAATACGGCAGTTGTTGAGCTGCGAGAGGCGGGACGCAAACGCCAGGCCCGCGACACCGCCGCCAACAATAATGAAATCGTAAAGTTGATCTTGGGCCATGTTTCATCACTTCCGCTCAGGATTTGAATGGGACTTTGGGAACCGCTCGTTTATAGTACTCAGATTGAGGGCGTGTACTAATTGTATTACTTGACATAATTTATTCTTAGCACACACTAAGACTGAATGTTACTACTAAGTAGTCAGCGAAAGGCCACTATAATAATTCACAGGTAAGAAAACTATACATACCACAGCTGGGCGCTAGAGTTGATAGCAAATCGAAGTCAGGCTTACATACTAGCATAGAGAAGTACTATCCGTCAACACCCCTGACCAGGACTAGGGCACTAACGGATATTGTTCACCTTGGCTCATTCACGGCTGATTCTGTGATTATTAAGGGGAGGCTAGCACGTGCCAACAATACAACGGTGTCAGCGACTGTGACGGATAATTATACTAACTACCTACGAGTAGGTACTATGCAGTCATGCCGAGGTTTTCGGCGGTACTACTGGTTCTCGCAGTCTGGTACCTCATAGTCACAATTCCATCGAGAAGTCGAGGTGGGTCGACGCAGGTTTGCGGGTTCACCCATACGCCTTATTATTCGGAGGGGAACTGATAGCGATCGGTGGAGCAAAGTCTGATGTAGTACCAAGTAGATCTATATGGACGCTCAATTAAACGTTATAACTGGTCCTTAACCGTCACTGGCAGTGTATTGAGATCCAAAGAGCTACATCATGGGTTTGCTCCTAGGTTTAGCATTATTTTGACGGATATATCCTTCCTGTCAGCAAGGCTACAGCCATTTATTCCTACTATCATACCATTCTAACACCATTAAATCAGTCATGTCCAACACTCGAAGAGGACGTAAAACACACAGTGCTTGAGTTAAAGAACTCTTTGATTGCTTTGTTGGCTTCTTCTCGTATAGATGTTGAGGATTGGGATTGCACCGTCTGCAGTATGAACTTATCTAATGACTTTCGAAGCAGAATGCTAAATTGTGCACACGTTGCGATGCATGTCGTCTCCGTAAGGTAGGTCGCCCCACGATCGCAGTGCCTCAAGCTGACTGGTTTAAGTTTAGGTCGCTTGTAGCCGAGAGAATCGACTTGCCTGACATGCATTTATTGGCCTTCAACCTGTGTTTACTCAAGGTAAGGAATTCTGAGCAGGTGAGCAAGAAGGAAAAAAGATCCGCAAGAGTTTCAGCACCAGGGTCGTACCAACTGAACATGGCTGATGGAAATCCGAAAATAATCAGTGTACTGGCATACCCAGCACTTCAACCACCAGGCACAATTCTTGTAAGTACAATTGGCGGAAAAGACAGAATTTGTGCACTAACGAAAGAAATTTTGAGGTTTGAGCCTTCGAAGCGGGCAGAACAGTATCCACGGTGCAGTGAGACGAACATGCAAAAGGAAAACCACCATGCACAACAGCTAAAGTCATGATAAGTATACAGCTTGAATGCAATGGCAAGTCGGCAGAGGATGATGATAACAGAAGAAAATGGAGAGTAGCAGAGCACGAAGCCTGTATACCAGATATCAGTTTCTTGCGTATCCATGAATGATAGATTCTTGCGCCCTGAGTACTGAAGCAGAAAATGAATGTGAAAGCAAACTGTGGATCTCCTCATGTTTTTTCTTTTCTGCTCCAAGAAGGGAGCACTTCGCTGACAACGTATCTGAATAGGAATGAGGGTCTTTGGCCATTTCCGGCTTGCCGCTTCGGTGTCCATAGATTTCTAGCTTTCCATTCCTCGCTATTCCGATAGGACAGCCCACATGGAGATATTCTAACCGTATTTCTCGTGAAGTAACTGTGTATCAAATGAAATGGTCCCAATTTGGAGGACTCTAAGAAATCAGATATGCGTAGTTCGCGCGAAGAAGGGCCGGGGAAATTTTCTCAGTGCGCGGAAGAAAGCATTATATACGATAGCTGCGAGGATGGAGGTTAATAAGAAAGCTCAAAGTGCAACGGCCCAACAACGCCCCAGACGCGCGCTAACCGTTTAAGCGTCCAGTTAGTGGATGGCCCCCTCGGCCCGCTGAATGCTTATCTGGGAGGCCTGACCGCCCGGAGGTTTGATACCTCTCTAGGAATGAGTCAAAGCAAAGAGCAACCATACCATCCTTCGCATCGCTACAATCTCATGCAAATTGATGGGAGAAGCGATTACAGCAGGGGTACCATGAGTCATTTCATGAGTCATAGCCGCTGTTGGTATAGAAACCACTATTTAAGGATGCTTCAATGGCATTGAATCCATCTTCCATGGATATCGGCAACTCAGACAATCGACTGTAATCGACAAAGGCATATCAAAAGTACCACCACAAACCCCCTTCCCAAAATGGCGACATCAACCAATCCTCCTACGCGAACAGGCACTCAACACCAAGAGGAAGCCACATTCCGCAACTACGACTCCTCGGCAGCGGTCAAATACGCCCAATACCGCTTCGGCTGGAGCGAGGCATTCATCCAAGACAATGTCATCAAACCCCACATATCTGCCGGCGGCGAGTTGAACGTCTTGGTCGATATCGGCTGCGGCCCAGGGAACTCGACACGCTGCCTGGCACCGCACTTCCAGGCCGTGCTGGGCGTCGATCCATCACCCGCGATGGTCGAAGCGGCGCGTGCAATCCCAGCTGCCGTCGCCGCTAGCACCACCGCAAGCGGCGAGCCGATCAGATACGAAGTCGGGCGGGCCGAGGAGTTGCATGCTCTGCCTGCGCTGGTGGAACTGTGGGCCGACAAGCACGGCAAGGAGTGCGTCGACGTCATCACAGCCGCGACCGCTGCGCACTGGTTCGACATGGCGCCCTTCTGGGCCTCGGCGGCGCAGATCCTGAAACCTGGCGGCAGCCTGGTGCTTTGGGGTGGCGGCGGATTCTACGTCGATCCCGCCACGACCCCCAACTACGCCAAGGTGCAGCGGGTTCTGGACGATTTCGAAAACATCGTTTTGGCGCCGTTTGCGACCGAGGGCAATATCCTGGTGAGAGAGATTTATGCCGGGTTGCCGTTGCCGTGGGATTGTGTAGGGGGTGGAGAGGGAGATGCGGATCCGAAGTTGAAGGAGTTGTTGGGCATGTTTGACAAGGAGAAGTTTGAGAGACGCGAGTTCAACAAGGATGGAAAGGTCGCGCCCGGGGAGGCGTTTGTCAAGGGCTGGAAGGCGGATTTCGATGCCATCCGCATGAGCATGGGGACTGCTAGTCCTGTCCAGAGGTGGCGCGAGGCGTATGCGGAGCAGGTGAAGAGCGGGGAGGTGGAGGATCTGGTGGATAAGCTTGTGAGGCAGGTGAAGGAGCTTTTCGACGAGGTTGAAGAGGGTAAGGGTCGAACTTGGGTTGATTGTGGGACCAGTGTTGGTTTGCTCATTGTCAAGAAGAAGAAATGACTCTCGATGAATTACATAGGCTCGCCCTGTGCTATGTATCAGATGACCACGCTGTTCAGCAATATATACTCTCACAAACACCTGCCTATGCACCCTGGTATCAATGACCTTCGAACCATGCAATACAAACCCCAACAACACCACGCTACACTTTATATTCGATACATGTCAAAACAGAACTTTTCTTCTTCCAAATTTTCGTGACGCGCAACCTCACAAGTCTAATAAGTATTTGGCAATCTCCTATTATCGAGACTTCCGGCAGGTGAGTGACCGCCCTGAGGGGTCAGAGCATGGTAGACCTGCTGTTGATAGACCTGATACTGTTGTGTATGTTGGCCACTTGGTTTCTCACTGGGATACGGAACTGGCATGGGCACGGCGGTGGCCGTGCCCAGGACTGGATTGTATTCGCCGATGGGCGAGACATAGTGGTCGTCATAAGGGTGAGCAGCAGCGGTGGTAGAAATACCAGGGATGCTGTGCTGTCCGGCCGCGCCGTTTGCCTTACCGGTCCACTGCCGACCGAGACGCGGGTTTCGCGGGTCTACATGGTGCAAGTCAGCAAAGACGGCTCTGTCCTCGGTGACCGGGATGGCGCCGTCGAGGTTAGTCCAGACACCGCCCATTCCAGCTTCTTCGAACATCATGCGCTGGACCTGCATCTTGTCGTCCATGACCCATCGGACACGGCGGTAGCCGCCGGCGTTGGTTTTTCGCTGGAACCAAGCGACGAGGGGCTCGAGGATGAGGTAGAGCAGGATGATCGCAATGCCCACCGCGAAGATGATGATGAGGCCTAAAACGGAGAACGAGATGGTGTCGCTGACCAGGCCGACTTTCTGGCTGTAGCACATCGCAGCCGCGATGCCCTCGGGCTCTTGTAGGTAGCTTCCAGCTGGATATTCGGACTTGCTGAGACTGGGCGCGGCGAACTCAACGGCAGAACGTTGTAGTCGGGACATGCTGACTGCAAACCAGCTTGCAACCTCCACTTGCCATTGGTTATTGGGGATTTGAGCCATCTGGTTACGCTCCTGGATTGTTTCAGAGACACGGAGAGCTTGAGCGCCACGCCCACCAATGCTATGGTAAGTGCTTAGTGTGCGAGAGTTGAGGATGATACGGGTGGCAATGCTCTCCTGTATCATGTTCAAGCCGACTTTTGTGGAATTGATCGCCGCATACGCTTGTTGGTATCCTGTCAAAGGTGTGCATTTGTCCTTGTCATCACCGTTGCAGTATTGATACTGATCTTGACATGCCATGACATTGACATATTCGTCCGCAGAAAAGTAAGAGAGGTTTACGCCAGCATATGATCCAACGTCAACATAGTAATTTGCGCTGAAGAAAGGATCGTTGTTCGGATATGTGTATTTGATCGAATTGGGAGCGAGGAAGATCAGGGTTAGGTCTGCTTCGGTTTGGGCGAGTTCAGGGATAGACTGCCATAAAGTCGAATCAAGATCAGCTGCTGTTGCACTATAGTAGGATTGTTAGTTCTAGCACGCAGATCATGGGTTAAGAGTAACTTACGTCAACTCATAACCAAAACCATCAATGTACGCGTGCTGATTGTACATATACGTGACATTGTTGCCCAGGCCGGCCACGGAGTATGTCCCATATTGATACTCTCGTATCCTATCACCCTCAATACCCAATCCATCGTCTCCAGTGGAAGTGACGACAGAAACGTATTCAGGAGTGACTTTCAAGGGAGCGCAGGTGGTGACCTTTCGGAAACCGACACGTCCAGAATCGGGAGCGTTCATGCCCAGATCCATGTGCGAGTCGATGATACCCGAGTCCAATCTGAAAGCACGTGAAGAAGAGCAGATAGAGTCCTTGAATGGACAGTCGACTTCCGATGTAGTCCAATCGAGAGCTCGTTTGGTATACATACTGCAACGCAGCTTGTTCAAACCCGCCGTTTGCCCATAGCATTGTCTGGCATAGGTGGCTGCCAGGATTGTATCGTTCAGATCCTTACTCTGCATGGCGAGCTGACGATCAGCCGCACTAGCCAATTCATCGATGGCCCAATACCCACAGTCCCCACTGACGATCAGTCTCTGGGAGCCTGCAGCCCGAGTGACGAGACCAGTCAGAATGGACGCAGCGGTAAAGGCGAGAAGGAAGAGAAGCGCGAAGAGCGCAAGGGGCAAAGATCGCGCCCACGCTCGCAGATGACTTCTCCGCCAGTGCCAGGCGGTCTCGGTGAAGGTCTTAGCGGCTTCGAAAGGTGAGCTCGTATTCCGGAAGACAAGCTGATGTTGATGATGGAGACCATCTTTGGCATCGGGACTTGAGGAGAGCTGGTGAATCGTGAAACTACATATCCTCCACAAGCAAGATCCGATTATGGTGACGAAAAGAGCGAGGAACGCAGTGAGTACCGATGCATAGCGCGATGAGAGTGTAACGGTGCTACCGAGAACAGCTCCTCTAGACCAATCAACCCAAACTCCATGATAGATGTCGGCTCCAGCCAGGGCAGACATGGTGGAATGAAAAATGAATGGTTGAGGACTGGAATTTCACAACGAAAACGCCACAAATATGATATAAAGGAATGTCCCACGAGATCGCCGTTGATGCACGATCAACACACCAGCCCACAACACGAGGGAGTCACAGCCATTTTATACGACCCCAGTTAGTGGAGGGAACAGAGAGTGGCCCTTCAAGTTCACCAGTCATCCAAAAGGCACCGCCGAGATTGAGAGACATGACAAGAGATGCAATCCAGCCACAAAACCAAAAAAGAGCACCCAACCCACCTCGATCAAGGCTGAATACGAGGACCCGAGCATCACCGCACTTACCAAATAGTAGAATAGCATTCAAAAAAAAAAAGGCATCTTGCAAACAAAGTGCTATGTTGGCAGCCTGGCCAATCGCAACTTGCATGAATCTTGGTCCGAACGATACTCCAAACCAAGCCACGTTTGAATCCCGGGTGACCATGTGGCCTTGCAAAGGGCTGGATCAAGCCGTGCCAAGGCCCATAATGTCAGTCTGGAGGAGAGAGCTTGATATCAAGGAAAGGAGAACTCGAAGCGTCGAGAGTCGCCAGAGCCAACGCGCCAAGGGCAAGCCCCGACATCTCGAAATAGAATCATCCCCTGATGGAAGCTAGAAAGAAAAGATGTAAAGAAAAGAAGAAGGCTGCTGCAGGCACCAAGGTGGGAACGAACGTACGCCAGGGACACGCGAAAAGCACGTCACTCCTGGCTCGAATACCTTGTATCGGTACCTGCACAGCACTGCAAAGGCCATATTGGATACCTGACAAACAAACACCCAGGCGAGAAGTCCAAAAGGGCGTCGTAATGATGTTCAATCACAAAATCGCAGCTGAACCACGCGATGTACTTCGCGTGAATACGAGAATGCCAAGGTCGGCTTTTCCCAACCCGGCAGTTCTACGCCAGTGCCCAGAGAAACGAACGTCGCTGGCGGTGCTCATGGGGTTACAGGTGGCTTGAACTCTACCTTAGGTAAGTACCAAAGTCCCATTTCTTCTCGAGCGGATGGACGATGTATCCCTTGTGTAGGAGTGCTACCATAGAACTACTATCTAGGTAGGCACTATACCATGGCTGATATTCACTAGTCCTGGTGTTCCGTGTCTTATGGCTTGTTTTTGCTTGTGTTGCTTAGAAACCAGAAGACTCCTTGAGCGCTGGTAACATGGTAACCAAAGGGCGGAGTGGCCGATTGGAAATCTCAGCGCCCCGGGAAGACTAGATTAGATCGGTTTGAACGACAATGACAGCAATGACATGGCGGCACACTGCAGCTACGTGATCTGACTATGCACCTGCAGGTAGTCGGTTGAGTGACATCAAATCCAAGCCAATCTTGTGGAGTTGCATTCATTCTCAATTATGCTATGGCTATCTTGCGGACTTCACAATGAGTGACGACTGACTGCCTGCCTCCCTGCCCGACTGACTCTGACGCTGCCTCTGCCTGCCTGTCTCATCGACTATGGCAGTGAGAGTTTGATGTGAATGGTGGACGTTAAAGGAAAAAAAGGTAAGCCTTGGCACCTCAATGCAAGGCAGGTCGAAAAGGGTAACCCATTTTCGATCCAAAAAAAAAAACACGCTTGTACGCTGGACACTGAAACTTTCGCTGTCGAAACTCCCCTCCACGTGATACGGCGCTGGAGGGGATTTCCCTCTCCCTCATCGATATCCAAAAAACGCAACTGACTGTGAGCGAGGGGACTATATTCAGGCCAGCTGACAAAGCTCTCTCCCCTTTCTTTCATGAAATTCTATGTCCTAGTGAACTCTGTCTGCCACTTCCTTTGGGAACGGGTAGTAATGACATTCTTTTCCCTTTGTTGTTCATTGCCAGAACACTGGCAGGTCTGGTGATTGTTCTTTTTGAGAGAGGACTTGAATTCGGCTCGGTGACCTGGTCGTCTTCGTTTTCACTTGCTTGATCTAGATCATTCGAACCGATCGAATCCTCTCGTCTTCGTGTTTCTTTTCTGTTATCTGCTCGCTGGTTGGGAGCGATGTTTCTCAATGGTAGGGTTTGCGTGGAGTGGTAACTCCGACTGAGGGATGATGGTGGTCTAGTCATCCCACTCATGGTGGGTTTTTGCTGGCTATGGACAGCAAGGGAGGATGGAGATCGAATGGTACCAGTAGGGGCACTTGAATTGCGCCCTCGATGATATGGGACTGGGTCCATCAAACTGCTAGTTCTCACCGGCGATGGATCTGCCACTCTCTCGGCAAATGACTTGAACTGCTGACGTTCTCGTGTGGCAAATTGGGGTGACAAGCTGTCTGGTGAAGCTGAAGCCTCCCTACTGAGAGGACTTCTCAAGGGTAACGCCGTGTTTGACGATATGGAGCGTGGCGCATACCTGCGCATCGTCGACGTGCTTGAGGGTGTGGTTGATGTTGATGACCGATAAGTTGGTGCTAGCGTAGAGTCACGCTTGACTACAGCCGACCATCGTGGTTTGCTTGATAGTGGTGTGGGCCCAGGGCGAGGGACAGGGGCCACTGGTGGGGTGTACGAGCCTTGACGATAGACCGATGGAGGGCCGGGTAAAGGCGAGGCTGTGCGCCGTATCATCGAGCTACTACCTTGAGACATGGGAGTCGTCGGTCGTCTGGTGTGTGGAAGCATGGAAGATCGTCGATTTGACGATGTAGGTGGTGGTCGGCTGGAAGATACAGCCCTTGGTTTACTGTAGCCGTTGAGTCCATATTTGGAGGTGATTTGTTCGCTCCTTTGAGGAGGAAGATCGATCGAAGATGGTGGAGAACTTCCAGGCGTCCCAGGAAATGTGGTACTGGTGAAAGAGCGATCGGCTGAGACGATGCTTGATATCGATTCTCTTAACTTGGAATTATGTCGAGCATTGAATGGTTCCAACAACGAGTCCATGTCCTCAATAGTGTCTGTCAGATCTCTCATCCTAGAGGAGAGGTCCTTGTGTAGGCGTAGTATTTCACCATTCACGGTGAGTCGGTCTTTAAGACCCTTTTGGATAATCGCGAGCACTCTGGTTATGGCGGGAGCGTAGTGCATCTTTTTGGCTTCGAAGCTCTCAATCCTTTTGGCGAGTGCCGCAGGATTGGTTGATTGGTACTCCTCACCAATGGCTTCTTGAACCTTGACGATACTCCTTTCCACAGATTCGCACATCTTCTGAGCTTGTCGACCAGCATTCCGGAACACTATTACCCAGCGGTCTTCACTCAATTCTCGTCGCAAACTGTCTGCTTCTTTCGATAGGTCGGTCCAATTTCGTTCCAATCGTGCACATTTATCATCGAGCTCTCTGCAGGCAACGGGAAATACATTCTCGGCCCGAGACTGAAACATGGATAGCCGCATAGGCAGGAAATCTAGCGACGCTCTGAGAGGCTGCATGCGGGCGAATAGGGCAAGTAAATTCGAATCGTCCGCGGGGTTCTCGATAATCGGTGAACCCAAAGGTGAAGATTCGAAGGGTGGGAGACTGAAACGGGAATTCTGCGTGGTCTTTTTCTGTGATGGCTCGTCGATGTAACTTTCCAACTCGTTCAGATCGAAAACTTGACTCGGGCCGGCTTGTGTTTGGGTTTGGTACGCTGCGTGTCTCTTTTCTTCCATCTCGAAGACTAGCTGGCTCAAGCTATCCATTTCCGCCCCAACGTCACCGAGGACTTTTGCCCAAAGCTCTTCCCATTCCATAGCCAATTCGACCTGTTCATGGACCTTCTTCAAGTCACGTCGTACGTTTTCCCAACCTTCCAGTGTGACCTCCATCTGTTCGACGACGGCCTGGAGATCCTCGGTCCTGGCGTCCCCAATATCGGGCCGCGATTGCAGTTCCTCGATAGAAATGACATATACATTGATCAGATTCTCAAACTTCTTGATGGTCTTCTCGGTATCGTCCAGACCCAGCCTTCCGGCGGCGGCTGCCCATTCGACATCTTCGTCAGCGTCAAGATTTTCCAAAACCTTCAGCGCCTTCTTGTTCCACGATTGAATCTGTTCGGCGGCACTGGTCAAAGCTTTGACGGCCTTTCGGGCGGTGGGGAGGTTCGTGACAGTAACAGCCAAGGATTCGGCCTGGGGCAGGCTCATCGAAGTCAGACTGGCCAGTTGACTGCTGAACGAGGCTCTGGAAAAGGAGTAGACGGAATTGCTTCTCGACAAGCTGTCCGGGATGACAAAAGACCCAGCATCGCTGTTGGGGCCGGAGGAGGCGGAGGAAGAGTGGTTTTGCGGAGGGACATCGTTGGTGGGAGTAGGAACGAGAAGTTGATGGAGATCAAATTCACTCTGCGTCTCCACCATCGAGGGACGACGTAGAGCAGAGGTCATGCCAGACAGCATGCGCAGGGCGACCTGCTGCTGTTGGAGGTGGGACACGGATGAGAGGCAGTTGGACCAGCGCAGGCTGGGGCTGCTTTTGGTGTCAGGTTGGTCATATGATTGAGTTGCAGGCCGACTCAACAACAAATCGAGGGTTTTGAGGAACCGCGAGGGAGGGCTGGCAGTGAGATTCGAGCGATACTCAATGAGATTGATGGGAAACTGGGTTGTTTGATGAGATCGGGGTGCAACATGTGTGAATTGGATTGTAGCATGAGGTTAGAAAAACCACAAGAGATGTGGATTGATTAGGCGTCGCAGATACAACTGTGACTTTGAAGATTGGGGTCGGGGAATTGTAAGGTGAGGTTGAAGTTGACACTACGTGGACAGGCATTAGGGTGCCTTAGCCTTTGCAGTTAGGTGCAGTGCACCCAGTGAGAGGCACAAGCAGGGCACGGCTTCGGGTGCAGGCAGTTCCCAGTTGGCACCAGCTGGCACATCAGTTTCAGGTCGTGGCGGTGGCATTTTAGGCGGTCTCCAGCCCAACAATGGTCGATTAACGAAGAGCAGGGGATCCCCCCAACGGCGTCGCTTTTAGGCCCAACTAGCACGCCGGGCACACCTGTGGCTGGACGAACAGAGACGCGGCAGGCCCACCCAAGTCCACCTCGAAGCCGTGATGCCCCCCCAAACGCGCTCTGAGAAGTCAAAACTGGTACGTGTCCAGCCACTGAGAGACGCCCGAGGTGACCTCTTATGCAGCCTGACATAATTCTCATCCACAAAAATAAACAAATCATCTCACTTATGTCGTTCAATCATTTCCTAACAGTTCCCTCCAAGTTCATCACACTGATGGATTACTTCTCGAATTGGCATCATTAGCGTGAACCGTATCTGCTGGATCGAAAGTATGTTGTTTGATCTCTTCTATTGTCAACATTGCAATATGCTGTGCCACGCAAACATAGCTGCTGTGGCAATGAAGGACTCGTACGAAGTACTTGGGTAGTTCAGTAGTCATCAGTCCGTCGCAGTGGATCTGCATCTAGCCAGATTGCAGACGGACCTGCATTCCACCCAGTCCATTTCGGACCGTAATCAGTTAGGCTCAGCTATCAATTCCTGCTCTCAATAATACCAAGCTGGATCTCAACCTTCAACGCCGCAAAACCAGGCTCCACCACCAGGTGCCCAAAATCCATGATCGACACTTTGGTGGTTCTCACATCCTCGGTTCTTGAAAGTTCAATATCAAAACTCTATCAAGTATCATACATCCTCCCACACCCACTGCTTTATACTCTGTAGCTCGGTCATTCACGGAGTAGGTGTAGAAGCGCTCGCTTTTGCCGGGTTCGCACGCGTGTCGCAATCGGTTTAAATAACGTCCTTTCGTTCCCACCCAGTCGACTTGATATGTTCGATTCCCTTGCCCGGATGTGGTTGGGAAGGGTCTTTGTATTCTGACACAAATGGATTTGGATCTTCCTTCTGGTTCAGATTGCCCAAGGTGTGATGGATTTCTCGGTGTTTGGCTTCGTCGGCTCGAATGTAATACAGGAGATCTTTCATGGACTGGTGTCCTTCAGGCATATTCCAATATTTGATGGCGATATCGGGAGCTTCGAGATTTTCCCAAGCTGGGAGTTTGCCGGATTCCAAATCTTCAATCGCATAGCTGTAAGTCTTTGTCGCTTCCTCCTCCAGGTAGCCGACGAATCGATGGCATGTTTTGGGAGAGACGAGATATGCCAAAAAGAAAGCGTTGGAGAAAACACCTTGAGCGCCAAGGATCATGAATTTCATGAACCAGCCGGGCTGGGCCATCTTCAAGAAGGTCAATAGATGCATCCTTTCGTTGTAGGCATCTTCGAGCAATGTTTCGATCCTAGAATAATCAATCACCATGGTGAGAGCCACAATCACCCGTAGAAACTCACCATCCATTGTCACGCTTCATTCTTCGGAGACTATGATAGTGACGAAGCATACCGCCCACCATTCCTGGGACGCCAGCCACGGTCTCCAGGAAAATGAAGCGAACCAGCCACTTTCGCTCACTCATCTTATACGGCTTGTTTGGATCGTGGCGGTAGCCAGTGACAACATCTGTACACCATCGTAGAAAGCGGACAGAGTTGTATGCAACCCAGTCTGAAGCCGTCCGCACGTCTCGGTGGGCGACTTCGATATCTTTGAGTTGTTTCTCGGTGAAATCAGGATGAGGCCATGATGGTGGACTGTGAGATAGCATTAGTACAATCGTATATGACTGAGGTGTCAAGTGAAATAGTCGTACGTGATTTTGATATTGGGAAGGTTCTTTGGTGGCGGAAAGAATTCGAGCTGGGCTCTATGCGAAACGGAGAAGTTTCGTTGTGATGGAATGTTGAAAGGTCTGATGGCAGCACACGAGGCACGAAGGCCTGCTGCTGTGGCGGTTGAACTGTAGATGCCTTTACACGCCGCTCTCGATATGTTTGCCGTCAGGGCTGGACTGAAAAGAGCCCTTGATGAGTTCATGATTAGTTATGTCAGCGATGCTGTAGTCAGGTTGAGAAGTGAAGCAAGTCTGGTCAAGTTCAGACAAGTCAGACAGTAGGTAGAGTAATTGCTCCTTGTGAGATGGACCGATCCAGAATACGAACGAGGGGTCAGGGCGCATAATATAGGAAGGGCCAAAACACCCAATCCGCTTTGCGACAATTACAGTCATCAATGCATAACAGAGGTCTCCGTGGAGCTCGGGTTCATAGACCATGGCCAGTGCTCACTGTCCACCGGGCATGGGATACAGATTACGGGTACCATGCAGAACCAGGGATGATCGGTGGAGGTCGCCCTCGCGGTCGCTTGCAAAGCCACGCTTGAGGCAAGAGCCAACGGGCAATAATGGCAATAATGGATTGAAACGTGCGAGCCTGACGGGGAAGGGACCTTGAAGGTATCGTTCATTATTACGGACGAAGTCGTAACTTGCCAAGTTCCCGACGTGCCGCTCGCCTCGTATTCAAGTCCTGACCGTCACAGGTTCAACCTTTGTTGCTACCGTGTGGCTCGGCCTGTCCCTTGCGAGCCTTCACTTTTTGGGTTACTCCTACTACATCCGCCATCCGAGCAAATCGATGTACTTCGTCAGTTGGAACCTGTAACGGACTACCTATTAGATTTCTCATCAGCGGCCCAACGCCATCCCAACCCCGACATCTTAGCTGAAAGATTACGAGGGGAGAATACTCGCTAGCATCTCGCTTGTCGCACGAGCAAAAACATCCATAGGCTTGAATCAAGTACGTGCCCAGGGACACCTGCTCCATTCTCCGTATTGGTCGTCGTAAATGGAGCAGTTGCTGAGTCACTAGCGAAATGCAAGACCACCACTGCTCTGGCGTCTCTGTCTAGTATGCAATAGGCATAAAAACGTTGCCAACTCCTGATGACTAACACGCCTAGTCAACGCTGAACTGGAAGCTTAGAAGTTGCATGGTCAGGCCACATTACAGTTTGTGTATCATTCTTGCTGTGGTTGTAATGGTGATAGCCAGGCTCTTAGACATCCGCAGTCACTGATAGTAAAGCTGAGTAACGACGAGCCTCTCCAGGGAAACAAAAAATCAAATTTCGGGAACGTCTAAATTCCACCAGGGGGGTTTGTGACCTGTCGAAAAGAGTTAGGAAAGACCGTGGGGTAGGTAGATACGGCGAACCATGCATCATCGGCGACCAGAAAAGATCCAAGGACCACCCTTCGGCGTGCAGTATCCGAGTGATTCAAAAGTCCAGCGTGTCCCAGCTAATCGTGGTCCTGTAAATTCGGGCACCACACCTAAATTTAGTTGAGTTAGGTGCCGTGGACAACTAGCAAAGGGTCTCGGAGTTCCACCAAGTGGCTGTGGCCAATACGCAAGGTCACGAGGGAGTTCCTGCTTGGGTAATTCTGGACGAGAGAGCCTTGAGCGATATCACGATGTCTCGGAATATATCGGACGGTGGCAGAGAAATCGCTCCCTCGAGGCTGAAGCCTTGCGGGAGCGTCCATCATTATCGAATGTACACTCGTCATGCATCTCGATGTGTTTCACATCTAACACTATCTCGTGGGTCAAAAACACAAAAATTCCCGCGTATGGAGAATTTTCCAATCTCGTTCTTGTTCCCACTTCCTTTACCATTGCCTCAATTATGGAATTTGATCGCCCGTCTTTTCCCGATATTCAACCACGTGCCTATCCAAACATTCATGTCTCCTAATCAAAGTCGTCCTGACCACTTCGACCTCTACCGTCCAGCCAATCTCTTGCCTTCCTGAGGCTAAATCCTCTCCGAGGCTTGGGCTCTTTATACGCTTCGATGCCAGTATAGCCGGAAGCAGGCTGGCGGCCAAGGGGAGGACTCACAGGACTGCTCAACCCGTATTCTTTGCCAATAATACCATTCCCTCTCAACGCCTGAGGAGGAACCTGTGGTTGAGGATCCGAAGATGAAATCCCCAAAATTCTTTCTTGCTTGCTCAGGCGTCGCTGAGGAAAGTTGCCACTCGTGCCCACCGGAGGAGCATCAACAAATGCCTCATTCGGACTCCCGCTAGGCTTCCCATGGGATGAACGGGTACCTGGATAATGTCCACTGTTAGAACCAAGAGTGTCCCATTCATTTGCTCCTTGCCTTCCCGAAGTTGAACCGTGGCCAGATCCAAAGTCTGCGATTGCAGATGATGATGGCTGTGTTGGTCGGCTCTCTCTGTTGTTCTTGAAATGCGAGCCTTGCTGATTATGGTGCGAAGGTTGGCGGGAACTCGAGGTGATCGTAAGTGATCGATGGGTACTAGGATGTGTTGCTGGTGCAAGACTATGCGTAGGTGGTGGACGCGTGGATGTATCATATAGAAAGTCGTGACTTGGAGGACCTGTCATGTTATGCGACACGTTGTAATCTGGCTGACTTGCAGTATTGCTGGTAACAGGTTTGGGAGCAAATTGGTCAGGTTGGTTTGCCAGTATTCCATCCTCTTGATCCGACTCTGTCTCACTGGCGTAGTCTGTTTGGTTTCGTCGCCTGCTACCAAACAGGCTAAACCTCCGACGTGTCTGGGCTTTCTTTTGCACGACATCCTCTTCGTCGTAGCTCTCATCCTCAGTGTCTGTCTGACCCCAATTACCTTCCCCCTGTCCACGCGCTGCTTTATGACTTCTACCGCCACCCAAGCCGATGCGATTGAGGAACGTCGGTCTTCTCTGGACACCTTCAACCTCGTCTAGCTTCTCACGATCTGAACTACCGTCATACCAAAGCGCGGGAATCAGAAGTCGGTAGGGCATTGTGATACCCGATGGATCTTTTTGGTTGATCTCCATATTGAGTACAATATCAAGACCACCTTCGAGGTTCACACTGTCGTTTACGTCGATCTCATTGCCTTCAGCATCAATGGCTGGGATATTGCCTTTTCTCGCTGCCTTTTCCGAGAAGTTTGTCGGGCGACGCTGAAACATACCAGGGCGGACGGGAGTTCCTGAAGAATTGTGATCAAATGATGAGGCGCGTTTACCAGGAACTGGTTGAAAATCGGCGGAAGACTGTCGTGATCCAGAAGCATTGCTCACTAGAGGGCCTGAATGGCCCTGAGGTCGTGAACTACCATCATACGACGCCGCTCGATCCTGTTCATACATTGCATCGCGATAAGAAGTGGGAGGAGCTTTGCGAGAACTTAATCTTCGAAACAATGCTCTAGGGTTGACATCTTCCTTGGTGAAAGAAAACCGCCGAGGTTGAGACTCGATATCTGGAGACCCCTCGGGTTCTTCTTCATCTTCTGAAATCTCTGGACTTTCCGGTGGTGATGGAGGAGGAGTTGAGCCTGGCACATACTCCCGGATCGAGCACCAATTCCTTCTAGGGAGCATATGTTTGTTGTTCCGCTTCTTGCTGTCAACATCGTGCGTGAACATAGGAATCATGTTCTCATCAGTGTATTTGTCCAAGTGATGAGTTTTGTTCCGCTTATTGAGAATATCTGCCACCATATCCGATGGTGGAGTATTCACAATTGCCGAAGAGATGATATTGGGCATGTACCTGTGGTCTCGATCCTTGGGAATTTTGAGCTTCGGGTTCGAGTGGAATTGCCCTATTGCACCAAGATGAACATCGCCACTCAAAATGGTGATTCGGCAGGATTTCTCGGCAGCAAGATCCTGTAGATCTTTTACCAAATCATTTCGCTCATGCTTATGGTTGGTGGCTGTCCAATGGTCATCAAGATCATCCAAGATTTCAACACCACCGTCAAACTTGTTCAAAAATCCTCCTTTGAGAATTCCCACCCTGCCCAAAGCTTTCACTGGATCCATAAAGCGACTGGTGAGCATATTTTCTAACCATACCAGACGAGGATACGCGATCGGCACACCCAGCAGTACAATCAGGTGTTTCGTCTCACCCTCGACTAACTCTTTGCGACATCTCTCGAGGATCATTTCGATTGTGTCGACGCTCAATACCTCATTGCGCATTCTCTCGGTCCGACAATCGAGCCCCAAGAACGCAACATGTTTGCCCATCTGCATGAAAACGCTTCTGCTGAGCTGCTTGATATAAGGACCAGGTTCCCGCCCTAACAGCCAGCTAGGTTCATGTGCGGGGGTTTCTTCGGGAACGCTCTGATGCTGGAAAAGCATATAATACTTGAAGGCAACATTTCCGAGTCCTGAGAAGACAGGAGTCTCCATAAAATGATTGGGATAGGAACCGAAACCATCAATGATATCATGATCATCCCAGATGTTTACCATTGGAATTTGGCTGGCGGCCATACCGAACATGCCTTGCGAGAACCACATAGCATATCGATTCAGATAGAAGGTCTCTAGTTCCTCCTTCATTTCATGAGTAAACAGAGCGTGATGCTTGTGAGTTGGATTTCGCATTCTGGTCCATTCTCCGAAATGTTGAGTTTCAAGGATGACCCGGTCGTTGTAAATCTGATCACCACCGCCGATCATAACATGAAAAGGACGAGTTTGATGCGTATTCAAAACGTCTCTCCATAGTGGATCAGGTCCACTGAAGTTGTCCGGATTGACCGATAGACTGAAGCCATTACAGCTGTGAAACATGATATTCATGGTCTCGCCTTGAGCTGGAACCCAGAAACCCAGCGCGGGGCCGCGATTGATGCGATATGCAATATGCTGCTGCTCGTCTTGAAGCTCCACCTCAATATTGAACCGCCAGAACGTCACATCTCGATCCGGATCTCCAAACAATCTGGCGCCCTTGACTTCTTGATATCGGCCGAGTCGCTCACCATCTTGATCAAGGTTTCGCTTGTTGCTGGGCATTGACGTTGCATCGTGGGATCCATCAAGATCCAGAGGGCTTGGAGAGCTCTCAAAAAGACCATCATCGTCCTCAACTTGTGACAAGTCTTTCCCTTCCTCCAGGTGGTCGACTGGTCTGACATACAATGCACGGCCAGTCCTGGAAAGTTTCATTAGTCCAGCTACCGGATCAACATATCCAGGATTAAGGTCATCTTCAGCGACTTTATCCGGCGGAGGCGGGAGTAACCTTTGGGGTCGTGCAAAGAGCCGTAGAGTGGGAGGGGTATCGTAAGAAGAATGGGAGTCTTGAGTTACGATCATGACACTTCCTCGCCATATCTCTCGCTTCGATCCACCGTTATCTGTTTTGGAGCTCTTCATACCTGTATAGCGCAATAATGGTCCGCACCGAAGGAAAAGCTTGGGCTTAAATTCTGCAGTTTTGTCGTCGATAGGTCCTTCTAGATGGCCAGTCTCGAGAGGTCTGTTGGACCTGCTGCTCCTACGATTTGCTGGTGCTGGTCCCTGTTCCCACCATGGTTTAGACTTGTCCGCCAAGGGGATAGTTTCACTCAAGAAGTCGTTGGAAGTCAGTCTTGCTACTCCCGCCTCTTTCCATTCATCGACTGGGCGACGGCTCATTGGTTCCTTGAAAGAAACGCTCGATTTGCGTTGTCTTTGTCGAGTGACATCAGCCACCCTCTGTGGCGGTGATTGTGGGCTGCTCGGATGTGGAGATGGGTGCAATCCGTGACCGATCGGAGTAAAGGGGCGATTGTGCGTAGCTGTAGATTCTATGTCAGAATAATCTAGTGCGCGGTTCGAGTTCTCGATCCCGGCACTTGGGACAATTGAGGGTGCAATTGGGACAGGTATTCTACTAGGTATCCTGCTCCCTTGCGTCTTCGTTGTTCCATCCGGTGCTGGTGGAGTTTTCTGAAGTTTGTGTGAACCGTTCCTCGCGACAGGTGGTGAAACTCCAGTCAATTTCTCCAATGCGGCTTTGTGAGATGCGTTCCTCTCGCGAGATGCAAGGCCATCACTTGGAGCACGGCGTGCAGTCGCGGGCTCAACCCTCCGCTTAGAAAGGGTCCGCTGAGGAGGCACGTCGTCTGCCGTTGAAGTATCTGGTTTTGATCTGGGTACGTCTTTCTGCTTGGAACTGCTTGACTGCTCTAATTTTGCGGCAGCTTCATCAAAGATCTCTTTGGAAGTTTTGGCTGGTGGGTCTTCCGGGGAGTCTTCGCGTCGATATTTGTGACTCGTTCGTCGGGGACCGGGCTGCTGGTCATACAGTGGTGCAGAGATGGTATATTCAAACCCTGGATGCTTTTCGCCAGAAAGACTTCGAACATCAGGACGATGATTGTCAACGGTGGTACTATGCTGCAGACGTTGTCGTTGCGTCATACTCAAATTTCGGACCAGGACCGCGTCTTCAACCGGTTGTGCATCAGATTCAGCGACGCGCTCACGCTTGGCGCTGGAGCGTCGTGCCGTGGGAGCGACTTTGGAAGTCTGTGCTGCCGGAGAAGCCTTGTCACGAGGGGACTCGATATGAGTGCGCCCCAGTTTGGCGTCCCGGTCTCGCAACATCATTTCTGCTTCCTGAACTCTGGCTCTCTTTTCTTCTTTACTGATATCGTTCAAAGTCACCTCCAATTTCTGAAGTGGGGAACGATCCGGCGCCCAGTCCCGTCTTTGAGCATCGTCGCGGAAAGCACTTGATCGACTAATAGCTGAAAAGGGGTCCTCTGTTTTGCGGGGGGTGTCGGAAGTGCGCCGGATCTTTTCAATTGGTTTGACATGATCGACAGGAGGTTCTCGTGCGGTTTGAATCTCTCTTCGAGGTGCAGGGACGGATGCGGTGCCATTAAGGTTGGATGTATTGAGGCGGAGGCCTTCGCTTGGAACAGGCTTTCTTGTGGTACTGGTCAAAGCATCTCTTTGGTGGCCCGTGGACGAGACACGGGGCTTGACATCCTTCTCTTGACTTTGGACCAGTTCCTGATCAGCAAATGCTTCCTTTGCGAATGGTCGGCCTCTAGCTCTTTGGGAGAATGATCTATGAACATCAGGCTCAGCTGGACCTAATCCTCGATAGGAAATGGGAGGGCCTCGCGGAACCTCAGGCGCAGTCGGAGGGAGGGCAGAGAAGTCGACATTTTCAGAGGCTGAGCGGCGATGGGCGCCACTATTTGTGCGACGAGTCGAACCGTTACTTTTTGACGGAGCCTTGGGCTGTGTGAGCAGGTCGTCAAGAGCGGGGTCGTGGTAGAGGTCGACGGGGTTCATTGAGGTAGCCATGGTCGAAAGGTCGAGTCCGGTGTTGGTAGTCGGTACTCAATACCTAGGTAGACTTCCAAGTTGAAGTCGCCAAGGTTGGCGTGTTAGACACCACAATCCAGGCTATCATCAGTGTCAAGATGGGTAGATGAGTGGTCGGAGGATGGTACAAATGAGGAAGAGGTGGAATGTAACACAGTCAGGTTGGAATAGCAATTGAGATGAATGAGCGGCTATCTGAAAAGGACATTATTATGTATGTACAGGAAGAAAGCAATCAGTTCATGATCGGTAAAAGTGAAGTGAAGAGAAGCGCAAGAACCAGAACAAGAGCAAGACACCAGGGACAAGGCAGAGCAAAAGCAAGGTGGAAACCTGAAGGTGGCCGACGAAGGTGGCTGGTAAAGACAAATGCTAGAGACTAACTGCGAGGTGTGGTTCAAGTTTGTTCGATGACGGCGAACCACGTTCTGTCTGGATCCATGGACGGAACCTGAACCTGGAGCAACGCCATCGCCAACGGAAACCTGCTGGGGCGGGATATCCAGGCCCTAATTGGTGCCTATCACTGCCGCCATCCCTAACTAGCCTAGGCGGGCGGACTGAACCTACGGCCCGGAGGGTGTTGGGTCGTAATGGCCAACGACGAAGACTAACAGGGCGCTTGCCTGAAGTTCCAGCTTCATGTTTGATGGCGTAGGCGTGGACGGGTACTCTCTAGGCGGGCTCGATAGGTAGTACTCTTTAACTACGAAGGCGGAGATTTTGTGCTTTCCAACCTTCAGAACATTCTCCCGCCGCCTGAGCCGCTCCTGACAACAATGCACGTGATCCTCATTCATCGCGTAGCTTCTCTATGGCCGCTGCTTTAAGACTATAGTGAAATACTAAGAACAATAGACCTTCTAGCCGCCACTAACTTTAAGGACAATTCTCCAGATTTCAGGTCGAGTTTGATCTGCGCCTGGACTCGACAGATCTATCTCAACTCAAACAGTTACTACACTGTCTCTTACCACGTCCGCTTCACATTCTTGCATTCCACTTTCTTACATCTTTTCTCTGAGTACAGTACGAACATTGGGGTATTCTCAGTCCAAAACGTCTTCTTTGTCTGTCCTTTCGTCAACTGATTTAAGAATCTCACTCCGCCTGCGGCTCAAGTATCGACCCTTCACGGCCACCTCCTCATCCTTATCCTTAATCATTCAACTACATCTGTACCACTAATTCTTACCCACCGAGTCATTTGCTCCGATCTAGAACAATCTCCATTTTCATTCACTGATCGCCGCCTCTCATATTAACTGAGCAATTACGGCCTTATTTCGACCTGAGCATATCTTGAACACCAAAGGACTTGCTTTCATTTTGTTTCTTTTTGTGCTGAAGCATCACATGGAGTGACAGCTACACTTCCCCTTCCTTACCTCCATATTCATAACCATGCGCGCACCGTCATGGACATCTGTATTACTACTCGCCGCGAGCGTTCACGCGGGCCACGGCCAACGCCGCTATGAAGACAACGACTATTTTGCTGTCCACCTCAGGTCGACGGCCGACCCCTGGGATGTGGCCCGCCGGTTAGGAATAGTCTATGAAGGACAAATTGGAGAACTTCTCCATCATCACACCTTTTCTTGTCCAAAAAACTCGTGCTCTGACTTTGAAGATTCCTTGCAAGAACTCAAGAGGCGGAAAGCCCGTAGGAGGTGGTCTTTAGGGGAAGACTCGCTTGTCTACAAGAGACAATTATCGCCCGATCTGGACGATATTTTATGGTCAGACAAGCAAGAAAAGAAGTTTCGGCATGTGAAACGTACACCCCCAATGCTTCGCTCAACACCACGTACTCCAGTTCTCCAAAGAGCAGGCGACGTGGAGCTCGATGCAGCCCACAAGGAGGCAGCAGAGCGACTCGATGATATTGCTAAGACTCTCGATATACAAGATCCCATCTTCAAAGAGCAATGGCATCTGTTCAACCCCACTCAACTGGGACAAGATATGAACGTCACAGGGCTTTGGCTGCAGGGTATTACAGGCAATGGGACTATCTCGGCGATCATTGATGATGGCCTTGACATGTACAGCAATGACATCAAGGACAATTATTATGCCGAAGGTTCATACGACTTCAACGAGAACTCACCTGAGCCCAAGCCCTTACTCTTCGATGACAAACACGGCACTCGCTGCGCTGGTGAAATCGCCGCTGTGAAGAACAATGTGTGCGGCGTTGGCATGGCTTATGACAGCAAGATTGCTGGCATTCGTATCTTGTCCAAACCTATCAGTGATGAAGACGAAGCTTCTGCTATCAACTACCACTTTCAACAGAATCAAATTTACTCCTGCTCATGGGGCCCTCCTGACGACGGTGCAACTATGGAGGCTCCTGGAATCCTCATCCAGCGAGCCATGGTCAATGGTGTGCAGAATGGTCGAGGTGGCCTTGGTTCGGTCTTTGTATTTGCGGCTGGCAACGGCGCTCCGGCTGAAGACAACTGTAACTTTGATGGTTATACCAATAGCATTTACAGCATTACGGTGGGTGGTATAGACAGGATGGGTGATCACCCATACTATTCAGAGGCTTGCTCTGCTCAGTTGGTGGTGACTTACAGCTCTGGCGCCAATGATGCCATCCATACCACCGATGTTGGCACAGAAAAATGTTACAATGGTCATGGCGGGACCTCTGCCGCAGGGCCCCTGGTGGTTGGGACAGTTGCCCTCGCCTTGAGTGTGCGACCAGACCTTACTTGGCGGGATTTACAGTACCTTTGTGTCGACACCGCAGTTCCAATCCATCTTGACGATGGTGATTGGCAGAATACGACCATTGGTAAGAAATTCAGTCATACCTTTGGATATGGTAAAATCGATGCCTATACCTTCGTGGAAGCTGCAAAGACTTTCGAGTCGGTCAAGCCGCAAGCATGGTTCCACTCACCATGGCTTTCCGTCCAACATGCGATTCCCGAAGGCGATCAAGGTCTTGCAGCGAGCTTCGAAATCACACCAGACATGCTGCAGCAGGCAAATTTAGGACGACTCGAACACGTCACCATCACTATGAATGTTCAGCACGGTAGAAGAGGAGATCTGAGTGCTGATCTTGTCAGTCCCAGCGGAGTGATTAGCCATATTGCAACTTCCAGACGCCCCGACTCGTCCAAAGATGGATATGATGATTGGACTTTCATGTCTGTAGCGCATTGGTAAGTTATGGATCTTGAGAATCTCCTTTCTCGCTATGAATGACTCACAGATTGATAGGGGCGAAAATGGGGTTGGCAATTGGACTGTGATCGTCAAAGACCAAAAAGAAAATGAGTTTAATGGGACATTTATTGATTGGCGATTAAATCTATGGGGCGAAGCAATCGACGCACAGATCCAAGAATTGCACCCCCTTCCTGATGAACATGACGATGATCATGAGACGGTAACAGCAGTAGTGAGCACTACCAGCGTCGACGCTGGGAGCCATCCGACCACTCTTCCTGCCACTCCTACGGATCACATTGACCGACCTACGAAGCCCAAGCCAGGGGCAGACACTACGGAGACAGTGACGACTACCAGCACCGTTCCCGTTCCAGTGGCCACAGAGACTGTGGTGACCTCAAGTAGCACGACAGACTCGGCTGCGGAAGCCACTCATACCTACTCTGATAGCTTCCTTCCAGGATTCTTCCCAACTTTTGGCGTTTCTAAGCGGACACAGATATGGATATACGGTTCCTTGGGGCTCATTATTGTGTTTTGCGCTGGACTGGGGGCATATTTCTTCGTTCAACGTAGAAAAAGACTTCGGAACAACCCTCGGGATGCCTATGAATTTGAGATGGTGGGAGATGCCGACGAAGATGAACAGCAACGCCTGAATGGACGAAGTGGCCGTGGCGGGCGAGCTCGACGTGGAGGTGAACTGTACGATGCTTTTGCAGGGGAGAGTGACGATGACCTTTACAGTGATGATGAAGCATATCAGGATACCCCTACTGAAGACACAGGGTCCGGGTCGGGGTCAGAAGGGCGAGAAAAGACATCAGCATAAGGGGTGTTTGGGATTATCTTTACGAAGTTTTAGAACTAGGACATAGTGTCCATATTCTGTACAGCAGATGTTTTTGGACATCATGTAGAACGAAGATACAAGCTCTGCATTGTGACTTATTTCCTTACCACTGACTACTTGCTACCTACTGCCCACCCAATGCAACGATTACCACCAGGGTACCAGCCTTCAGTACCGGAAAGAGCCACCTGGACAATTTTCAGTTGTAGACGTCACTCCTGTTTGTACGTCAAGTTAAAGGGGAGTTCATATGTCCCTCGTAATAATGTGGTCCAAGTTCCCCCATAGAGCCGGAGAGCCTAAAGTCGCCTAAGAGGCCCACGAGAGCCCCCCAGGAACAAACAATTTTTAGCCTTAGAGGCCACACCCACAGACTGCACCCGCGCCTGAGCAGAGACACCACCACCCAGCAGCCTAAATCGAGGCACTTTCCATCATCGACAGCCACGGGCCAGACAATTGCCAATGACCGCAATTGCAGCATCATGAGCAATAGAGCACATCACATATCATGGTGGCCGGCTCCAGGTCGTCATTGAGGCGTCCGACCTTACGATCCAACGAGGATACGCCACTGCTACTCTCACAGTCTCGTGACGCAGGCAATGCCATACGCTCAAAACGCGTTCGAGCATCAACCGTTATAGGCCAGGAACAAAGTCTCAAGAGACGTCGCCTCTCAGACAACAAGAATGAGATCCCCCATTTGAGGATCCCGTTGAGATCTCGAGGTGCTCCCAAACTCCTCCTACCTACGGCCCCTCCCACAGCAGACATTTCAACAACAGATGATGTGTCTACAACTCCTTCCCTAGCCACACCACTCCAATCCCCCAGTGGGAAACCTCAATATGAACAGATCAAGATCATTGAAGCCAAGGCCAAGGCATCAATCCGTGCCGGGTCACTCGCATCTTCTCACGATGAACGACGGAAATTACGGTCTGAAGATGGTGGTTCCAGGGCCAAAACAGAGCTTGCTCAATATTTCCCAGACTTTGAAGAGATGCTTAGTCTGCGGCCTGTAGATCCAGGTAATTCACAACGACTCTTGTAGATGGATATTCACCACTAACGCCTTGAAGAAGCATTGACTGTCAAGACGAAGGTCATTCTCGTTGACGACACTCCGGATTTCGAGCCGAAGCCTTCCAGACCAGATCCTTTTGGGGCTCATAAGCCATTACATTTGACTGAAGTCATTCAATTACCCCGACATGGACCCTCCACCGAGATTTCCGGCAGTGATCCTCTTAATGAAGACTTCTACCTCAAGACCCACTCCAAAGCAGAGCGACATGAGAAGCAGATGAAGAATGGTGATCGAGAACGGGCACAACATGAGAAATACCAATTGGAAAAGCTTCTAGATGATCTTCGTGGCCCAGATTGGCTAAAAACCTTGGGAATTACGGGTATCACCGACACGGAAAAGAAGCGATACGAGCCCAAACGAGTACTCTTCATCCGTGAGACGCAAGCGTTGATAGACAAATTCAAACGATGGAAGGAAGAAGAAAAGCGCAGGAAATTGGAAAAGGAGCAAGCCCTGTTGGAAGAAGAACTGGAGAATATGAGTGACGAAAGCGACAGTGAGAGTATAGGATCGAGTGACGACGAGGAAAGCGTGCAGACCATGTCTTCGCATGCACCTAATTCTAGTGAGTTGGAGGCTCTTGCTTCACAGCAACTCATCGAGGAAGCAAACATAGCCATTAAGAGGAAACGACCAGCAGCTTCACGACTCGTCGAATCTCTACCACCACCTCCACCACCACCACCCAAACCATTTGTTTCGTTTTTCGAAAAACGACATCTAAGAGATGCAGCCGTGGCCGGTCGTCAACGTGGAAGGATTGTCCTCGCATTTGGACACCCTGTTCCGGAATTCTTCGAGCAAGACTTTGAATTGCCACACGACGTGCTCACAGACGAGGCTATCAAACAAAGTCAACGTTCTCGAAGGCGGATCAGGAGAGCGGTGGATCCTTGAGGCAGCTGAACATAGTCCAAGTGGAATATGTGCTTTTGTTGTCATTATTAAAAATGTACGAGCACAAATGCAGTTAGGAATACAGCCCAATTCGGCGGATATGTGTTTTGGGAGTCACATCCTGGGGTGTATGTCACTTCATCCAAGCACCCTTTACAATTGATATTAATGGCATTCGAACTGTTTTGGCAGACCATGAGTTCGTCTGAGGAGGTGGACAATCGAGGAGGTGAGGTGGAGTACGAGTACTATAAACAGACTTCCCAAGTGTACGAGGCACGGAGTCCGGGTGAGAGAATCAGTATCTTGCTTCGGCTGATGGTGGTAGTGTTTGAAAACGTGACTTGTCCGAAGGAATGCATGAGGAGATTAAAGGCTCTTGTAACTGTAACTTTGCATGGCACCAATTACTATACTATCGTTTCACCTACTCCATTCTCTTGCCTACCTACAAGTAGAGTGGATTGAGTGATGGCCCCAGGCTTCCGTTCTGTGCTAGACTCTAGACAGAGACGGAATACCTCGACCTGTCTCCTTTTCGGGCATTTACTTCTGTGGATGTCCAACATCACCATTTGTGTCTGAGCATGTCGTTAGGCCTCCCGCGGATACCAAAGGATGACCTTGAAATTGCGAAATACTAATCCCCCTTGTCGGGCGACCATAACATTGACAAGTCTACTGAATAACACCACCAACATCAAATGGAAGAGGACAGCGTCATTGAACAAACAAATGCAACTGTCATCCTGGTACCTGATGCAGAGGAATCAGAGTCCCCAATTCACGTGCCATCTGCAAGGCTAGGGTACGTGCCTCGTACAGGACCTACTCAGCCTCTTGCAAGGCATCAAGATTGTGAAACGCCACACATGAACCATGGTAAGTTCAAGAAGGATGACACTTGAGAAATCCGGGAGCCGAAACTCGCGTCTGGATCCCAATGAGGCAGAGAGAAACAGGAGATCATCGGCAATCCGGGCTGATTCGATCAGACTCAGTGCCACACATGATCAAGACGTTACAATTCGTCCGCCGCAGCCTGGCCAAGAACCCAAGCGACTCCCTCCAGATTTCGGGGTCCAAATTTGGTGCTCTAAGCCTCAGCCGCAGCTTCAAGGATGAACATCTCGACCAACACGGCCACTCGCCGATTGATCCTCTTTGGTACGGAGGGTGCACATTATACTCTTACGAGTACGGAAACATGCTGTTCCAACTTTGATTACGGAAACCCATGCGTACTCTGTACTCTTCCAAGCTTGATCACGAAAGGTGAATGCTGACACCACTGACCGGAAAGCCTGGACAACACGATCATGTCTCCGTAATTTAATGGCTACTCGCTACCGCTTTCCTCTATTCAGACCGAGTCAAAGAACGACCCCAGCCTTGTCGAACACCAGATTCATCTATTCCAATTCCAGAAAGTAGCGAATCATTAAAATTAAAATGATGACTTAACATCTGGAGCCTTGCCGCAATCCTTCGACACTCCGCTCAAATCTACCATTTCATTCACCTGGGGCCATTTCTTAATTCACCGTCTCACCACCACACACTCTCGTTTGAAATACATCTCAAGATCATATCCGCTCCATCTAATTCAGTCCTTACTGTTGTCCCTCCTTCTATCGTCACCGTCGTTGTAATAGGCGCTGGTAGTCAACAAGCCATCGTTCACCTGCCCACGCTTCTTCGACAATGGTAAGCGGGTGGCTCCGAACCTGCCTGGCTGCGGGCCTTGCTTTCTATGAAGCTGTCAATGGCCTGGCCATCGCCCTTCCTCCTACCGATCCCACTCTAGTCCGGCGAGAGACTGCAACTGCCACTGCAGCATCCTTGAATGCCTGTGCACTCGCCGCAAGTGCTTCCAGCTCAGTGCTCGCTGCGAGGCCTACATGTACGCAACACCCCGTCCAGGCTTGTTCCCTCACTTTGCTAATTGCTCCGTAGTGACCTCAGTTACAATTCCCGCCGATATTGCCTATGCATGTTTGAACAGCGTGCCAAACTACCAAGAACCTGCCATTCGCCTCCTCAATTCACTACGAGCATATCTCGAGTTCCAGAGCACAAAAGATATACTCAAGAAGCCCCCCACTGGCTATCTTTTCCCTGCAATAGATATTGACTATGCTCTTGACTCGATACAAGAGAAGGTCGAAGCGGGGGAATACGAGAGCGAATATGAATTCCAGCTTGATATAGACTCCTTCATCAGAGCATCCAAGGACGGGCACTTTTACTTCAGTCTTGATCTAATAGGCGGCTTTACATTCGTGCGGCCTTTCACTTTGGTTGCTATATCTGCGGATGGCGTCGAAACGCCCAAGGTCTACCACACCAGTAAGTTGGGAACATAGTTTGATCAAACACCATGGTACTAACATGTGCCAGACGACCTTATCGTCCAGCACCTCGAAACCGGCATCAATAGTCCCTTGACCGGGTCCAAGATCTCCGAGGTCGTCAAAATCGACGGTACAGATGTGGTGGATTTTCTAGTCGAACAATCTTTCGTGTACCAGCAACAAGATCCCGATACGTTATGGAACCAGGTATTCTACCAGTTAGGCAAACAGACCGATACCTCTTTCCAAGTCCCAGTCTACTACCCTGGACCCCACACAAACCTGACCTTCGCAAACGGAACGACAAGATCATTCAACAACATCGCCTTGATCAATGTTGACCTGGAAGGGGTTGAAGATGGTGAAGATGCCTATCAGGTTCTTTGTCGTGGCGCCATCGAAACCGCTGCCACCACCACGCAAAGCAGCCTACCTTCCAGCACCGCGAGTATGATTCAAACAGAGACTGCCGAACCCACAGCACCAAGCTCACCAAAGTCACCAACAGTCCCAGGTTTCCCCTACCCGGTGATCAAGCACAGTGGAAACTCTGTAGCAGGGTACTATCTGAACGACACTGGTAATACAGACGTCGCAGTACTCCAAATCACCGCATTCATGGCTCCTGGAGTCCCCGCTGTGGGCTATGAGGAAGAATTTCAGACTGTGGTGCAAAAGTTTCTTGACGCTGCTGTCAAAAGCAAGAAGAAGAAGTTGATCATCGATCTTCGTAACAATGGCGGTAAGTTCCCACGTCGAATGCCAGGAGAATTCTGGATCGGCACTAATTCAATTGCTCAGGTGGTTTTGTTGATCTTGGAACCGATACATTTGCCCAATTGTTCCCGTCCATGCCTCCGAATTCAAAATCAAATATGCGTGCTCACCTTGGGCTGGAGATCTTGGGCAACATTGCCAGTGATAAGTAAGTGCCAATTTTGAAGTTTTTGTTGACTCAGGTCCAGAAATTCGACTTCTTGATGATAGTTTTCTAACCATACTTGATTTATAGTGTTACGGCAGCCGAGAAGACCCCTGGTGTAAGCGACGAACAACTCTCTGAGAACTATTTCACTCCCCTTGCTTTCCAAAGCATTGTGGACCCCGAAATACGAAGTTTCCCCAATTTTGAAGCAGTTTATGGACCCTTTCCGAAGAATGGTGCCAACTACACTGCATACTTCCAGAACAACTACACTGACCCCTTATCATCCGATTTCGCAGGTGAAGGTATCATCATCACCGGAACCAACAACAGAACTGGCTTCAGACAGCCCTTCGCAGCTCAGGATGTAATTGCGTTATACGATGGCAACTGCGGAAGCACCTGCACGGTGTTTTCCGAATACCTTAAGAGCTACGCTGGTGTTCAATTCGTCTCCGTCGGTGGTAGACCACAGACTGGACCAATGCAGGCGATCGGCGGCGTAAAAGGATCTCAGGTTTTCCCTTTCGATACGTTCATCGATGAGATATGGTACGAGCTACTTTGGAACACCCCCCAAAACCCGTTCCGCAACTCCGTCAACGGCACCGTCTGGGAATATTTCAACGGCGAGCCAGTCCTGCGCTCTTCCGCCGGCGCCGTCAACGGCCGCAATAACTACCGCATTGGCGACGAGACGGAGACTCCTCTACATTTCGTGTACGAGGCCTCCGACTGCCGGCTCTGGTGGACCGAGGAAATGCTCAGCGACCCCACATTCCTATGGTCTCGCGTGGCAAACATCGCATTCAAAGAACGCAAAGGCACGCAGTTCAACTCCAAATACTGCGTCAAGGACAGTACCGGCCATGCGACCAGTATCTCCGGCGGCTGGAAGAAAGGCACATTGGGGCCCCAAGATCCGCCCAAGAACTCATTTGCGTCAGCTCAAGGTTGGAAACTGGGGACAGGCACAGGCGTGACTGCCTCAACCGGTAGCGGAACCTTGAACGGAACCACCACAACCACAACCACCGGGACCGGAACATTGAACACCACCCTTACAACCGGCGAAGAGGGTGGTGACGATAGAGCCGTCGATCTAGGCGACGACGACGACTCCTCCGCGACCCCAGCACTCAACGGAACCGTCCCCACCGATGGCACAGACATTGAAGGAAACGCGGTTGCTGACACCTCAACGCCCACCGAAGAGCAGGAACTCAACTCCCTGATGGACGCGTGCCACGGCTACAAGGGCGACGCGTGGTTCGTGGAGCTCATCTGTGGCGCGTTGGACCATCTTCCTGGGAGCAAGCAGCGGAAGAGATGATCTCTGATCTGATCTGAGTCGGTTGGAGTATCTCAATCTCTTTCAAGGCGGGGATTTTTTCTTTTTGGGTTTGTATTACCATCTTAGCCAGCGAGCATATCTCTTTTTCTCTTGGGCACGGTGTTTGGATATATTCCGGCTGGGAAGGGCTGAGGCATAGGGATCAAACTTTGAAAGGACAAGGCTTCGAAAAATAACGTAAAATGTTCATTGGGCTACATACAACAGTGTGATGAATAATGTACACTTTTGACTCGATTCTAAATACCTTACTTTTTGATTGTATATCTCTATCAAAGACCCCCCACTGAGTGGTGAATCTCGACCGAGGTATCGCGAAATACAAACTCGCATTCAAACGAACCGACGCACCGCACCGCACGGAACGCCAAACGCACAGCCTCCAGCATCCATCGTAATCAGACGACTCTCTCAGCCTATTCGAAATCCGCAGTTCCTTGCTCACTAATAAGCTCTCCCCATGGCTATACATACCCACCCATGAGTGCCTTGCTCTTTGTCCCGGGAATTCAGGACATCGGACGAAGCTATCTCCGAGTACGCAGAGATGGCCCAAACTTATTAGTTCGTCCCAGAAAGGAAAACGAGAAAGGGGGCCCACTTCGACTTCGGGCTCGTCGTCTTGGTAGCTGGATCGATCCAGACTTTCGTCGGACTACTCGTGCTTCTGTTGACATCACTTGACATCACTTGAAACTCGTTCGTGGTTTAATCAAACTTTTATTTCTCTCTCTCGTTTCCCATTTTGAGAACGAGAGACGGACAGTACAGCCTGCGCTCTTCAGCAGGGTGCTTTGAAGAGTCTGAGTCGTACGTTACGTCCGTACCTGAACCATGCCCAACGCGGGAGAAGGAACGCTTCAGGTACTGTCCTTTGCCAAAGGTCAAGCCGCGGGTGGACGGCTTCAGAGCTACAAGCTTCGAAAGGCGCATCGGAAGTCACATAAGGGTTGCGTGATATGTAAACGGCGGCGGGTCAAGGTCAGTCTGTCTACATAGGGTTCTTTATCCATGAGACCAGGACTCCAAATGATGATTTATGCTCGTTCGCTAAAGTTACAGTGAGGGAAAGTGTGATGAACAGGTACCGACATGCCAGAATTGTGTCAAATATGGTATTGGTGAACAATGCGCTTATGAAAACGGCAACAATGATGGTAGCAAGCTGGTACCCGTGCCTCAAATTAATAAGAATGTCCGCATCACGGTATCGACGGATTGGTTCCCTAATGTGGACTCGAAACTGTTCGAGTACTTCCTAACTGTTGTCGTGGGATCCACGATGCCAATACCGAGCAGGGTGACCGATGCGTCGCAGAAGTTCATTAGCATTGCCATCGCGGTAAGGGCGACGCCACAAACCCCATGAGAGCGACCGATTAGGAGGTATACTCGATAGGTAATTTCATGCTAATCGTGTCGTAGGAGCCACATGCCATGCACTCCATGCTCGCAGTTGCGGCATGTCACTGGCGATATCACCTAAAGTCGTACCGCCGCAGGTGTCCGAGTCAGATGTTTCATTCCATGAAGGCCTGTGCTGGTCTAAGGCACTATCTGGAAACTCCCCAGCGTGCAAAGATTGATGTCGACACCGCGATGACGACGTCGATGTTTTTAGGTTCTCTCGCATTTGCAGACGCAACAGAAGATTCAGAGGTGCCTCTCGAAAACCGGCCTGTCCCATTTCACTGGCTTCGCAACCAGCTCAATTTTGGATCTCTTCTTGGTTACTTCCAATCGACCGCGAAAATGGAGAGCATTTGCCTGGGTATATTTGGCGAGATAACGCAGGAAACTCTGCAATTGAACGGCAACAGCCCCGGAACGGATGGAGTTCCGCGAGAGTGGGTGATACTTTTCGACGTGGAGGAAACATCCATGTCCAAACAAGATCGTTATTCGAGTGTGCTTTGTAGGTTGTGTCACCTTTTATCTCTGAATCCGGACAATGGCCTCGCTCTTCTTCAGTACATGCAATTCTTGGAGGGTTTGTCTTCACCATTTGTCCTCCTCCTGAATACTTTAGACATAAGAGCACTCATGCTTCTGTCCTACTGGCTGGCCTTGCTCTGCGCCAAGGACTGTTGGTGGTCACGCGTGCGTTCTAGGATCGACTGCTGGGAGATTTGCAAGTACCTCGAGAAGAATGGAGACGAATCATTGTGGAGGTATATGGACTTTCCGGCAGTTGCCTGTGATTATCCATACACTAGTTCCAGTTCAGCTGGGAGACATCTGGTGGACCGGCTTAGACAAGAGAGATCTCAATATATGGATCATTATGATCCAATCCGCGAGGATTAAATAGTCCAATATCCTGAAAAATGTTGTAAACCGAGACAGAGATATGGTTGCCAGTTGGCAATGGTAGTGCTCTTGTCAAACCCGTGATTTGCTTCTGTCAGAACAACACAAAGTTAACAGAATATGTCGAGCGCGACTACCTATACCCACAATCGTAAGGACGGCCCTTGCAAGTGCCTTGCTCCAGACGTTCCCAAAGTGGTAAACGAGGAAGACTTGGAGAGGTGTGCTCTGTGACGTGATTTGAAATCTGCTCCGCTCAACCTTGCTGTCGAACTGCTCCTTTGATATAAGCCTGAAACGCGGACTTAACGATATCAATGCCATTGCTAATTGTCTTATTAGTAATTACCGATGAATGAGATGTCCTCCATCGCCGGTATTTGCCGGCATGGAGTGGTATATAAGGTTGATGGATGACCTTGGAGATTTCGAATGGTTCTCCAGTCATCATTGCAATCCCTCGATCATTGACTTCCAAAATGTCAACCTACCTGATCTCAGCAGCAACGGGCCAACAGGGCGGCCCCTTGGTGGACAGCCTCTTAGCCGCTGGGGTGAAGGTTCACGCAGTCGTGAGGGACCTCTCATCACCAAAAGCAAAAACACTTAAAGACAAAGGCGTGCTCATCTGGGAAGGCACCCACGAAGAACCTGACGCCTTCCGGGCCGCGGCCACTGGCGTCAGTGGTTTCTTCCTTAACCTGTCCGCCTTTGAACCTGGTGTGGCCAAGAAACAAGCTGAAGGTGTCATCGCTGCAGTCAAGGCTGGGGCTGGAGAGACTCTGAAGAGCATTGTCCTATCATCCACTTCTCGTACGGCCGACCTCTCTAAGGATCTTGCAACGCCATCATCGATTCATCCTTGGTTGGGCGGTTACTATACAGCAAAAGCCGAAGTTGAAGCTGCCGTTCGAGAAAGTCAAATTCGCCATTACACGATCCTTCGTCCACCAGTCTTGAACTATGATTTATTGCTGCCACATTCGGCTCAAGCACATGGATACCCCCGGCTTCCGACAGAAGGGGTCCTGGTAACCTCTTTGGATGAAGGTTTAACTATGCCTTACCTCGACGAGGTTGATGTTGGCAAATATGCTGCGGCCGCACTGCTGGAACCAGAGAAATTCAGCGGCCACGAATTCGAGATTGCAGGTGACAATCTCTCAGCTCAGGAAGTGCGCGACGTTTTGGCTCGTGTGAGTGGTATCGATATTAAATTTCACAGACGCACGCCTAAGGAAGTCGAGGCTGCACAGAACACGGAGTTCTTCCAGGTCTTTGAAAAGCTGACGAACCTTCGTCCACACGAGGTGGATGTCAAGGCATTGGAAGAGAAGTATGGCATCAAGGTGGCTAGTCTCGAGGATTACATGCAGAGACACAAAGAGAAGTTGTTGAACTCACTTCCACCGCGAGCGGCCGCGGCTTTGTGAGTCATCATAGCTGCGTGAACCGAGGGTGATTGGTTAGCCCCAAGAGCAATAATTGTTGGCGCCAGTGTCTTCGGTGGACTCGGAGGTTGTTGGTAATCTGAAACTGATAACTGAGATAGACCCATTAAGGGGTTAGCGGCGAGTAGCAGCTGCACGTGAGCGCGTGTTCTAGTCTGCCAAGAATTCATGACACATACAACGACCACTTCCCCCCGAGTCCATCAATTGCCCCTTCAATGTGACTGACCGACAATTGCTATTGATACGCCTATCGTTACAATTCCAGGCTTTTTCAGAATCATCCTGTAGATATTCCTAGAGAATCAGGCGTGACGCAGTGACTGTTTCCTATCCTATCGACCAACTGGCTGCTTATCACTGCTACGTATCTATTCGATCGTCACAATACTTGTGCTACTCAATAACGACAGGTGCTTGGGTCTTGCTTGAGCTTGCAATAACCAAATATTTAATCCAAACTGTTGAGCACAATCAACTATGGACAACCACAGCTCTGTACTACCCCATCCACAACACAGCACGGGGGACTCCGACGAAGAGGCAGATGTTTATGTGTACAAATCACGCATGTCGGGCTTGCAGGATGAGCCACGACAGCAACAAAGTGCTCTCCGTAAGGCTTCCGTCAAAGACCTCTTGGAGGAGGACGATGATGAGCAAACAAACACGCCAGGCACCGCTGACACCAACTCGTCTGAGGAACTCGAAGGCGATGATCAAGTCCCTCATCCTTTCTATCATTATGCTGCTGAGAAAAGAGATTCTTATGCCGATGCGAAATTGATCTACCAGCGTCATCGAATGGATACCAAATCCGAGAAGGACTTTGATGGCCCCTCGTCACTGAGCAAGTCGTTTACCATGCCTGCAGCGTTGGATGGGGACTTTGCGCTGAACCGTGTCTCCAGCATTGCATCCCGACAATCCCGACACAGTCAGAGAGGTGGCGGTCCAGGTGGGCTGAACCTCAGTCATTCGAGAGAGCAGTTCCCTACTCTACAGACCAAAACAGGACATCAGCATGGATCTGATGTTGCATTGCTGGCTGACGCCGCAGCTCGTAGTCACAAGCATCATCCTGGTCTTCCTCATGAGTTCAAGGACCCATTGATGGCTCACGAAGGCGTGCATGGAGCGGGTGCAGGGATGGGTCTGGGGAATGGCCCCGGTGGACTTGCAGCAAACGAGGAGAGCATTGTCAGTGAAGTCCAGGCCATTTGTGACAAGATCAAGACACTACTTGACTTGAGGCAGAAGTATCTCAAGATCTCACTTCAATGCAGAGGAGATAACCCCAAGGACGACGAAGACTGGGAGATCTATCCACCTCCTCCAAATCCTGTTTGGAACGAGCACAAGGCCCGGGAGCCCACAGCCGACATCATCCCACCTAACAGTACCTCAAGCAGTCTCTACATGGCCGATGCCAAGGCCAACGCAGCCCTCAATACCAACGAAATGAGCAGATTTGCAACAGAAGCCAGTCAAGGCGGATCCGAAAAGGACACCCCATCATCTCCTACTTTCAAAAAGGCTCGAAAAGCGGGACACTCGATTGGTGAAGATTTCGATATTAGTGAATGTTTCATTCCTGGGGAAGGTCGTGCCAATCTCAAATTTGCCATGGACGAAGGAAGTGTGTATCAAGTTTATGATGAAAATGATAAACCCATCGTCCAGATTCCCTCACTGAGAGACTACTACATGGCTCTCGACACCATCCTGGAAGTTGCGTCTGACGGACCGGCCAAGAGCTTTGCATATCGACGTCTTCAATATTTGGAAGGACGGTATAACCTTTATTCCTTGCTGAACGAATACGAAGAAGTGGCAGACACGAAGAAAGTCCCGCATCGTGACTTTTACAACGTGAGAAAAGTCGATACTCACGTGCACCATTCTGCCTGCATGAATCAGAAGCATCTTCTACGCTTCATCAAGAGCAAGATGAAGAAATGCCCTGACGAAGTCGTACTTGACCGAGATGGCAAGAAATTGACTCTGAAAGAGGTCTTCGAAAGCATCAACCTTACTGCTTATGACCTCAGCATCGACACTTTGGATATGCACGCTCATACTGATTCATTCCATCGGTTTGACAAATTTAACCTGAAGTATAACCCAGTTGGCCAGTCCAGATTGAGAGATATCTTTCTGAAGACGGACAACTACATCAAAGGTCGATATTTGGCAGACATTACTCGTGAGGTCATCTCTGATCTCGAGTCGAGCAAGTATCAAATGGTGAGATTTCTTCTTGTTTCTTGACGATAAGTGGCTAATAGTGCGTTAGGTCGAATGGCGTATCAGTATATACGGTCGCAATATTGAGGAGTGGGACAAACTTGCAGCATGGGTGGTGGACAACCGACTTTTCTCACACAATGTGAGATGGCTCATTCAGATTCCCCGGCTGTACGTCCTGTACAAGTCGATGAAGACGATGGAAAACTTCGAACAGTGCTTGTACAACATTTTCCAGCCGTTATTCGAGGTCACGCAAGACCCTTCGACTCATCCCAAGCTTCATATCTTCCTTCAAAGAGTGATTGGCTTCGACAGTGTGGATGATGAGAGTAAGGTTGAGCGACGACTGTATCGCAAGTTCCCCGTACCCAAAGAGTGGAATACGAAGCAAAATCCACCATATGGTTACTGGATTTATTACCTCTTCGCGAACATGACGTCGTTGAACACATGGCGCAAACAAAGAGGATTTAACACGTTTCTGTTGCGACCTCACTGTGGCGAGGCAGGGGACACGGATCATCTGGCAGCAGCACTTCTTTGTTGTCATAGCATTAGTCATGGTATCATGCTTCGAAAAGTGCCGCTACTCCAGTATATATTTTATCTGGAACAGATTGGCGTCGCCATGTCTCCACTGAGCAACAACGCTCTGTTCTTGACGTACGATCGGAATCCGTTCATCAGTTATTTCAAGAAGGGCTTGAATGTCTCGCTCTCGACCGACGATCCACTTCAATTTGCCTTCACCAAGGAACCACTGATTGAAGAATACTCGGTTGCAGCACAGATCTACAAGCTCAGTGCGGTTGACATGTGTGAGTTGGCCAAACACTCGGTAGATCAGTGTGGTTTTGAACTATCTTTGAAACAGCGGTGGCTGGGGAGATTCTGCTATCTTCCTGGGGTGCTGGGCAACGACGTATCCAAATGTAACGTGCCAGACGTGCGAGAAGCTTTTCGACACGAGACTCTGAAAGCCGAGCACTCGTTCATTGCACGATATACCAATGACTACAGTCATTTCGACCGATGTACCCCGAACCTGCCAGATCCAAACGACGCGCTTACACCAATCGATGAAGTGTATAAAGGACTTGAGTCACCTCGCCAATACTATGCGACGGTAGCCGATTCGATCCCACCAGCTCAAACAGCGCGGTACCCACATGCCAAGGCAGGGCCATCATCAGATCGTGCCCCGGTAAATCTATCACCCACGAGATCTCGGACGACCTCGAACGCGTTCTTTCCTCCTGCGTCTCATCCTTCGGACGCACACATCTCTGGGCAAGAGCCTCGTGTGTTCCCCGGGCTGCATCAGCAACGGGAGAGGAGACGCAGCCTTCGAGTCAGCTCAAGCCATTCGGACATGACAGCATCGGATGGCATGAGCAATAGCTTGCACATGGAACCAGGGTTGGCCAAGATCATGGTCAGGCAGGATTCTCAGCTGGCGCAGGTGGAGGACTCGGATTGATTCAACTTCAAGGGCTGTGATGTTTGGTCCCTGAGCTTGACCACACTTCTACGAAGTATGATCTGACATTTTGAGGGATGAGCACAAGATACGGGATACGGGACACGGGTACGGTATGGGGTAATCTATGATGACTACAGGGATGAGTGACAGGAAGGTGACCGCGTGCGAGGATACATGGGGAGCACGGACAGATGCAGCAGACTGGCATGAGAAACCTTGATGTCGGGGAAATTCGGGTGTGTCGTGATTGGATCATGGCGAGTACTTTGCAGCCAAAAGGGCAGACCGCAAAAATCATGGTCCATGTGCATGCATGTTCGGGTGGAAGGTGGAAGGGCGTCAATGTTAGTTTGAGTAGATCTTGCCTCAGTCGTTCCCTAAATGCGGTTATCAAAGTACGAGCACTGTTTGGAGACTGGGTGGCTCCAGTCGACAGATCATGCATAGTATCATGCACGCGCCCGGTGAAGAATCACATGCTACACCAGCCTAGATCTTTTCTTCTTCATAGTAGGAGCAGACAATCACTACCTTTTTCCATGAAGGATCAGAAACAGTAATATGATATATGCTCGGCGATCTAAAGACATTGCACGCATCAAATGACCCGTGGAAGACTCGTGGGTCGGCGATCCAGATGTCTCACGCACGAACGGACCTGGTAAAAGTACCTACAGCAGAGAGACACCAATGATAGAGCCTCCAGGTCATAAATCTTCTAAGGTAGGTACCCGTGCGTGCGAAAACTCACCGCCCTGACTTCGGTCTGGGCTAGGACGCCATTCACGAAATATCAATTCCCTAAAAATCCGGGGAAATGTGGTTTATCGAAATCGTCCCGGACTAGGGTGGAATATTCGGTAAGTGACCAAGTTGAGCAAGCCTACGGTACGGGGGTTTACGCCCTATGATGGTCTACGGAAGGTATTCACGAGTGATTCTCAAGCCACCAGAGTAAGTCGGGCTATTCATTCCGAGCAAAAAAGGCTGCCCAAATAATGAGTCAATCCTCCGTAACGCGTAAAGTGTACGGAATACGGAATAAAAGTGATGAGATGAGGGGAAGGGGGATTATCGATTTGGCGAGATGCGGGATGGGATGGGATGGTGTGGGATGTAAACAAAAAAAATAAGGGCAGGATATTGTTGGATTTCTCAAGCGCGTTGAACATGCACGGCCTGCTACTCAACTGAAGCCACGGCCAATCATGAATCATCGGATATCCTATCTAGGTGATGGTTGGATGTTGTTAATATGGCTGTCTCACCGCCTCAGCTGAAGTGGTGTTGAGATAGGTAGGATGCTAGAAGCATCGAGTTCACATGTTGGTGATATTGAGTCCGAGGTATTGGCTATGCCGTGGAGCAATGGAGGTGGGCAATGGTTCAAGTCCCCAGCAAAACTCCAGACACTCCTCCATTGGAGGGTATCCCCTTGGGTGCCTCTATCCACATGTCCGCCGAGAGCGTCCAGGCAGTGGTCGGGTCAATTAGCATGTTCACAATGGCTCAACGATGGCCGACGAGCCGGGTACCGTTAATTGGGGCTCTGACGGCCCGCTACTCCCTATAAGGGAAAGGCCTGATTAGTTAAGGGCATGCCTAGCATTAGTTTGTAGCCTACCTCAGGCTTCCGACATCCCCAACTATGTCATCACTGCTCCATCCCTACCTACGCATCTCATACCACTTGCCTGCTTGTGCGAGCACTTCGTCTTGACTTTTCCTTTTGCCAGATACCTCCTTTGGTCGTCCCTACCCTCTAACCTGACTCACCATTCATTCTCGTCTCGGGTTTTCAGACCAAGCAATCAAGCTGCCGCTGACAATCTTGTCTTGTTTAATTTGCTCAGAAAGAGATACGAAGACTCCCGGCAGTAGCCCTCATTTCCCTGCTCTACAACAGACGGCCTCCAAAAAAACAAATCCACCACCACCAGCACCCGTGCGTCCGCCAGTCTCATCCTGATAGATTGCCTTCCTCGAAGCTGCATACGTCCGGCTCAGCCCAGCCCTCGGGACTTTTGCTCTCGCCCTCCTCCACCGACAAGCACACAAGGATCCACTCTCCTCTCTATCATCCTCCTCCTGTCCTCCTACTTCACGTATACATATCACCTCCGTATACGCCCGATACACTCACTCGTCAAACATCTTTCCCCGCATTTTTATACCTTCGGCATGACTCTGGGCTTCATGCTCGTGTGCTTCTAGACAAGGGGAACATGCTTATCCGTTCACCTACCAACGCACGCCATGTCAATTTCCCCGCCATCTCCCAGGAATCTGAATATGTCTCCCGACGCTATCCAGACTACTCTTCCGATCTCAGGCTCAGCCAACGACCCCTCAGATCTTCTTTCGTCGAGCGCCCCTTCCGAAACCCCAGACAAGAAGGCAGATAACCAGGCCATGCCTTCCCAAACCAAGCCTCGCAGATTCCTTCCCCAGCCTATTGAGGAGACCACTCGCTCCTCTCACAAAAAGAAGGTGGAGCCCCAAGAACTGATCTCGGTTTCAGAATCTTCCAATCAAGACCGACAGCGTACGTCGCCTTTATCAACCACGCCAGCGTCGGAATCTTCCCAAAATCAAGACTCGACTAAACCAAGACGCTTCAAGCCTGAACCTGTTGAGACATCTACTCGCACCTCACGGAGGAAATTTGCCCCTGAGCCCATCGAGACAAGCACAAGGAAGAGTAAAGATAAACCCAAGCCACAGGTGGAAGGCAGCTCAGCCAAACCCCGTCCTAGATTCACACCTGAACCGATTGAGACCACCACAAGGAGCAGTAAGGAGAAGAAGTCTTCCGCACCTGAAGACGATCCTGAGACAACTCCTCGTCCCAGACGGAGATTTGCTCCCGAGCCGATAGAAACCACCTCTACATCACGGCGGCGTCGACGGAAGACTGACACCCAAGACTCGGATGAAGAAGTCGGCGGTCCAGCTTCGGAACTCTCGACAACTTCTAGTAGAGCATCTTCGGGACCCCGCAAGTTCTCTCCAGAGTTGCTAGAGACAGCCAAGGGTTCTTATCGGCGTGTCCACAATCCGTCCCCGACTTCACAGAGCCCCCCATCTCCTCAGGACGATTCCTCCTCTGGAGAGGAAGAGGTAGATGAAGTGGCTGACTTGGAGCAATCTAAATTCTCAGCAGCTGCCTTGGCTCGGAAACACCCCGAGATCACTCGTCAACATTCATTCGTTGTCCCTGATTTGCCCATGATAGAGTCCACGACTGAAGATGAAAGCTCTGATACTCCATCTCTGAGCGATTCACCATCATCACTAGACGTCGACAATAGAAAGAATACAAATCACCCTGACCCTACGGAGAGTTACGCCGACTATGTCCTTCGCCTGGCTGCAGATACGGTGACGGAGAAAGAATTGCAAGAACAGGCCATGGCCGCCTACATCAATGAAAGGCCACATGAACCGGTTGATCATTTCGCAATATCCCACGACGATGATGAAGATGGACCCTTACCTGTGCCTATGTTTCACGGTGAGAAGGGTGTCGATGTCAGAACTTTCCGCCGCTCTTCCGCAGCGGAACTTGACCTCGAAATGGCCAACATGCGTAAGCATCATGAACAGCTTGAACAAGCGAAACGCGACCTGAAAGCAGACACTGCTGGCCAAAGTCGGTTCAGTGCAGCAGCTTTGGCCACCCGACATGCCATGGAAGCAAAGGGCGTCAAAAAGGCCAAAAAGCCACGACCAGAGGAAGATTCCGAACTCGCAAAAATGCGAGCAGCTGCCTCACCTCCAATGCTGGGATCAGATCTTGTCTTCCCTTACACAATATCACCCAAAATGACTCGTTGTGATCCTGATCAGATCCCGAGACCGCGAAATGCAGATAGCGACGATGAAGTTTCAAGCCCGCAGTCTCCTCATCTGTGGAAAACGGATTCTCGACCTGAAAACAATGCGGGCGTAGGTCTGTGGATGGGTTTATGTCAGGCGTCGCAAAGTCGACCTGCACAACCTCAAACTGGATTGTTAAGTGGTCTCCAGACTCCTGCTCCACAAACGCCAGCAGTGGAGAGAAATAATCCGTTCGAGGTGTCTCTTGCCATAAGAGGAAGTCAGACACCCGGCCGAGGGAACCAGACTCCTGGTCGGAGGAAGCAATTAGCATTCCTACCATTGACTCCTCCTCGCAGCCAGGATGGAGATGATGTGTTTACTAGCACCATCGACCGAAAATTGCACCTGGAGAAGCAAATCGAAGATGAATTCCCCGCTCGAGTCATTACCCAGATCTACAACTATTTGAGCCTTGGATATCCTAGTCTTGCGCATATGTTTGACGAGGAATTAAGCAAGATCAGTCGGATACCAATCGACGAGCTCCGGCGGGACGATTACAATGTTGACGCCAAAGGTTATGTTGGTGCGCCTGAAGGCGACGGAGCAGACGAAAGTGAAGTTGTCGGCAAGTGTAAAAGATGGGAAGCCTTGAGACTCTATGTCCGAGAATGGGCTCGTCAAAGTCCCAACTTTGCTGATGCGCGGGCTGGTCCTGTTGGTGCAAAGGAGGACTGGGGTGCAAGAGCCAGAAAAGGCAGCTGGGGACATTAGTTGCAATGACGACTTTCTCTGAGCTGTGCCTCGTCATTTTATGTGCAAGACCAAGAGGTGAGATGATATGTTAGTCTATCTGCTATTCATATGCCTTGGTGGCACCTATCCAGAGTATTATACTCTGAGACCTTCTGGGTGCGCTATCGGAGTGGATACACTCCCCAGGATGTATGGATTGATCATTTTATCTTGTACAAGCTACTTTTATTGATGGATTAGCCACGTTGAGCAAGCACAAGAAGAATGAGATGAGCGATGAAATTTCTATAGCCTACATATATCCTTTTATTAATGAGGTCACTGAATCGCAAGTATTGCCTCACAAGTTGTATCTGGAAAACTGGCTGGATACCTCAATTGAGCTATTTGCAGCCAACTAGTTACTCCACCTTAAAAGCTCCTTTCAAGCTCCTTCTCCTCCTTTGCAGCAAGTCAATCAATCAGATCCTGATCAAGCTGTTTGTTCAGCTGTCAAGAAGCTGCAATAACATGGTTTTGCAGCTCTACTAGGGAGTTAGGCGTCTTGGCCTCGGCTTGTCTTGTCCTCACAGGCACTGCTCCGCCACCACCAACCACCCCCAAATCTGTCACTCGAGCAACTTCTTGCGAACGAGCTTCTCACCGCCGTGTTTCTGAACCCGAACTTCTGCTTCATTCTACGTAAGTGGTGGTAGAAGAAAAGGAAGAAAAAGAAATCAGAATTCTGAAGCAAGGAAAGAAAAGAGGAAAGCTTGGGCGATTAGTCGATTCTGGAGCACGAGTTGAATGTATGTGCTCCATACATGACCTGAACTCCGTTTCTACCTCATCCTACCTTCAGGGACGGCTTGAAATCTACGACCAAGTCTGAAAAGAAAAGAGAGAAATCTGAGCTGCGGACCGTTGGGAAGACTTGAACATTGAGCTTTGCACTTCGAATCTTCTTCTTGAGACAGCAAAGATCTAGCTGTCTGATCTTACACCAGACGTGTCGTGTCTCTCTAAATAGCAAGGGACTTCACAGCGGGTCTTGGACAGACTCCCCCATCTTGAAGCTGTAAAAGACGAGGTACCCACCCATCTACTCGACTCAGCATGAGCTCTCACGAGAACTCGGGGCCCTCGAACCCGATCCATCACATCTTACCTACGGGCTCCGAGCATAACGACGGCACCACTCCAAAGCCGCACCATGGCAACCACGGTGGCGGCGGCGGAGGTCTTCTCTCAATCCACCACGAAGGCGAGTCTGGCCGCTCAGGAATCCATCCAGTCTCCTTCCTCAAGATCCTTTTTCGAAGCTCGTCCCGAGTCTCCATGATCGTCAATGTCTTCTGGCCATTCGTGCTGGTTGCTATCATCCTGCACTTCCTGCCTGGCGAGCACAGTGAAACATTGCAGAAATGGGTCTTTGCGACCGCTTACGTGGGCATGATCCCAGCTGCGAACCTCCTCGGCTTCGCGGGCCAGGAGCTCGCCAGGAAGATGCCAAAGGTTGCGGGCATTCTGATCGAAACTGCCCTGGGCAGCATTGTGGAGATCGTGCTTTTTGTCATCTTGATCGTCAAGCACCAGGATCCCGAACCAGGAGATGATGACAACTCGGCAGAAGAGTCGAATCTCATCCCTGTCATTCAAGCCGCGATATTGGGTTCTATTCTCACGAACCTCTTGTTGTGTCTCGGTCTGTGCTTCTTCTTCGGGGGCATTCGACAAAAGACTCAGACTTTCCACGCTGCAGTCAGTGAAGTTGGATCCGGTCTGTTGCTTGTTGCAGGCTTTGGTCTGCTGATCCCTAGCGCCTTCTATTCTGCCTTGAAAGGAGAGACCCGAGCACTGGGTAAATTAACCAGCCAGAAACTGCAAGATGATGTGCTGAAGATGAGCCAAGCGACAAGTGTGATTCTGATCATCGCTTTTGGTATTTACATTGTGTTCAATGCACGCTCGCAGCACAGCATCTTCGACGAGATTCTCGAGGCTGATGAGCTTCGTGATGCCGACCACGCCTATGACCTTGAAAAGGAGAAACTCACATTCAGTGAATGTGTACTTGCCATCGTCACGAGCTTATTCTTTGTCACACTTCTCGCCTTCTTCCTCGTGGAGCAAATTGAACTAGTCGTCCACTCTGGTGTGCCCGATCAGTTTTTGGGTTTGATCTTGTTGCCACTTGTTGAGAAGGCAGCTGAGCATCTCACTGCGATCGATGAGGCTTGGGATGGTCAGATGAACTTTGCATTATATCATTGTCTGGGACCGTCCATTCAGACCGCCCTTTTCAATGGGCCGCTAGTCGTGCTTGTCGGTTGGGCTCTAGGCAAAAAGATGGATTTGAATTTTGAGATTTTCATGATCGCCCTTCTCGTCCTGAGTATCCTTGTCGTGGGAAATTTCTTGAGAGACAAAGAGAGTAATTATCTCGAGGGCGCCTTGTTGGTGGTAAGTTAAAAATATTCTTTACACTGTTGCATTATATCAAGGATCATCGTTGTTGTATGGCACTGACAGCTTTTTCACCCATCATATAGGTTGTTTACATCATCATTGCCATTGCTGCTTGGTTCTATCCAGATCCCGATGTGGCCACCTCGAATGACTTTGATGGTGGTCTCATCCCAATTGTTGGCCCCGTTGGAACACTCGCTTCAGCTGCTGCTCAAGCTACCCAGGCTGTCGTGGGGCAGTTCGTTGCTCAACAGGCGTTTCTGGCTGTTGTTGAGCGTTGATCAACCACGACTATTCCATGTGGAGAACACGATGCGAGACGCGATGAGAGCCCTGGTTAACGGGAAACATGCCATCTGAGATGGGCATATGGCAGACCACTCGCCACACTTCTCAGATGGGCCACATGGATCGACGAGTGTGAGAGTAGTTTAAAGATTTCAACCCGTGGTGTTCATGAGGCACTCAGATGGGAATGGAAGGGATTGGCAGTTTTCAACTGAGGCACGGAGGACTCACTGGCTGCCGAGAGAGGTGCCTCCGGCTTTGGAAGAGACCGCACATCGATGCGTAAACGACAAAAGGAAATGGTGAGCACGAAGCCTGGTCGTGACTGCACAATCGCGGACAGCCCCACTGTCTCGTGTGATCTAGGGTTGTTGGCACAAGTTCTCTCAGTTCTTGACTTCTCGTTGCATAGGTACGATACTCCATTGAGCCGTCGTAACCTATCTAGGTAATAGTTCGCTACAATTAATGAAACAATTGACGTGTATCCCTTTGGCAGGAGAGGACTTTGTACTCAATTTGAGCTGAATGGAAAAAATCCGATGGAAGCTTCTCGATGCTAGGATATGCATAGACGCCCAAATGTAGGCGCGAGTTCCACATAGAGGATCCAATTATAAAGCTGTCTGAGGAGGTATCCTGTATCAACTGCGCCGGATCAGGTGGGATAGGTAGCCCAGTCCCTGCCTACTGTAATAACCTCATCCCTTTCCTGGCTGATAAGAGCACCTGGGCAGATATTAGGCCGAGATCAAGTGGTCTGCAGCCAGTCACGGCTCGCTCTCGTAAGGATGTCAGCCACTTTCTTGTGGCCATATGTTAACGCCACGTTGAGCGCGCCGTGTGAGTTGACATCGGCACCATTGTCGAGCAGTATCTGTACTACCTTCTCATGCCCTTGAACTGACGCCGCATCCAGTGCGTTCTCGTAGCGGCCTCCTCGTGCATTGGCATTAGCACCGTGAAGCAATAGCATCTGCACGAGCTTGTCGTACCCACCATACGATGCCGCCTGTAGTGCATTTCCATACAAGCCCCCTTGTACGTTAACATCAGCACCGTGATCTAGTAGTGTCTGTACTACTTTCTCGTGCCCACCATACGATGCCGCCTGTAGAGCGTTATCGTAAAAACTTCCTTGTGCGTTGACATCGGCACCATTGTCGAGCAGTATCTGTACCAATTTCTCATGCCCTTGAAACGATGCCACCTGTAGTGCGCAACCATAGCGGCCTCCTGGTGCGTTGACATCGGCACCGTGGCCTAACAGTGCCTGTACCGATTTCTCAAACCCATTGCATGATGCCGCCTGCAGAGCATTATAGGAATTATTTCCTCGTGCGTCGACATCGGCCCCGTGGTCCAACAGCATCCGCACCACCTTCTCATGATCCTGGAATGAGGCCACTTGGAGTGCAGTGGCATATGTACCTTTCTGTGCATCGACATCGGCACCGTGGTCCAGCAGCATCTGCACCACCTTCTCGTAACCACGGCTCGATGCCGCCACCAGTGCGTTGCCATACTCGCCCCCTTGTGCGTTGACATCTGCTGGTGACAAAGCTAGAATAGAGCCTAATACTCTATCCAGGCCAAGAGAGGAAGCATAGTACGTTGCCGAAGGAGGAATTTTGGCGAACATGTCGTATACTACGGTATGTCCGGTAAGTACATCTGGATTGTATAGCCGGAGCCAACGCTCTTTGGTGGAGCGAATTGTCAACAAAGTTATAACCACCTCCGACAGCTCTCCGGCAAATTGGGCATCCGCTTGGTCATAGTGCTGGAACCAATACCCCGCAGCATATTTCGCAAAGGCATACTGTCCCACCAGATCTGGAGTGAAACTCTGTCGGAGGAATCTATCGTGCTGCAGATACAGCAAGCAAGTCTTACTGATCCGCCCATGCTGTAATGGGCCTGATAAAGCAAAGTCGGCCGCACGGCCACTTCGAATGCGATCAGATTGTAAGTACTCCTGTACCGAGAAATGTTCAATCCGGAGTTCCTGAACACCATCAGTCCGGAGATGGATGTCAACAAGGCCGGGGCAGGTCCGAAAGACGTCTTCTGCGCCGCCAGAGAATTTACTGCGGGGATCATAACATTCGAGGTCGTCAATATCAACGGCAAGAGCTTCGAGGATCTCCTCGATGGACAACGGCCGTATTGCATAACAAAGAAGCGAAAGGATCCTTTGCGCCTCTTCTCTGAGCTCGATGCTACAGAGCAACCGTTCGTATGTCTCATCAAGAGACTGTGGCAGGGTGCGAAGACATTTCTCCAGGTGTTTTTCGCTCTGGGGACACTGTTGAAGCGGCCGAAGCTGGCATTCGACCCAACGAAATCTAGACATTGATTAGCTGTCAGAGGTATCAAACGGTAAGTCACGAAATGACTGACATTCCACCCGAGTGTTGGATCAGATGATTCTTGATCTTCTCTCGATGATCACCCCAACGTCGGAGCAGAGGATCGTTGTCGACTTGAAAAGCTACAAACCGTGAGATATCTTGCTGAACGAAGTCGTTCTTGAACGAGATATGTCCGATAGCCTGCTGGAGTGCTGGGATTTGTAGGTGGGTTCGAATGTCGGGAACATCCCGACTAGTAACCAATAAATGTAAGCCCGGCAGCTGCCATTGTCGCATGGTGTCGATTACTGATAGCACTTCGGCTCGGGAGGTATCTAAGGGGCTCTCGTCTAAGGCATCGAGCAAAATGTAGGTGTGGTGCTGCCGGACAATAGCTTGTCGCAGATACTCAAGTAAGACATGAACTGGTGGAGTGCCGTGATTATTGGAATCTTTCAGGCGGGTCATCTCTGCTTCCAGACGAGGAACTTGTCCACAAAGCTGGAGTAGCAACGCTCGCAACGCTGCCGAAGCATCTTGTTTCGACTCATCCCTAAAGTCGAAGAAAAAGAAGACGACCGCACTGGTGGCGGATGCTTGTCGCCGGCGAAAGGCATGCTGGATCGCTGTAGAGCACAGTACAGACTTTCCACAGCCAGCGAAGCCATATAGCCAGATGAATGAGTTGTCCTGCTGCAGCCATGTAGTATAAGCTGGACCTTGGACCAACCACTGCCCAGTGCTTGCGTGTCGTTTGGCCGCTGCGATATTGAAGTTGATGGTTGCATCGGGGGCCCTGAGCCACAGCCGCAGATCGACACTGACACTCCGTGCCTGTATGTCCCTGGCAACAGCATTTACCTCCTCAATATCGCCCTGTGTATTGTGATGCTCTTTCAGCTGAAGTGCCTGGAGCGCGACCGACAAGTTGTCGCGAAAATCGCTCACATCGTCGCCTAGATCTTCTAAGGTGCTTCTTTTGAATGGGTATGCCGCCCGTCGCCCTACCACCACCGCCGTCTTTTTCCAGTTGCCAGCGGGCTCATGTTTAAATTTTTCAACCTCAGTTTGTAGGACATTTATAGTGTCCTTGCTGCGAATGATTGACTTTTCAATATCCTGTATGATCAACTGCTCGGAAGGCCGCCATGTGCGCGTACGCACAATCTCGTCGATAAACTGGAGGGATTCGAGGAGGCCACCAAGTTGATCTGAGACCTTGGCGAGGTCTCGATGCTGATCTCGCCACGCGGTATAGTATTTGTAAAGGTACTCCGTACTCTGCAGACCGAGAGATAGCAAGCCGGCCACACTAGCGGCAACGGATAATGGGTCACTCATCATGTCCTCCACTTGAGATCCGCTTGTTGGCTTCGAGAGATGACGTTATTGCAGCAATCAACAGGACCTGGTACGAGGTACAGTGTGTAAGCTCTGGAGAGGTGTGCCTGAACACCACCGCTATTCGTTTTGCAGGTCAAACGGCTCGAGTGAGTCGACCATGGGCAGGTCACGCCGTAGGGCTTCTTGGCACATTGGGATGCACTTTACCCACTGGTGGCTTCCAAGGTTCCGCAGCGCAGCATAGCCAGCTTTGCTTTGCTACCCAAGCAGGCGCTTTACCTGACCTCGCATTCCAAGCACGTGCAGCCTCAGATTTTAGGGCAGCTGCAAGGCCCAGCGATTCTGTGTGGAGATATAATACAGAAATAGATCTGCCGTTGAGGTGGCCCAGGGCGCACACGGCAGCTCTCAGCTGCTGAATTGGCATGGTCACCCAGGCTCTGAGAACACTCGCCCTATGCGGTACAGTACCGAACATTGCACAAGGCATGGACGCTAATAGGAGTCCTAATCAGGCATTTGGACTTCCTATGCCCATTAGGTATCTGCACTGGCCTTGCCACCAGGTAAGGAATGGTATCACAGTAGCTGAGTACGAGAATCTCGTCTATGCCCTTGAGATAGTTACTACCATCCAAATAGCAACCATCAATCTCCATTCGACAATGGGAGGTTGGGAGGCCGCTGACTATTGACCGCGGTGGTAATGGCCAAAGGCGAAGATGGCGAAGGGGGAGGAACTCCGTTGGGATTCGGTCAGAGGTGCTTACCACTTAATTGTCCTGCGGATAGTGTGCTGGTCCGGGCATCCGTGGACGACTATGTGGGTCATTCTACTAAAGTGCACAACGAAGTAAATACCTTTCTAGGAGTTCCTGTCCGGACGACCAGCAGTAGTTTCATTCCATTATGTGTCGGAGAACTACCACCCCTCGAATAGCATTACTAAATGGCAATTATAAACGCACTTGGGGTATTTGGGAGTGGCAGAGAAATCTATGTGTGTCTAACCAGGGCACGTCGTCCAGAAACAGGGACTCCATATGGATCTGCACGAATATGTCGGGACTTTTGGTACCTATCTCTCCGGAAGTCCAAGACAATCGCGGACGATTTTCCAGCCCCTCGGCCCTTTCCTGCAGCTAAAGCAAGGGCCTGGAGTCTAAGGTCTAGACCAGATCCAATCCTGGTAAAAGTTGCGGTAAGGCGAAGCACAGGCGCACAGGTACTAAGGTACATCCTAGGTACATAAGTAGCTAGTCAGTGCTGCCTTAATGGATGGCATTACGCCAGCACGGAGTACCGAAGACAACTCGCTTCAAATTAACTTGGGCCTTATTACGTCGTTGGACGCCAAGGTTGGCTGTACAAGTTCAACCACGAGAATGGACTGCTCGAGAAGGTCTTTCACGATAGGCCAAGGCACATGTCATTGGCATTGTCGATCAAAGGATGAGATGCAGGCACCAACAATAATATCCATTCCCAAATTATCATTCAAAGATACCCAGCAAAGTCTGTTCACCTTAGATAGCTCGTGTACATTACCCAGCAAACTCCGTATCTCTTTGGATCTCGATTAAGGATCATGTCATGTATGTTAGTAAGCCTCCCTTCACTTGAACACTGCAGAAAGCTGCACACAAAGTACTAGTATGATACTCGTAAAAACCTGTAAAACCCACGAAGAAGGCGCAGGTATTGGCTTTGCTCATCGATAAATTCATTCACGAGATCGTTCTCGTCCATAGCGTGTCATCATCGTATCAACGATTCTCAAGGATCTAGGGCTCTGCCTGCTTGTTGGCATCTTCCTCTTCCACGGGTGGTGGTGGCGTCCGGGATGTTGTATTCTTTCGCTTCATGCTCGGGGCCCTAGACGGATTCTCAGGCAAGTTCTCGATGAAGGCGGACTGGCGGTGGTCCTCCTCGGGAGCTTGGTACGGCAATGATGCACTGTTACCCGCTATGATCTGGCCACCACTGCTCATGCTGCTTCCGTTACGCCGGTGTCGGGGTCGAATGGGTGATAATGGCGAGGTGGCCAGGGCGGCGCTCGTCATCCCCATTTCGTTCGCGGCTTGTTGAGCATCATCAGGCATGGCTAGAGGCGTGATGACGAAGTCACTGCTAGCGTTTGATTCCTGGCGTGGCGCGTTCGGTGGGCGAGGCTGTCCGAAGAAACTGCCTTCATCAGTTTTGGCCTTGTTGGGTGACGGCAGCGGATCGAAGTTTGTGCGATCCGATGCTGCAAAATAGGCATCGATACGTCGTTGTTTGGGTGTTGTGATGGGCTCGCTGGTAGGCAGAGCGGCTCCGCCAAGGTAGACATGCTCGTAATTATCCTTTCGACTTTCACTGAATGGAAACCCCTGGAATGAGTGCCTCTCTGGCAGTGAGCTCTCGCCAGCACCCAGCGAGGACATCTTCTCCGAAGTCGATTGTCCGGTAGTGGAACCTGCAGCGCTCAGGCCGCCTTTGTTGACTCGAGGATAATTGGCGTAGCCTCGTGGCCCATAGTTGGGCTCGTTGTAACGTATTGTCGAATCTTGCTCCCCAGAATCTGTGGAAGAGTCGGGTAATTCTCCAATCTTTCGAGACTCACCACTCACTTCGGGTAGGGACTCTGGTGGCAGTGATGTGTTCGTTTGCATTGAACTTCTGGGCATGAAGATGCTGCGCCCTCCCAACTCTGCGATCTCACCTTGACTTTGATGACGATTGCTAAGCACAGTAGCCTGATCACTAGTGTCCATCTCCATAGCAGTTGCGGACACGGATTGCTTGGCCTGGTCTCGAAACCATCCATGGAGGTGATCGCCGGAGCCTTGAAGTGTCTCTGATGTTGCGGTAGACATTTTGGACTCTCGATTCTTTTTCTTTATCTCCCGACGTCGCCACAACCAGAAAGAGAATGCAGCTAATACGAGAGCAGCACCGCCTAAAACACCTCCCAGAACTGGCCCCAATATACTCTTTCTGGCCTTGGATGTTGGCACATAAGGGTACCATGTGACAATTTCTTGTTGGTATTTCTTTGTGAAGAGTGAGGCTAGAGAGGCGTCCATGCCTGCGGCAGCGACACTGGGATCTCCCGCAAGTGTGACTTGAGCCGGTATTTTGTATTTTGACCATTTTTCCGGATTATAACTGTCCTGCCAGATGAGCGTATTCAGATTCAAGATCTCCACAGACTTTCCCCCAGAGAACATTATGTCTTGATAGCTACCCTGACCTCCAACAGCGAACATTTGATCAGGATAAGGAGTTACACAGACGTGTCCCCATCGCGCACCATCCTGGTTTAGTGGTGTGACCTTGGTCCAGTGAAACGAGGGAACTGATAGAATGTAGACATCTGTATTCAGGTCTTTGTTCAGATCAACACCATTGTACCCTCCTTGGATGAAAATCTGATAAGAAGTTGGATCGTCCTGGTGCGCCATCACTGCGCAGAAATCTGCAAGCTGTGGTGGTACGTCTCCGGAAGTCTCTTGGTTATACCAGACATCATCTTTGATATCGTACATTGAAATATTCTGCATGAAGCCAGGACCCCCGTTATTGGCGTTGGTCTGTGAAGAAGCATTCGAGGAGTAGTCAACGAAAACATCCACCGGGTTTTTCACGCCTCCAATGGCAAGTAAGAGGCCTTGGTCAGAAACTGGTAGCCAAACGAGACTAGCACTGCCGCGGCCCCTGACATGATCGGGAAGAGATGTGTTCGTCCAAGTTGCATCTGAAATTGTTTTCATGTCAATCTTCAACATATTGTCGAGCGTGTGAGAGACTGGGTCTAGACCAGTATAGGCTATCAAGAAGCCTCCAGACTCAGTTTGCATCCCCGAGAAATAAAACCCTAGATGTTCACTTGGAATACTCACCCCAGCACCATGCGTCACATTCTTGCTTATTGGGGGAGTTGGGGTATAGTGAGTATCAAAATCAGGAGTCCAGTTCTCGTAAGGGTTTTGTTTTGTGGAACCAGCTTCGGGTTGATAAAGTCGATTATTGATCAAATCTGCTTTCTCACCCGCTTCCGTGAGGGATAATCCACTAGAGACTTTATTCAGTCACCATCTTGGTCCAAGGTTGGAAATTCAAACATACCCATATGTGTAAAATTCATAATCGTCTGCAAACATGTAGCCGTCGATGAATGGCGGATTATTGCTAAACCCTCCTGCAGTGGGCAGGATCGTGAATATGTCTGAGAAATTGGTCGAGACGTCGAAGCTTTTGGAGAAATTCAGCGTGTACAAATATCCACGTTCCTCCTCTGGACCCGAAACCGCAGTCATGTCTAGCCAGGCACTTGCTGTCGCATCCCATTGGCAATATTGTCTTTGACCTCCATCCATGTAAAGGGTGTCGCGAACCACAGCACCTCGGGGCTGTGTCCAAACACATAGTCGCGGATTTGCATCAGCTGCAATACAAGCGACAGTCCATAGACATAGCATCACCCACCACGGTTTCGAGTTCGTACCCATCGTAGAATGCAGCGCAAAGGAAAATTCTGTCGTAGAAAAGCCGGTGAGGCAGAGAAGAGTGTAAGCTGCTTCGCGGAAGTAAGCCAAAGAAGATAGGTAGAGATGGAGCTCTGGAATTCCAGAAGACTTCGAGAGAATCTTCGACCCGCCTTACCACGGGATCTGCAGGTTTGCAGATTCAATACCTATTGAGTCAGGCGGGATGAGTCTCAGGGAGTGGTGGCATTGTCTCGTGTGGCACTGACGAATCGAGACATAGGACTAGTATGACTTGTCCGAATATGAAGGTGATAAGCTACCACAACCCTTCCATCTGAAGCCGAACGCAAAGGGCCGCGATTGGGGCGGCCGTGCAACACCAAAAAGACCACTTTCAGCCCCAGCGCATGCATATTTCATCATTCGGTTGGAGTGATATTCTTGGAATGGACATGGGTTATGGAAGCAATGCATTGGAGTTCTGTACGCCGAAGTCTTTGATCCTTAGCGGTATGGTCAGGTCATGGATGCATAGGATTCCTGACCTCTCTCTACCAGTGTCTTCACTTGTGCTCCCAGACCTGAGCATTTTCACGATTGATTAGACTAGTGGCTTTTCCATCAATCACCGTCCGTAGTAACAGGAATCATGTTACTCTTGCGGAGCTTGTCGTTGGGTAGCTCAAGTACGACCATGGAGTGAGAGCATGGAGACTATAGGTGTAGGCTGTGAAGTCGGACCCATTCGAGTTCTAACTCCAAGGCACCCTAGCGCAAAATCTAACCGGTTCACTAGTGTGCTGACCTGTCGTTGGTTTTCGGAATCCCTGTCGATCGTTGGTATCTTTGCGGAACATGCCAATTCGATTTCGGGTTCTTGAAACCCATTGACAGCACTGAGAGAAGGTTCACGCCGGCAGGCTTTGTTGGTAGATGGCACGTCCTTTGACTTGGGTGTGGCTTCTTGAATCTGATCGACACCATATTCCACCCCTAAGAACAACGTTCGGATGGACAGACAGACGATAACCAATCCATCCTGGATAAGATTCCAAGGCCTCCTCTGGAGCGACGGATAGGTCTGAGGACCCCGCAATCAGATTGAGAATATCCTTTTTACCTTCGTAGGAGTGACCTGGCCATTGATACGACACTAGACCCTTGGCGCTGTACTACGTTGTACTGTGTAGGATGAACAGCCTCCAGGCGAGGGCGCAAAATAGAAACAATATCATTGCCACAAGTCTGTCGGGCCTGAGATGCTGGTTGAGGGCTCGATAGCGATGTCCACAACGTCCGGAGTAGTGATACTGTACGTGGGATCACCAGGATCCACAAAATCCGGCTTGTTCGTGCGGCAACACTTCAACATGATTCCTGTGGGAATAGCATGCTCGGGACGCGGTAGTCCGTACAAGGAATTTGGTAGTGGCAGCTGGCCTCGGACTAGATAGGAAAAGAAGAAACACCTGCCCACTCGTTCCATACTGCGAGTCGTTGGGAAAATGCGAGAAGCTGCCAAGTACCGAGGTACTAGAAGATAATAGCTTCGGCCCCTGGCCGTTATTGCTGACTTTCTATGTCGTTCTTGGCTAGACTGACGGGATTTAACACCTAGTCTAAACTTACTGGAAACGGCAAAGTTTGGACGCGCAGAAAAAATAAAAAGTCTATCCACTATTACTTACCTCTTTCGCATGTTACGGTCTGGAGTTTTCCATCAGCCCCCAAACGGTCTTACGGAGCTATTCGTACGAAATACAACATGTACTATGGTGTGCCTGTCTCATTCGACACCGCTGTGTTAAAGCTGTCCCCCACGGACTGACGAACCAGGGATGGTTGAGCCTCACCTTCAATGGCTCCCAACCTCGCCGCTCGCGTCCTTTTGGCCCGACCCCGTGGCCGTTGCTATACTGGGCTCATGTCTCTTGTTACTTATCCTCTCCAAGGTAGGGGTTAGTCGTTGCCCAGCTCCGTTTCGCTTCTGTTGCCCTATCGATCGCTTACCCAGCCATCTCTCTTGCATCGAACGTCCGGGTTTGGTGTGCGACCTCATAGTCCGGACCAGTCCACGAAGAAGAGTCAAGACTTTATCACCCAGCTACAATCCTTGCAATTCCAATCATCAATGATCCACAGGTAAGTGACGGCTGGTTGACCAGGAAATAATGGCATAGCCACGAGCTCTCCGGTTCAGGCATGAAATCGGATGCAACATGCAGCCCAGAAGCCATTCAATTGGTTCGGAAAAGGTCTGACCAACTCCACCGTCGCAAGATTTATACTTACATTGGGTTGTTCTTCAAAGAGAGCTCATTCCCCCTCTTACTCTCTTCCTCTCCATTAAGTAGATACTTAAGACGTTGTGTCATAGTACAACTCATTGCTCCAAAGGTGGTCACAACTTGGTGATGCCATACGCTCGCTTTCAGCTTTACTGATTATCGTCAATCAATCGCTACAAGCACTTGACTATTGGTCAACAGTCAAATCGATTCAAACAGCAAGCTTGCTCTCACCGGCTTACATTGCGTCTGAAGATGCTCTCGGTCAAGTCCCTCGCTGTATCTTTACTCCTGGCTGCAATCGTCCATGCAGGGGATGGTGGCGGTGGCGGCGGCGGCGGCGAACACACTCGTTGGCTAACAACCACATGCTGGGAAACGAAATCTGCCGAGAAGGAATACATCACGATCTGGCAAACCCAAACACAAACGGAATGGGCGAAACCTGAGTCTGTCACAGTTTGGCAAACAAAATGGGAGACACCCGGATCTGTCACCGTGTACAACACACAGACTCAGTTGGAAACGAAGACATCGATAGTCGTTTCCAAGGAGACTGACATCATTACCACTACTGCGACGATATATTCCACCGTCAACAGCTATTTCACAAGCACGGCAACGCAGACCCAGGTACAGGTGTCATATCAAACCGCGACGGCGACCATCTATAGCACAGTCAACAACTATTTTACGGATACTGCGACCCAGACTCAAACGCAGACACAGACCCAGGTCTCCCGTGAGACTGCCACTGCTACTGCCACGGCCACCGTGGTTAGCGCAAGTATCTCAGTGATCACGGAATTTTCAACGATCACCGATACTGTGACCGAATTTCCGGTGTGCACGACGGCACCACTTGTGGGACTCGTGACTTGTCCTACAAGAACACTCAATCCCACATACACCCCACCTACAGCTTTGCCAACTGATTGGCTATGGGGCTGCCCTCCGGATACTTTGTGTACACCCAAGCAAATCGATTGCAACTTTGAACCCAACTTACCGGCGGACACGTATGTTTGTAGCCCAGAAGACTGCAAACCTGTAACACCGTTGCCTCCGCTTGACACTAGCTGGGACTCGCACAATTGCACCCCTTACATTCCACCTCCAGGGTACGCCAACTTGGCGCCACCCATCTTTGACCTTGGGTACGACATCTTCCAGTTCAATGGACAACCAGGCCCTTATTGTCCTCCACCCCCTCCTCCACCACCATCTACAACATGGCAAGACTGGACACCGCCTGTCTCCGCGTCCTCTATTTCGAGTTGGGCAGACTGGTCGGTATCAAGTCCGGCAGGGCCAGCACCATCGGGCTGGAGCGATTGGACTGGACATGGAGATCGTCCGCACGGTCAGAGCTGGAGACCATCGCCACCTGGCATTACTCCGAGAGCGAATCTTGCGGAACGCCAGGATGATGCTCCTGACTATTCAGTCCCTGCCGCATGTTACAATCCTTGCAACGCTGCTGTCCTCAATGCCCAGAGTTGTGGTCTCAAAGGGGCTGTTTTGTGTCCGGTCTCTGGGGTATTTTCACAGCAATACACCAATTGTGGGAATTGCATCGATGTGAACAAGGACAAGGCGTACACCGAGCCTCCGAGATTGATATCATCTCTGGTGAAATTCCTGGACTATTGCAGTGATTACACCGCCGAAGCTGCAGCTGCGACCCAGGCCAGCAGCTCGACAACAGTGTCGACAGGTGGATCATCGTCCTTATCAACAGTTGCGAGCTCTACGGTGGTAGTTGCAGCTCTGTCTACTAGCCCGACACCGACATCGAGTGTCCCCAACGGGGCGGAAACCCAACGGCCAAGCTCGCATTCACTTTCATTCACGATATTCATGTCAATCATGGCTCTAATCTATATCTGACCCGCTCAAAAAAGCTAATATTTAAGATGACATGACTTTTGGAGATATGGGTTTACTAGTATTTCTCATTCTGGAATGGTCACGAATTTACGAATTAATGGGAGCGAATCTCCAGGCGCGGTATGAATTATTACTACTTGAGGAGCATCAAGAGGCAACTAGTACTTGATAAGATAGCGATGATACCAAAGCACATAGATGTAATATTGACATGTGCGGCCCTTTTGTGGCCTACGTTAAACTGAAAGTCTTGATCAATTGATTTCACCACGGTCGTTAGGCGACGTATAAACTTATGTTGACACCAATTCCTAGTTGATCATGGATCATGGATCATCGATCTTGCAGGAACACGTTATCATCTTGCAGGCATGGATTGCGAACAAGAATTGCACGATTGGGAATTCGCAGCCTCGCGAATCGCGGATGATGGGCATCCTGCATGCAGATATTCTGAAAGAAGAAGTCTGATCCCCGAATTGCCTGTGGACATTGGGAGAAGAGGTGATTGAGGGGGGCACGAGGGGCTCTGCGGAATGCGCCTTGCCAAGCAATAGCGAGCCTTATCGATAGCCTAAGAGCCTTAGTGCCGTTTACCTGAGGCTGAGCCCCCATGATGATGCTGGCCTTTCTGTGCACCCCCCTCCATCTCATCAGTCTCCAGGCTTCACACAGCCTTGCCTTTCAGCAGAGCAGGGACACAAGTTTTGACCCACAGCACCATGACTCTCCACATTTGCGAGTTTGATAATGAGTAATTTGCACGGGGTTTGAGCGACTAACTAGTTCCACTTCACTTGACCTCCCGATTTCTCAACTTTGGTTCAGTGTCAGCTGCGACAATGAGACATCAAGCACAACGTGTTCTGGTGCCAGCTGAGCAACCTTCCGAAGGAGCGAGGTTGAATTCCACCGTCTTCTGCTTGCCATCACCCTTGATTGATATCAAGGCCTCCTGCTGTTTCCAATTCACCTGGCTCCTACCACTTTGGTAACTCGCCGTGCTGATTCAGAATGGATGCAAATTCACCTAACTTCACCTCGGCCTGAGCCGCGACAAGATCGATCAGGGATCTCGAGGGGCCGAATGCCCTTTTGCTGAATCACCAATCTTATTTTCGTCCTTGAGGACACCTTCCATTTCACATAGGTGCACTTGCTGTACAACAACCTCGGAGTGAAAGCACTCACATAGACCCGAGAGACGATATCCCCCTTGGAAAAATCCATGTACGCTTCAGGCACCCGCTGTGATTAAAAAACAGGCAGCAATTGTTTCTGTTGTAGCCCAGGCTGAATGGAGGTCACCACCCTCCTTGTTGTTTGACATTGGCAATGAGGTCATTGGGGTCCGAGTTCAGCCACTATTTGAGGCTGATGCACGAGAGGGGTTTCGGTATGGTTACTGGCCCTCCGGTATTGTGGCACGTTAGTTCTCGGTAGAGGTCACATATCCAGCTTGTTTTCCGACTTCTTCCCTAATCTTGACGCTTCTATATGGCCCCATCATCTTGTCCAGACAAAGCGACATGGTTGGAGCGAGTAGAGGTGGCCAGAAAAGTGGCCGGTGAGCAGATGTGAGCCCGCTGACATAATTTGACGCCACACTTGGAGAGTTGACCGCCACTCGACCCAATGCTCGAAGAGACGAAACAATACCCCAAGGGGGCCGAATTGATGGAAACGGGAGTTCATCACAGTAGCAACTACACCTCAAGCGGAATGTACTTAGTTGTATGATCAAGAGAGAATTGACCACCAAGCTTTTGCGAGCTTGAGTGTGTCATGACCATGCAACCGCCAAATCCACCGCCCATGACCTGATTTGGCCAAATCCCAAAGATGCCAAAATCACTGCGTTGCCTAACGGGAACGAACCCTGCGAACCACCATAAATGGTCGCCCAAAGTGCGGTCACGCTGAGTGGCCATTAGGCTTCAATTGTTTCCTCACAGCCGTGCATTGGGTCGAAATGCAACTCATCCCTTGCTTCGATCCAAAATCCCCAATCACCTGTTCTCAATTCCCTTGATAGACGACCCGCTTCCTTCGTTCAACTGTCGGGGATATATGCACAGTGGACACTCGACGCGGAAAGACTAACTTTATCAAATCAGCAGACCGAGTCCACAGCCTTGGGAACCAGCACGAGCACAATTCTTTTTCGCTTTTTGCAAGCGTCTCTCGCTCGCATAGATCAATTACAATGTTGCCGTGATTGATGCTTTACTAAAGATCCTTCGTCCCATCAAGGTCAGCATCGTCTCGACCATTCGCATCATGTCAAGATCGAACATCATTCGGCATATCGCATAGCATTCAGTTAAGACATCAGCAGCATACAAAGACTTCAGTCTGCCCGTCGCCAAAGACCCTTCACCAGATAACCCATCGCCATTCTGGATCCAGAGGTTTACCTTGTGAAACCCAACGCACGTCGGAAGCACAAACCCATTCCATATCAGCAACACCCTCATCGATAGAGTTCAACCTCTTCCATTGAATGTCGGGTCGACGACACAGTGACAGTTACAACAGCCACAGTTCGGATCCCATAGTCCTCGAAAGAGACCCCCAGGTGCGTAACTCCTATCGCATCATTCGACCAACCAAAGTCAAAAAGAGTCGACTGACGATTGGTTCCAAGATATACAACCTCTTTCGAACTCGCAGAAGAAAGGTTCAAATAGTGGAGGAATCGCCCATCAGAAGTCGACGCCAGCAGCGGCGGATTCGCACCCCATCGCCATCACCCTCACCCTCACCACCGCCACCACCATCTCCCCCAAGAGGACCATATCGCAGAATGACCACTCGGTTGAACGAAGACGACATCTACGCTCCATTACCTCCCAAGATGTCTCCCAAATCCAATACAAAGCATCGCAAGAGCAAGAGCGATGACTACGACGCCATTTATGAGGAAAGAGAACCTCAATTGTATCGCAAGGTCAAGGTTGTCCATACCAATCGAAGGGATGAAGATGCCCACCCGCGGGTAGAAATCCCATCATCCTCGCACAAGCGACATGACAGCGGCAAGTACTACGTGGAGACCCGCGTCCACGATCGTCCGAGCTCTGTACGGTCTGACTTCGACCATCGTCGAGAAGACGACGGAGAGCTCCGTCAATTGACGAACGACCTCAGCAATTTGCTTGCGAAGGAGAGAAAAGATCGGATCGAGGCAGAGAGAGCTACTGCCATCGCCGAAGCAAAGGCCAACCGCCTTGAAGCCGACCTGGCGCACGAACAGCGCCAGAGATCTCTCGAAAAGAGAGAGCGCGCCGCAGCAGATCGTGAAAGGCGCCTCACCGATGAGCGCCACAGCAACGAACGTGAACGTGAACGTGAACGCGACCGGATAGTCGAGGTCAGGCGACCCGTCGTTGTTCATAATCCAATCGTTGCTGTGGCGCCACTGCATGAAAATAATCACCGCTCAGCGTTGGATCGCGCTCAAGCTGATTATCAACAGCTCGAGGTTCGGGAGAATCGCGGCTTTCGTGAAGAGGCGCGACCATCAACTGCAGAGAGACGTCCTCGCCGCCAGAGCATCGTCATCGTGGAGCCTCCACGCGAACCAAGGAACACTCGCCATGGACATCGGTAGATCTCCACATAACATACGTTTGGTGTTAGGGTTGGAGAGTGGAAAAGTAGAAAGAGGAAGGTCGGGGTGTTAGCATCATGGCATTATAGACGGAACAGAACAATACTGCTGCGAAGCAAGAAAAAACAACAGGGCGGAAGGATGGCGTTAATTATATGGTTTTGGACTTTCCAGTCGTTTTTGCACCGAATCTCAAATCATTTCTGTTTGTTGGTACACTTAGACTTAGGCAGACGAAGCCTAGTCATCGGCTTCGATCTGCTGGCGTTTTAAGGTGGAGATTGGGCACTCAGGCACAAACAGGTACAGATACGGGCACTATGGAGGATTAGGACATTCGGATCGAGATGCGGCACGGCACCACAGGGACATCATGACCAGTGAACCAAAAAACAACAACAACAACACAGTATATAGGTACATAGGCAGATACTTCGAAGATACAGAATCAATTTCTTACCAGCACAATTCCAATTGGGAAGTTGTTCGACAACCCCAATGGGGCTGGGCATCGCCATGCAGCGATGATTCTCTAATCAGGGCGATGATGGATCATTGATGACTGAGTCAGGATGCACAGCCTGCAGTGTGGTTACTGCCTGGCAGGTAACTTGCTTCAAGCACGGCGTAGTGTTGATTTTTCAGAAGACGGAGGTTCTTTGTATGTTGGTTTATCTTCTTGGCTTTGTGTGGATGAATCAATCTGATGAACTGCCAGGAGCGGCGGACTCTGGAGCCTGTGCAGGAACCACTCGGTAGCGGTGTTTCGCGGGTATGACTTTGGATTAGGTGCAGTGGCCCAGTGTTCGTACTCGTAGCCTCAACCACGGCACCCACAAATACTCCCCACAACGGCGAATCAACGGGCGATTGCCATGCCAGGTCTAGGCTTCTCAAGCCCCTAGTCGACCCCAATTTTCTTGATGGAGACGCCCAAACTTGGTGCTACCCAATGCCAAAGATGATTGAGTCTGTTAGCAGATGCAGGGCGCGTGACGTGCTGATCCTTTCCTGAGGGAGGGCGGGAAATCCAAAGCAACAGAATTATTGTTTAGAGATGAGTAAGTTATTGCTTCTAGTGGTTAGGGATCAAAAGTCAATCGTAAATGCTACCTACAGTTCAATCATTATACTCTCGGGCATTCTTGACCATTTGTGGTGTGACCGTAAGTTCTTCATAGCCTGGGGATACCCAGTACCTCGTACTTAAGGTGTCCTTCGGAGCAAAGCCCCCCAAGGCTCGTGCTCTAGACTTACTTACGCCTTACTGCGAGTCACCTTTTCCCCTCCACCAGACCGAACCGAACCGCCTTGACCACTTGGGCTTCAATAAAAGGTCTTGACATCTCCTTCCTGATTGTGCACGGCCGTCATAAAGGACTCGATCAAGACTTGAATGGCGTCTTCTTCCATCTTGCCGTCCCTCTGTCATCCCTGTCCAATCCAAAGTCCAAGCTGCCTTCTTCCCGCCATCCCTCCATCACTTCCCGCCCTACGTCACCTTATCTCAGGTTCTTGAGACAAGCTGCGCCTTTTTCTTTCCGAAGGCCATCTTTGACCCCATTGCCTTCCCGGAGAGACGTCGACCAAGACTTGAATAGAAGAGCATCTTTTCCAGAGTGGAACCGACCGTGTCAACGGCTTTTCCATCAGCACAGTCCTCGACTCAAGACCAGCCTGACCATGTGGCAGTCTACCCGACAGCCACCCAGCCGAGTTATATTCGCCTCGAGTCCTGCCCCCATGATCAAGTAGGCTCATCTACGAAAAAGAATTCCCAGACCGAAGCTACCACATCATGGGAGAAAATGATGGACAGACCTGCCGGCAAGAGGATGCGACTGTCACAAAAACACCACCCAAGCTGCCCGCACCACCGGAGCCTGAGAATGACAAAGGCATCTTCCCCTCAATCAAGAGCCCGGAGCTGGAAGGCTTGGAAGGTATAACAGCTGAGAACGTGGACGTCTTCAAACTCGATGCAGTGGCAGCTCTTAAGCTCTTGTGTCGTAGCGTCGACGATCTAGTTCAGATCACGGGAGATATCCCTCCTACCCCTCCTGCACGGAGTAGAGGTACTTCTCCAGCAAAAGGTTTCTCCAAGCTGCGTGAAGTTACACCGGGTGAGATCACGACCCCCGAGAAGAAGACTTTCGGACTACGACCGCCTGGTTCACAAGCACACGACATTATCGATGGTGTGCAATTCGCAAAGACACCCATCGGTTCGCCGGAAGCACAAGCCCACGAGCCTATCTCTGCGGCGCAAATCATTGGGGCCCATGCGCAGCCGATTTACATCCAGCATGGGGCTCTTGCTCGAAAATTCTATTCGAAACGCCCTCCTCCCATCTCCACCGAGGACTACCTAATGCGCATGCATAAGTACTGCCCAATGTCAACTGCTGTCTACTTGGCCTCGTCACTGTATATCACTCGTCTAGCGATACAGGACAGGATCCTACCTGTGACACCACGAAACGTCCATCGATTGCTTCTGGCGTGTCTCCGGGTCGCAATGAAGGCACTTGAAGACCTGTCGTGGCCGCATGCGCGATTCAGTAAGGTAGGTGGGGTGTCGGAAAGTGAGCTTGGGCGCCTTGAGATCACTTTTTGCTATCTTATGGACTTTGCTTTGAAGGTCGATGCTGCCATGCTTCAGCGCGAAGCAGAAAGTCTCTGCCGCAAAGACCGATATGACAATATTGTCTTGGACAGCCCGCTCAGCCCTCTAGAGCTACGTATACCCGAGGAGGGCGAGAGAAAGTCCAGGTCAGCTGAAAAGCGCAAGGCCAGTAGCACTCTACCGTCGAGGCCTCTGGTCAAAGTTGGAAATGCAATTGAGGTTATGGGTCAGTCCTAGGCAGAGCATGACAGCGGATGAATCGATGCGGTTTGATTTACCAGCGGAATTGATGAGATATATGCGTTATTGTCGGTTGGGCCGCTCCATCAGAGGAGTCAAATGGCGTCTTTATGGATTACTTGCACGTCTCGAACATTCTTACATATGCACCTTCCAACATTTGAAGTCTTACGGTGACCATTTTCGCTGCACAACAGTGGGCCAGTATTTATGCCCGAGCAACCACCAACACTCTCACCATTGACATGTTGACTTGGTCGAGAGAGACGCATGTGATTTTGCGGCCAAAGCGACCACAACGGTTGCATGTTCTTACAGTCTAATGGCCATTCTGCACCAATATTGAAGGCTCTTGGCTCCCTTGCCTGACTTTGCGTCCTGGTCGTATGATTCGACGTTCGGTCCGACAACTTCCTGCTCAACAAGCTGCCCTCATATATGAGCAGTACTTCCCGACTGCTCCTCCAAATCTAGCTCAGGATGCCAGCACTATTCAAACTCTACCATTGCTTCGGGGCATTATCAGCACCAGTCGGCAACCTATACAAATCATAGAGCCTTCTTCTACGATCAACGTACTCCTGTACTCTCGCTGTGCTCCTCTCCAAGGTTTCAAATGTGAATGGCGCTCGCCCACCTACAGGTGCCTGTTGTTCTCAAACTAGAACAATCTACTGTGTGAATTCAAACACAAACTGTATAAAATCCTCATCTCCACAATGTGATGACGCAAAATCAGCAAAGTGCCCCGCTTCGTGCCGATGGGCCGAACCGAGTTCAAATTCTGCGCTACTCGGGACTGTCACGCCTTCCATTTTCCCTCCACAACTCACGTCAAATCTACCTCTTTTCGATCAAAACTTGACTAGTAGAGGTAATCGCTCATTCAAGCTTACTATACACGACTTAACGTCGCGAGATCACCATGCCAAATGTGGAAGTCTGGCACTAGTACTCCAAGTGAGATCTGAATCCCTCCCAGGGAGAATGATCCCAATCCCGCATAACTGCGCCGCCATCTTCGCTTAGCCCTGGTGGTCGTGATCCGAAAGGTCTCGGAATCTTCTCGCTTGTGGTGCAGACCGAAAACATACCTTGGATTATGGTCAACTTTTAAGCTTCATGAAGTCTTTTAGCACTCTGTGACTTGATTAAGTTTCTTCATCTTGGACTCTATGTCTGCTAGTCAACGCGTTAAAATGGAACTGTGGGATAAGTCATCTTTTCTCTGGACTACTTGGTAAGTACTCAAGTCATTGGACAACTGTATGGTGAGGATTGCATCTCTCTTTCTGTCTCTCAGTGTGCCATCGTGTTTATTAGTCTCCCTTCCTCTCTACATTCGCAACAGACATCCAGCAAACATGCACTTCTCCAACTTCTTCATCGTGCCCACAACCCTCCTCCTCGTCACTACAGCGGCTCTCGAGCCCCGCCAAGCAGCAGGATAGCCAGCATGCCAGCAGACGCTGAGCTGCAACTTCAACCAAATCCAGTCCTCCACTATAACCGACCGTCTCACCTACGTCCGGTACATGCAGAGCCATTTCTTCGGCCCATTGAAAGCATCCAACCAACTACGCCCCATCGAAAGCGTCATTCAGTTCTTGCCGAGCAAGAACTTTGGTGCCCCCAATAGCTGGGTCAGCTATGTCGATACGGGTATTGTCGAGGTCATCCAGCGCAGTGGTGCGCTCGCGCTGGGTTTGAGCACCGAAACGGGCGGAAACCCTGGGAGTGTGCTCTGGAGGGATGTCTTCGTCGCCCAGCGCGATGGGACCTTTGCGAACAGACACGTGAGTGATACTTGGCTATATATATTCCCATATTTCACGCATCCCCTAAACCTAACTTAATACTAAAACCCCATCCTTCTAGGACCACGACTACGCACGGGGCCTCGCGGAAGCGACGGCGACGGAATGGGCCAAGTCGAGCAAAGCCGACGTGCTGGCCGCCGTGCCGGCCACGCGCCAGAAACTCAACTGGCACCAATTCACCATTCCTGTTCCGCTGGATCATCCGGCACGAGCCCGAGACGATTCTGCTGCTCACGCCCGTCTTCCTCTTCAAGGCCGAAGACTTGGTCGACTGGTTGATCGACGTCACGCAGAGTGAGTCTACGATCTGTGGGTCAGAGGCGGCGTGGGCGATCTCGGGTGCATTGGCTGTCGACCTGCCTGGGTCGGTGTTGGCGCTGCCGGACCAGGTGGTGGATCTTTTTGAAGGCGGTGTTTGTTTGTGGCAAGGACTTTTTGGGAAGTTCTTGAGATCTCGGAGAGGCTTGTTTGCTGCTTTTGTTTCCACCGGGCGAAGGCCACGTTTCCTAAGAGGATTTAATGGGGCAGAGTTGTGGACTGATATTGCGCTGGCTTAGCTAGTGCGAGCACTATCGCTGGGATTTGTGTTGTCCCATGGTATCGTAGTCAAACGGTATTAATATATGATAGCATTACGATATATCTGGCCATTTTATGGTCTGCTGTATCAAGAGATATATCACTGGGTGATTATGTCTTTTACCGTGAAGCAGAGTGGAACCGAAAGACTCGTGCGGAGCAATGAGGGGTTGAAGGGGTGTTCGATTGGGTGACTAGCACCATCAGGGTTTGTCTAACTGGGACCAACCCAATCCGGGGCAGTTGAAAGCTACCAGAGAGCACCCTTAACTAGCTGTTAAGTAGGTACCTCTCGTTAGATAGGCGTGTATCCTGATTCGCATTGACTAGGCAGATAGATAGATACCGAAATAATCAACGGATACCCCCCCCAGTCCCATCTCACCGATCGACAACCAGGCGAAGCTTGATGTGATCCCGCAGCTCCATTATCCTCTTCTCAACCTTCCAAATACCTCGTGCGCTACAAGAGTGACACACACCTCCTCTCTACTCCTGAGTCCTGAAGTCTATACGGTGTGGCAGGGATGCCATCACCAATGTTTGTTCCCGACGGCTCGTAAATCCATTGGCCTGGACCGGGCGTTGACTTTGCACCCAAGCGGCTGAAGATCGACCCCTCCCCCTTCTGACCACTCGGCATGCGGCGAAGACATCGAGCTAGTGCGGCCATCAGCCAGCCTTCTCTCAGAGTGGGCGTTGTTGACGTCCAGCTGAAAAAAAAAATATATGTTTGGTTCACGTTCCACATTTATATTTGTTTGATATATCTTGTGCTCCAAACTTGGATCTTCAGTCCCGCTCTCGCTGGAGAACAATAGAGAGATTTTTGTTTCAAGAGATTCGCCTTTTCCACCTGATAGCCTCTCCTGGGTACAGTGTTTTCCTGAGGGCGACAACAGCTGTTCGAGATAGCCAATATGGCTACTAAGCCTGGCGCCTACAAGCGCCTCATTGTGCTTTGTGATGGTATATATGCACTGCCAATTCGCGGTGCCGCGATTGTTTCTAAGCAGAGCTGATACTGCTATCAACTAGGAACGTGGCAGAACGTTCTCTCGGGTGATAAAAAATCACACCCGACCAATGTCGCACGGTTGGCGAGGTGTATCAGTCCTGTTGCGAGGGTGAAGGAGAAGGATGGGACGATTCGGGAAATTGAGCAGATCGTTTACTATCAGGCTGGGGTAAGTGTTTCTCGTCCCCATATCTGAGTAATGGTGCTAAGCGTGGCCGACAGGTCGGTACTGGAGCAGGTGATCGTCTCCGTGGAGGTAAGATTCACATTCTACCTTCGCGTCAATCGTCGTTGCAGTTGGGCGAAAGGTGACTTGTCTGTCACGACTGACTCACGACTCTACAGGTGCATATGGGATGGGAATCTCATCCAATATTCGGTCATCGTACGGCTTCCTCGCGCATAACTACGATCCAAACCCAGGTGACGAGATTTTCTTCTTCGGATTCTCGCGAGGTGCATTTACTGCAAGATCAATTGCAGGTCTAGTGACGAAACTCGGGCTTCTCACCAAGCGAGGAATGGATTACTTTCCCGAAGTGTACGACGAATTCTACAAGGACCCGGGAAGCACTCCAGATTTCAATTTCTCCGAAGGGTTACTCAAGAAAATCGGAACGGATCGAATCGCCAAGGCCAAATATGCTGTAAAGCTCGTGGGAGTATGGGACACAGTTGAGTTTCACGGCGAGGGCATGAGTGGCGAGAAGATCGAGTTCCACAACGCCGAACTCTCGCCCAAAATCCAGTATGCGTACCATGCCCTGGCTCTGGATGAACGTCGCACGCCATATGTCCCAACGCTCTGGCAGTGGCCATCAGGATATGTGCCAGCCTCGGATGGGACAGGACTTCAGGTCATGAAGCAGGTATGGTTCAGCGGCGTACATTCCGACGTAGGTGGAGGCAAGTACGATCCGAATTGCTCAGATGTGACACTCGCCTGGATGATCGCACAGTGTCACAAAGACGGGAAACTATCGTTCACAGATGAAGATCCGGTGAACCCAGACGATGCAAATGAGTACTATCTCCTGCCGGACCGGTTGAAGAAGAACACCAACACGAAATGGACGAGATTGGCAAAAGCATCTGAACCAGACCCATTGGACACGTTCTGGGACTCCGCATGGGGCAAAATCCAGTCCTGGAGCAGTCAAGATCGCAAAGCACTAATATTGGACAACACTCAGGAGAAGATCCATCGCTCAATTCGCGATCGAGATTTGAAGGCCTGGCCGTGCCCTCTTCTCGATGGCACACAACAGAAAGGTGCTTGGGGGCTGAAGATGCCTGGCAAAGGTGGTAAAGCCTTGCAAGAGGCCGAGCCTGACCCAGTTGCGGACGCCATTGAAGAGAAATACATCAACCGAATTCGACCGTCGCCGAGTCAGAAGGGTGCGACAAAATTGTAGGTCGTGGTATAGTCATTGCAGCCTTGATGTCGATGTGACATATGCTTTTCTAGATATGTGCTTCGTCCTTGCAAAGCAGTGTTTGCGACATGCAATTTAGTGCCAATAATAATGAATGAATGAGCGCCTGAAAGGGAGTATTGCTTCGGCAAGTTGTGTTCAAGCTGTGTCAACAGGTGAATTGACAAACCGGCCTACGGATATGCGGGAGCGATAGGGGCCAAAAGTATTGTGATTTACCCGAGCAACCCCCGGGTCAAGAGCTGAGACAAGCATAAATTTAGGGGCCAGCCGCCTGCGGGCAGTTGAACTTCTCTAGACCTCCACGCGCCACTGACCCTTTAGTCTTTCTTACTTAACCTCTTTAGGGATTCAGGGGAGGCTGAGTGCGACATGGATACGTCGCATGCCAAAACCCGCGTGACCTGTTGTTTGTCATTTTCCGAACTCCAGCCTGATCAACATGAACTTCATCACTCTTCTTTATGGACATTAGCTCCGTCTTTCAGAAGATCAACACCTCGTAGTGATGGCGCAAGCCCCAGCCCCCCCTAATGCGAAAACCATCTACGACCTTGATCAGAAAGGCGAATACGATGAATGCTACAACAAATTGAAAGACCCAACAACCGGAAACTTCGCCGTCAGCTTTGACAAGAATGAGGCGAAATGTGCAGTTGACCTCGATGAAGCGACAGTCCTGTCGTGGCTGGAAAACGATTCTCGTCCGGCGAACAAAACATTATGGTTGAACTTTTGGCTTTCGGGCGCGCAACGAGCGACTATCAAAGCCATTGCGGCCAAATATGAGCTTTCACCTAGGTTGACGGGACTGCTATGCCCGCCCGAATCTCCCGCCCCGAAATCTGGGACCGCCGGTTCAACTACGACGGCGACGGACAGCTCCGATGATTCCTCAGCGGGATCGACCGCGAAACCTGGCAAAGGCTCGCATACTACTCAGGTGGATGAGGAGAAAGGCATGACTCCAGGATCTCAAACACTCCAGCAGCCGGCCGGAGGTGCTGCTGGATTCGAGAAGCCGATATCATTTGGTGATGTCGTCAACGACCTATGGCATTTCAATTCAGTGGACTTTGGCAGCCATTACATTTATGTGGGCTTCAACGCCTTGTTCACCGTCCCGGGTCTGGAGCGCAGCCAGGACGACAAGCCATCTGGTATTCGAATCTGGTCATCACTCTTGATTTGTGACGATGGCACAATAGTCTCAGTCTTCCAACGTCCCGACATTAACCGACCGGAGGCTCACGCGGCCGCAAGACAAAATGCTTTGAATGTCTTTAAGCACTTGTCAAAACAGCACATCCACGATCCCGCTCTTGATGCTTTGATGAAAGTCGGAGTCAGGTGGTATGAACATTCCAAAAAGTCCGACGATGCCAGCTATGCCACCGAGGCTGCGAGCCTGCTCTTCTACTACCTCTTCGACGACTGGCGCACGACCTATTCTCTAATCGCGCGACGTGCACATCCATACCGGACCAAGCTGGAAAACTTGCGAAAAGGCATGCTCGAATCAGCCGAGGTCAATCTGATTTCTCAGATTCATAATTTGGGACGGCAGTTGACCGTGTTAAAGTTGATGTATCAGAGTTATGAGCATATTGTCTCGCGTCTTCTCTATTGGTCACGAGCCAAAAAGGACACCAATCTCGCGATGCTGTCCTCCAGACCGACATTGCCTTCCCTTGACGCTGGCGAATATCAGGATATGACTTCTTCGCAGCTCGTCCGAGATGAGCGAATTTTCCTCGAGGATGAATCTGATTGTAGGGTCAAACTGTACTCATCGTCCATTGCCCGTTTTGAGCGATTGTTGGGCCGCATTAGGTTGTATGCCCTGACCGAGATTGACGAATGTTTGAACGAAAAGGAATCGCTGGTATTGATGGTCAGTTGTTACATTCTCCCCCTCTTCAGGTCTTTAGATATGCTGACCAATTTCCAGAATTTCAACTTGGTAGCCCTCAAAGAGTCCCAAGCAGTCGAGAGGTTGACGAGAACAACCATTCTTCTCGCCAAAGCCACCATCCTGTTCCTCCCGGTTAGCTTGATGACTGCATATTTCTCCATTCAGCTCCCCGAGATCGCAGAGATGTACTCGCTCAAAACGTACTGGCTCAGTTTCCTGGTTGTCGCAGTCCTATCTGTCGCCTTCCTACTGGTATTCGGTGTCACTACTCACACGGTCGAGGGGAAGACCATTTACAAATCGTTGACCAGGATGATCCTAGACAAAGGCAAGAGTAGCAAGAAAAAGAAGCACTAATCGGAAGACAGCCAAAAGAGTCATTTGACACTCTCTGCTCCGGTCCAAGGCATCATCTCCTTCTTGGACCTGTCCCACCGATACACTTCACCCTCACCAACATTATATCGGTAGTAGTTCTCGGTACCAGCGGGAATCATCGCTCGCCTCAGAGTGATGTTGATACGACCTCTGTCAGCTTCAACACCTTTCCGCTTCGGAATGCTATGCAGCCAATTCGACTGAGTTTTGCCCCGCATAAGGACCATGTCACCACTTGCCAAAGGCAACTTGAGATCCTTGGTATCCAGAGGAGGCTCGCCGCTCTTGGGAGGCTTGTGACGCATGAGAAAATCTCGCTTTGCACCCAGAGTGAATGATGCAATGGCCGGGTCCTGTCCGAGGAAGTGCTCATCGTCGCTATGATACGAAATACTATCACTACCAGTGGCATAGTAGTTCACCAAGCAGAAGTTATACTTCGTGTTCGTGTTGGCTTCAGTGACACGACGGAGAAAATCCAGGCATTCTGGTATTGGACGAGGCTTGCACTTGTACTTGTTCGGATGGACATTCTTGGATGAGTTCGAAGCTTCAACAATACGTGTCCCAGCATCGTCAAATTGGCTGGTTTCATCAAGACCGAAGACAGTCGTGAAGCGAGGAGTGTTGATCAGAGTCTCTTTTCCAAACCGCTTTATCGTATACTTGACCCGGTAGAAGAAAAGTTCCGAGCGAAGGAATTCGAAAAGCTCCCGCTCAATCGACTTGGGGATGAATGGTTGGAAATAAAGTAGATCCAGGTGTGGTTGATCGTTGATTTGTCTGCCTTGTGCCGTGACCTGTCCTTCTAACTCGACCTGGATATTTGGGGGTAGTTGAAGAATTGGCCAGGGGTATGTTGAATGGCTCGTGGTGGCCAAATTGGCGGTGTTTGCAGAGGTACTGGTACAGGCGGCGTCGGGGGTGGCAACTTTTGGTTTCTTGGACGTAGCCGAGAAGAAGCCATCAAGTGTTCGTTTGGCCATAATAATTCAGATTCTTAAAGAGAGTAAATGACCTCGACTATTCTGGATTGATCTGATTGTGCCCGACTTCGATTCTGACCCAAGTATTCTTGTAAACGTCATCAACGGCGCGGCGCGTCTTTTCCACCACGCGCTTCGCGCGCCTCGGGCTAAAACGCTAGATCACGTGAGCGAGGTTCAACCTTGGAGAAAAGTTGAGGGTGCCTTCAGTACATGACTCACGGTAATAACAACCACGATTATGTATTTTGTACTAGACCAGCAGCTGTATAGCTGAATGGCAAGTCACTTCCGTCGCCTTTTTTCCACAGGCAGAGTTTGCCTCTTCAGGAAACCAAAGATGAACCCCGCCGACGTGCCAGAGATTTTCAAACCTCCCATCAACCGATCCATGCAAGTACTTGATAGATCATTCTTTCAAAAAGTGGTTCGCCTATCGGCACTCTCCATCACGGATTTTAAGCAGATATCCAATGTCCGATCACAATTGACCAAGTCCCAAGCTACCATCGCCATTCCGATGATTAAGATTCTTCGGGAAGATGACTTGACTCCTGGCGCCAAATGTCTACTGCTTCGGCCCGGTATTGATGCAGATCGTAAGTCAATGGAAGGCATGTCTTAGAAGTATAGTACACTCATATCATCAGAACCATCTACATGGCCGCAGGCTGTTTCCGATTTGGTCGAGTCCGGAACAACGAAAATTCGACCTTTCGACCTAAAACTCACGTACGACGACTGGACTATGCGTGAGTGCTTCTATCCTGATGGACATCTTGATGCTGTGGTACTAAATTTTGAACACCAGATAACATCCTTGAGGCCATCCTCCCAGATATGCTGGATGACGACAAAGAAACTCCAACAGGATTTGCTCATGTTGGCCACGTTGGTGAGTCCAGTTCTGATTTCATTGAGGTCATCACACTAAGTACAAAGCCCACATCAATCTTCGAACGCAGTACCTGCCATACAAGGAATTAATAGGACAGGTCCTGCTCGACAAGAATCCTACAGTAAAGACTGTAATCAATAAAACTTTCGACGTTGGGACCGAGTCAGTATTCCGTACGTTCCCTTACGAAGTCCTTGCCGGGCCTGACGATCTCGACGTGACGGTTCACGAGTCGTCTTGTGAGTTCAAATTCAACTTTGGCAAGGTATACTGGAACCCTAGGCTCGGTACCGAACATGCTCGCCTTTTCGAAAGCTTCCAAGAAGGTGAAGCGGTATGCGATGTCATGGCAGGTGTTGGACCTTTTGCTGTACCTGCGGGAAAGCGTAAGGTGTTCGTACATGCCAATGATCTTAATCCGGATTCGTACACCGCTCTTCAGGACGCAATTACGCGAAATAAAGTCGATGCCTTTGTCAACGCTTCCTGCGAGGACGGAAGACTCTTTATCCGGAACGCGACAAATAGACTTGCGATGCATCCTAGATCGGTCCTTCTACCCTCCAAGATTAAGGTCCCGCGTTATGCTGGCTCCAATGCCAGAAGGCGATCGTTGGAGAGGGCTGCAGAAAAAAGTAGGAAAACACTCAGCGAACCCCGCGCATTCTCACATTATGTCATGAACCTACCAGCCACCGCGATTGAGTTTCTCGATGCCTTCACTGGTGTCTATCAGGGAAGAGAAGCCGAGTTCAGCCCACAGACCAATACCAAGCTGCCGTTCATACACCTGTATCTGTTCCAAGCCAAGTATGAGGACGACAGAGAGGAACTCGAAGAGATCTGCCAGAGGATATCGCAGCATCTAGGTGGTCAGGTCAGACGTGACGATCCTGAACTTGATGTGAACATTCGATATGTTCGTCTAGTCGCGCCCAACAAGAAGATGTACTGTGCCAGCTTTCGAATTCCGGCAAGTGTGGCATTTGCTCAGCAGCCTGTTGTGTGATGTCCTGTAGAGCTCTACCTCAAAGCGATTGACTGCTTACCATACGGCATCTTTGAGAATATCCGAGATTGAGCGCACGCGTTCGTTTGGCCAAGTTCGCTCATGCTGCTCTTCCGCAAGCATCATGTTCAACCGAATGCGAAGATGACCCGCCATCATTACGCTCAGTCCTTTCTCCATGAGCCATTCTGGGATAGTGAAAACTCAAGGCAAATGTTCAGGGCTCCAATGTGCTCCGATCGATGTCCTTCACCTGCACGACCTCAAGGGTAACCTCTGCCATCTCCAACCTCCTCAATGTCACAATATTCAATTCAGCTCCATGACCAAGATTGAACCACCACTCCGCAACGCCTCGAATCGTCTCCCACTCGAGTCACGAACCCCCTTTCGAAAAGTAAACCATCTCCGGACTTCACATAACAGCGCACTTCAGACAACTCTGCTCACCCTTCGCATCGCGATAGCTGCGCTCTTCCTCGTCATCGTCGTCATCATCACTGACATAACTGTGCGGTATCACTGTACTTGTCTGTCGGGTGGAACCATCAGCACTCAACATTCCCATGACCTGTTGTTCCTTCCGAAGAACAGAATCATGGGGTTTAGTCAAGATTTCTGCTTCCACTTCAGATGATAGCAGGGTTGTAATCGCTAGACGATTGACTGGAGGTTCTCCAGGTGCTAACGGTGGTTGAGTGGGCGGTGTCTCCTCGAATGGCATGATCGACCTGTGGTGGTAGTGGAGATACTGCTTTGGTGTTCTTAGAGTTAGGATAATGTCAAGATATCGCCCTGCGATTTTCCAAATCTCTAGGTATTAATCAGATGATAGAGGGGACCTCCTAGATTCGAGATCGTATTTATCAATGAGAAGAACTTAAATTTCTAGGTTTATCCATGGCAAGATAAAGCTCTACCCGCTATGGCGTTGTTGAATAAGAATTGATGGTACTCAAGCTGCGCAACTACGTGGCTTGAGACTTTCAAGCCTCGAAAGGTGCCAGCAAAATATCCGGCCCTGGTCTATCGGCGTTTACATTATCCTGTGAAGCCTGGTGAACGTGTCGCATGACAAGAGCCTGTGAGAAGACATTACTATGCACCAAAGCATGTCCATAGTTTTGGAAAGTGACAAAGCTAGTGCTACGGCACAAACGCTCTACAGGACTATTTGTCTTTGAAGCCTAGATTGCTATCGTGTAAGCTGATGCCAGTGACGGACTCAGTATCACGAATGTTGTCTTGATGCTACGTATCATGGCCCGATGAGAACGTGAATGGAAGGGAAGACGCTCAGCTGGAGATGGCGTACAAACGATGTTCAACGAGTGAGTCTGTTTTCATGGCTATCTCATCAGCAAGAACTGTCCTAGACCACCAAGGAGCCCAGATAGCTACTTAGTTATCAGTTGAGGCTAATTAATCTGCTGTTCCTCAATAATTCGTTTGCTGACATTTCGTTGAAAAGCTCCAAGTAACCCCAACCCTAGTGAAGCTCAGCACTCCAAACGGTCACTAATCAATCAGTCCTGACATAGCGATGGCCGTCATTGCCGATATAGACAGCGTTGGACTTGTTTCGAGAGGTTTTGGATCGCGATCTGCGTTCCTCCCGTCCAGAAGTCTTCGAGCGAACTCGATCCCGCGAACGTCGTAGTGTTAGCGTAGAGGCAAGAGCTCCAAATGTAAATGCTTTGGGCGAAAGTCCCCACTCTTCGCTGTGGTAACTGTGATGACTGCTATAGCGATCAGAACTGCTTGCGGGTGAGGGAGTCCGTGGTCGTCGTTCAGGTCTGCGTGGGCTTCGAGAGGGTCTATCTCGTTCTTCAACACCCTTGTCATAAGAGCGCTCTTGGTGATCATCGTCTCGCGGTCTTCGTTCAGGGGCACGCCCGTATTCTACGCTGACTCGAGATACCGGTTGGCTGTTGTCGAGGTTTAGTAAGGAGCGCGATCGGGGTGAATCGGCATAGTCACGAAATGGCGGGCTCCTCGTTCGTGAAGGTGGGTTCGGTGGTGATGGCGGCGGCGGCGGCGGCGGTGGTGGATTAGCCTTGCGAGGCAGAGGATAATACCATGTCTTGGTGGTTTTGGTTGACTTCCACGTTTCGTAGCCGTCGGGAGGCATGGTAGAGAGTTTGTGTTGGTTTGAGACGAAAGTTGAGGCTCTGAGAAAACGCAATAATACCCATTTTGAGTGGCAGTGTCTCGTAATGTGGAGGTTCGTGACGGACAGGAGTGAAATAATCGAAAACTTGTTCAAGGAACTTTCTTCGCCAGAGTTATTCAGCAGAGAACTTCACTCCTCAAGAATTCACACCGCTTCGTGAGCAGTCATCCTCAAATTCGGTAAAGAGACAATGTACAAGGACATGTAAAATGCATGACCATATGGTCTTGAGGGAACTCTGACATGAATATTCTTTCTCTTGTTGCCACTTAATTGTGGTCTTCTTGTCCCTGAGAACCACGTATGTAGTACGACTCAAAGACGGCATCTGATATTGGGCGGCCGACCATCAGATCATGGAGAAGGTGTAAGCATGCTGTAACGCCGCCCCAGAGAGCAGTGCCTCGCAAACGCTCAGGTGCCGAGATACAGCAGACGGAATCGCGCTCGGATGAAGTGACGATTGCGAGTTCTGTCAAGGGTGTTGGTGGCACCAATGGCCAGTGCATTGTATCTTCATCCTGGTGAAGAAGCTGATAGGGTGTCTCCGATTGTTGAGATGCCCTTCCGATGTTCCTGGCAAACTGTGGCTCTGTGAGACGCTCCGGCAGAGTAAATCCGTCCTCTGGAAGACTTAGCAAGGGAGATTGAGGGCTGTCAGGCTCGCTTCCACTGTTAGGCTCGCCTCCCATGAACACATCTTTCGCAGGATTGAGAACATGTTTTCGACTAGTTAGGTAGGTGTTGTGCCTGAACGATGGTTCGCCTTGGGTAGGTCCGAGATCTGCCGATTGAGGACTGATCATCAAAGAAGCAGGAGGGTCAGGAGAGATGCTGTCAAATATGGTTCCTTGCTCTTGTTTCGCCGACATGATCTGCAACAGTAATGGCAATCCCAGTCTCGAAGTGAGGGAGTCTCTTCGACCACGGGCTTAGAAACGGGGACGGATTTGTCGTGAGGACAATGGAAACGAGGGGTGACAGCCTGGCGTAGGTCTTGACAAGCCAGAGTCGCTTGATAAAGAGATCTTGGGGCCTGTCAGTAGTACGCTATAGGATGGAAAAGGATGGAGGGCTAATCCATATGCAGGGTAGTATCGAGATTCAGGTACAAAAGAGAGAGTCTGAGGTTGTCATTCATTCATTTGTCAATCTCACGCTGGAAAATGAGTATCTGTATCTTGTGTTCTGTGTGGACAGAAATCAGGGGGAGTGCGAGTGTGTGCGCTCCACCCAAGAACAGAACGCATTCTTTTAACTCAGTCACCCAATTGCTTTCGTGGCATCTTGCTTTTGTCTTTCATTTCAAAGTCTGTAACGATTCAATGGATACGGCCATTTATCAAAGGATCTTCCGGCTCAGCACCACTCGGGGGACTTTAGCGCCCTGATTGGTAGCCAACAAGATGTTCAATGTTGAACAGCTTGGAAAGCAGGTCTGAAAGTCCTTTGATGATCAGCTAAGAGTTTTGCTGTGCAGATTTTGAGCCCTTAGACCTCCAGCTTTGCCTGTCCACGGGACAATAATGCGCAAGACTTGGTTGTTCAATTTGAGAACTAATGTGGTCCAGAAGTCTGTTGCATGAGACGAGAAGTATGATGGTTGTTGTGGTGGTATACAATGCCTCTATCACTTTTCCCACTTAGACAATAGCCGCTCACAGTTGTGCCTGGCGCTTGAGTCTTTGCAATTCTCTGCAGATGCCATCCAACTCATCATCAGACAGGGTACCATTCTCGACTTTCTTCTCCAGACTCGGAATCAATGCCTTGGCCTCTTCAGCGCTTGTAGGTACAAGACTTCCCAGTTGGCTCTTCTCGAAGCGTTCCAACCTCTTGCCGTACGAATCGATGATTCCTTCCACTTGCTGCGCTTCTGCCAGATCCTTGAAGACAGCAAAGATCTCGAGGTAGTCACGCGTCTTTGCTGTGTTTTCGGTCTCTTCGATTGCGCCCCCTCGCGAAGCACGTGTGGACAAGGTCTTGAGGAGAATGATGCGTGCTTCGGACAAATTCAGTGTGACTTCGTCTGCGTATTCACCCAATCGAAGATCGGCGCCTGCGGAAAGGTCTGAGTTCGCTGTCGGCACCTCGCGCGAAGGAGCGGCGTGAGGCATCTTCACAAAGAGCCACCAATCGCTTTGATGTTCTGAAAAAGACGGCGACTAAAGACAAGCAATTGTCAGGTTGCTGATAAGTGGTCAAAAGTACAAAAGTTTATTGATGAATTCAAGGATGAAGTCCGCAACAAATACGCTAATCATCCGGCGGAACTATAATCCGGTCGCCAACTTTAGCTTAGCGCCTTTGCGCCTGCTTGTTGGCTTCAAGGAGGTCCCAACCTCCTGAGTGATTGTATGTGAAGCGCGGTCTCAATCGCTCCTCACGGATGAATTCGCCTGACACTCTAGGTAAGTACTCAGATATGTCGAAGGAGAAGTGTAGGAGATCCATAGGGCGAGCTATTGCCCCACGACTCCTCTTTGATCATGCACGCTGCTCCATGGATTGGAGTATCAACTCAAATCGGCCCGACTTTAATGTGTTGACTGCAGATCGTTGATCCATAGCCATTGCTTACCTAGGTACTCAAAGTAGCATATGCTACAGTGGACCTCTCGAATACCACCCTCAATGTAGCCCTCAGACTAGTCGTGTGTCCTACTTATTGCTACAAGATCGCTCGCTCGCCGTATTAAGGCACTGTCAAGCTCCATTGCCAGTGTCGTGGCTTTCTTGAATCGTGATGTCTACAACAAAATGGTGGAAATCAGCGGTCGGGTATCAAATTTGGCCTGCTTCATTCAAGGACTCCAACGGTGATGGATTCGGGGACATTCCCGGTATCATCAGTAAACTTGACTATGTCAAGTCGCTGGGCGTTGATTTCATCTGGTTGTCTCCCACTTATGACTCTCCCCAGCATGACTGGGGCTATGACATCAGCAACTATGAAGACATCTGGCCGAAGTATGGCACGCTGAAGGACATGGATGCCTTGATCGGAGGGTGCCATTCTCGCGGCATGAAACTGCTCCTCGACCTGGTGCTGAACCACACGAGTGACGAACACGCCTGGTTTGAGGAGAGCAAGCAATCTCGTGACAATGAGAAAGCAGATTGGTATATTTGGAGAGATCCCAAATTCGTCGGTGGTGTTCGCCGTGCTCCCAACAATTGGAAGTCCAACTTTGGTGGCTCTGCTTGGACATACGTGCCGGAACGGGATCAATACTACTTCCACCTCTGTCTTTCCGAACAACCAGATCTTAATTGGGAAAACCCAGCTACGCGAGAAGCCATCTATGAGTCTGCTATACGTTTCTGGCTACGCAGGGGCATCGATGGGTTTCGGGACGATGTTGTGAACCACTATTCGAAGGATCAATCCTTTCCAGACGCACCAGTCACAGCTCCCAACGACGAATTCCAGCTCATGCTACCAGAGTCCTTTCTCAACGGCCCGCACATGCATGAATGGCTGCAAGAGCAACGACGCAAAGCACTCGCGCCGTTTGGCGACGACATTGTCGTCATTGGCGAACTGCCCTTGACCCCAACAGATGAAGTCCTGCGCTACACCTCGTCACACAACCGAGAACTAGACATGGTCTTCGACTTTGAATGGATGCAGTCCGGCATCGACCACAGCAAAGGAATGGACGAATGGAGCGCCCCGAAACTCTCCGAAGTGAAAGCCGGGTTCGCCAAAGCCCAGGGCTTCCTGAACGACAAGGCCCTCGACGCGTGGACCACGTCCTTCATGGAGAACCACGACTGCCCGCGCACGGTGTCCAAATACGGCGACGACACGACCCCGAAATCGTGGGCCGCCAGCGCCAAGATGCTCTCCATGCTCCTGTGCACGCTTAGCGGCACGCTGTTCGTATACCAAGGACAGGAGATCGGCATGACGAGCCTACCCGCCGACTTCGCTGTCGAAGACATGCGCGACAAACCCATCATCACACGCCTGCGAGCCGATCTCGCCAAACGGCCCAACGACCCCGAATACCGGTCCTGCCTCATGCGCGGCTTCTCGTACGTCGGCCGTGACCACAACCGCACACCCGTCCAGTGGGACGCCACGAGCCCCGGCGCGGGCTTCACCTCGGCCGCCGAGCCGTGGATGAAGGTCAACGAGAGCTACAGGTCTATCAATGTCCAAAGCCAGCTCGGCGTGTCCGGCAGCGTGCTTGAGTTCTGGAAGCGGATGATCCAGCTGCGCAAGCATGTCGACTGGAAGGATCTATTGATCTTCGGCCATTTCCAATTGCTGGATCCCGCCAGTGAGGAGACGTTCACTTTCGTGAAAAGTTTCGAGAAGCGCAGTGTCCTCGTTGCTCTGAATTTCTCGGGCGATGTGCAGCGGGTTTTCGTGCCGGATGGGCTCGATCTGAGCGCGTCCGAGGTCTTGGTGTCGAATTATGAGGATGCGCCCGTGGGCGATCTGCAGACGTTAAGGGCTTGGGAAGGTAGGGTATATATCATTTCATAGACTAACTAGGGAAAGGTATAACAATTTTGTGAGGGTATCTGCTGCGCATCTGTTGATCACCTTGTGATCACTAAACATTTCAAGATATTCATTCTCGTACAACTAGAAAGAAACCATCATTATGCGCATACAAGCAATATACAACAGACTCCCCGACTTTGGTCTGCCCATTCTTCCAATCCTATCGATATCTCAATTCAAATGTGCGACAGTCCACGACACTGGCCCGACTTATGGCCTTAAGCGACACTGAAATTCGTGTGGGGTGGCTCATGCAACTGACTAGCACGCCTGGCAAGCATGATGCTGGCACCATGGTCGAAACTCCACTTCCGCCTTCTTGCATTGGCGAGTCTGTAGTTACGCGGTGTGACACCCATGACCTCTAATATCGCGCTCGCAACATGGCCTGCGAATTTCTCGTCGTTGATGTGAAGTGGATGTTTCTCAATTTCGATGCCTGAGCCTTGGAGGCCTTCTTCGATGGCTTCGAAGAGCGCGACATCTGCTTCGGGATTGTGGAATGGCTGCTGTGGCGCGTCGGCGGCACTGATCCCTCCCTGGGGGAGTAAGATACGAATGGAGCGCGGATCCGTGGCGTGCTGGGATAGTTTGGAGGCAATGAATTCTCCAATCTTGGTGTTTTCCTCAGGCGTCGTGCGCATGAGTGTGACTGCTGGGTTGTGGACGAGAAGTTGTCGGTCAGTGTACTTCTCCGGCACGGTGTCTCTGGGTCCAAAGTTGACCATGTCGCAGGCACCCACTGAGACGATCATGGGTATTCCTTTCTTGGCAGCGACCTCGAGTCGATCAGGTCCTGCTGTCAGGACTCCCCCGAATAGTTCATCGGCAATTTCGGTGGTGGTCAGGTCTATCACAGCATCGATCTGGCCTTCGGCGATGAGTCTCTCCATGGCTCGCCCTCCAGCTCCCGTGGCGTGGAAAACGTATATTTCATAGTCGGAAACATCGTGGGGCGTCGAAGACAGGATTTGGCGGATCTGATCAACACACGGAGTCGTGTTGCCAAACATGGTGACAGCAATACGTTTCCCTTTGGTGCCCTGAACAGATGGGTCCACCAGGGCTTTCGCATAGGAGAGCGTCATGGCGGAAATGGCTGCCGCTGCATTGGCCAGAATGCGTCTGAGGACCGAGTTTACACCTGCTATGTCAACTACGCTGTACATCATGGTGATGTCGGTCTCTTCGATGTAGTGCTTGATGTCTCCGCTGGCCATCGTCGAGACCATGAGCTTGGGAAAACCAATAGGACATGACTTCCTCATCAGAGCAGTAGCTAGTGATGAGCCACTGCTACCACCTGCAGATACAATGCCTTGAATCTGTGATTTGGAAACGAGGTCTTTCACCACCGGGAGGCATAGCTCGATGGCTTGATCGATATAGTCTCCTCGAGATAGACCTTTGAGCTCGGAAGCCCGTTCTTGGAGAGGAGATAAAAGCTCATCGGCAGAGAGCTGAGCAAGTGCAGGATCTTTGGAGGCAGTATGGCTCACATCAAGGACTTTGGTCTGACAAGCACCTTCCTCCAAGATCTTTAGCCTCAAGTAAGCGATTTCTGCGAGTTTGGTGTCGGTCGTACCAACTATAAGTATTGTGGGTTTCATCATGATGAGAAAATATAAGTGCGAATGCTAGCGGAAGTTGTGTGTAGGTCAAACACGCTTCAACAAGACTTACGAGATATGTTGTCTGATCAATCGTGTCTGAATAAAACCATTGTACTACTGAGTGAGAGGAGGTCTTATGACTGGCGTCACAGCTCTAGAATCAGCTTTAGTAAAGCGTGGCGTTCAGAGGTACGATTAAAGCAGGGAATTGCTTGCCCCTCTCCATGCTCGTATGTGGAAGGCTTAGGAAAGCAATTGCTTCTGTGAAAAGCCTCAGATCACTGGCAATGTGGTGTGGTACCCTGTGGCACTCTGTGGCTGGAGCAGTTCCCCGCAGTACCTGGCGGCCACCCCGCATTTCTTTATAGCTCGGTAGTAGTAATACTACTACCCATCGTACGGAGTATGGCACTTTGGGTAACATGCTTCGGAGGGTGACATGTCAGTTAATAGCGGACTGTGGTGGTATATGTTGAAGAGCTTGACTAAACGTCTATCCCATTGCCCGTAGTGAGAGGTTTAGACGTATTTGACGCTGTGTACACCACCTCCAGCTCCAATATAGAAAAGCCGGCAGCAGCAGCCGGCTCTTTAATAGCAGATCCTCCCTGCGGATATCAGTGGCAAATGTGGGCTTCTTGAATAACAGTTGACCGCGTTTTGTATTCAAGGCCCAGTCCTCCCGGGATACTATCATGACTTACATAAGAGTTCGACATTCTGGCCGAAAGGTTGCTCCTCCGGGATTTCCTCTTTCGGAGGACTTTCTGATCAGAGGCATGACTTGATTTTACTTTTTGGTGCTTGTCTCGTAGATCTTTGTCGATCCACCTTACGTGAATGGTGGATGGCGGCTCTCTCTCATGATGAGGGAGAATAAGCCTTTTCTCATGGCAGTCATCGTGTCTCACCGAGGGACCGCCGTGGCTATCTACTGCACATGTTGAATAGAAGATGGCAAGGATCAGGGATGCTGTTGGTTAACGCGACTCTTACTCCTCAAGAGAAGCACCAAAACAGCAAGTGGCAATTGATTGGTAGCCGTTTACTAATTACCCGTTGGGCCGGGGCACTCCTCGTAAGTCTCTACCAAGTTGAGCCCTTGAACGAACTCATGTGGATTCTCGACCAGATATGCCAAGGCATGAAGCAGATGAAGACCTCGTTTCGACCAACCCTGGCTCGAGGACATGGAGCGGAACACACCGGCTGCTCCTGACCTTTGCTTTCTTTTGATTTCTCTCTCACTTCAAATTGCGGTGTAGTCCTTTTGCAAGCAGACGAGTAGGAGTGGTGGACCCTTAGTTTTTGGAATGGTTGGGTAGTTTTGTGTATTACAAGCCCGACGAGCCATAAGACATGGGCTCCGGGTACAGCCCCTTCAAGGAATTTAAATGGGTTATCACTAGCTCGGTGTGATGCACAGTGGAAGTCTTGCTTTCCGTCATTGTGTTGAAGATACTCCAGTTAATCTTGAATGAGGTATGTTATTGCATCAAGTTACTCAGAGTGCCTGCATGAAATGGCTACTTCTCCACAATCTCCTGCTTGATAGAAGAGGGTATTTGCTTGATCAGGCGATGTGGCAAAGATGCACTTGCATGTGTAAGCTTGGGAATGATGTGCAGAAGTTAGTAACTGGTTAGTCGATTGCATGTTTCAACCATCGCCACCCAAGCATTCACGTAAATATTCGTAGCCGATGGAAACCCTCAGAGCCAGCATGCATGCGAGTTGGTGAATAGTGACAAGAACCCTCTGAAGAGCAACGGAAACTGGACCGGAGCAAGTGATCGACATGTAGCGCGGAATGAAACGAGGAACGAGGAGTTGTGCAACCGTGACGGCGAAAATGATGGAAACATCCAGGGAAAAGACATCATCGGGCAGCTTTAGGCGCGGTTAAGCACTCCGTCGACGCCTAAGGCTCCGTCGGTTGGACTGCGAGGGCTGGGGTTGAGCAGGAGGTGTCCGGCAAGGCACTACTTTGAAGCTAAGGAATGCTTGAGAACGCCCTGTGGTTATCCCTTAATTGTGCTACAGACTTGTGTTTTATAGCCTGTAGTTAGCTGCTTGGTTGTCCATCTCTCAGTGTTCCACGTCAAGGCTGTTGGTGCTAACAGTAGTAGCGCTTTGCCAGCGAACTTTTCACGATTGGCGACATGCAATGTTCTGCATCCTGTAGTCTTTCCTTTGCATACTGCCGTGGACAAAAGACACAAATGTTCAATCATAAACAGTCATCTCGCTAGAAATTGAGTACCGAGGTACCTACGTAGGTACTTTCTCGTTCTCGTATTGATGGCAGAAGCAATCAAACCATAAAGTTAGATATTCTCTGCAACCTCTAGTCTCAGAGGTACTTGAAAGATGGGAAGCAGATCATTCTTGCGCCAGCGATGGAATAGGCATAGAACAACCGGCTTAGGTTGTACTCCGTATTGTGTAAGCAGCAGTGGTCAGTGGTCAGTGGTCACAGAGGAGCATGGATCTGATATCACTGGCAGACTGGGAAGACCAGCAAGGTTCTGTTGTGATTCCCTGTTCCAAGAATTGACTTCAGACCGACATGGTATTGGTTGCACCAAAAACTCTGACGGTGAAAAAAACTCATGTGGGCTGAACAGGCCTTTCTTCAATGGTCCGCCGGAAGAGAAATGGAGTCCTTGGTGCCACGAAGTACTTGCCTTCTTTCTCCGGCTTCGTGGATGAAGGAAGAACTTCTTCCTTTGGTTGGGTGTAGCACAAATCTCGGAATGTCCATTACAATGATGGCCGGTAATCGCTGGAGCATGACTTGTAAGACTTCAGCTGCATACCGTCCAACCCCAAAGGCTCCGATGATGACGCTGCTTCCTCAGAGTACGAGATATGTGAACCCTAATTAATTAGCTGCTTAGGGATGACGAACGAGGCATGACTTGCGGGCTGAAAATGACCGCCGTGCAAACCAGTTTACTGAGCAGGGGGGGGATTGAAAGAGCCTTCTAGCCCCCGAGCCGCCACCTAGGAGTACCACCAATGGGTATTCATGTGAATACCCGCACTCGTCCTCGGTATCCATGCCCGTGAGCCCTACCCACTCCGGTATTGCCTGAGCCCTGCAATGTTCAAATTTGTGCCAATTGCCAGTGCGCTTTCCAGGCCTTAAGGCTTGGTATTAGGAAGGCCCTGGCTCCCTCAGGGCTCGCACTGGGCAGCACCTGGGCACCACCCTCAGCTTCAAGTTCTGATAATTCTTGCCCACACTAAACCAAACCCAGATCCTGTTAATTAGCTACCAAACTAGTTAGGACCTTGTTACTGCCTGCAGTGTGTGAGTCGTGACTTTGTGAACAACGAATATCGCATCTTGTCTTTCGCATCTTTCATCCTCACACTAACCTGCACATCATTCACATCTCGCATATTCGCATCTTAACCCTCCACTTTGGCATCTTTCCTTTGCGCCATTCTTCTGGCCCTTCTGTGCCTCATTCCTCATCTCCTTTATATTCCACCACTGTGATTTAGGCCACCATTTATCTTCCCTGGGAATCTTCTCGGCCCCCGGCATCCCCACACCTAATTTTCTCCTTCCACCCTGTCTCGTTCGACTTCATACTCGTCCAGTTGGCTTGCTGACCTGAAAAGAGTCACCAAGCTGACTGGGTTCGAGCTCATATTGCCATCCGCGACATAGATGCCGCGGAACTTCGCGGGGAAAAAGCACCAGCACAACAACCGCCATGAGAACGGCCTTGTAGGCCCGGGTAAACGTGTGACGAAGCAAAAGTCGAATGGTCATCTCAATGGCACTGCAAAGGGCCCTGTCCCAACCGAGCCTGTTCCCAACCAACCCAAAACCGACCTTGGTGTAAACACTTCGACCGCTGATCAAAACTCCATCTCCACCACCAACTCATCACAAGACGCCGCGCAGTCTCCCAGCCAGTCATCCCAGAAAGTCGGAACGGTGGAAGCAAGTGAGCAAAAGGGTCAGGACAAGGAAAAGGCCATCAAGTTGGACTCACATGCGTCGACAATGGTTCAGACTCGACGAAACGATGCGGCCTCCGCCAGGTCCAAGTCTATTCTCGATGTCAATGCTCTTCAGCTTGCTAGCACCATCCTACGATCTCGACCAGCATGTGACACGGTGTCCCTCCTCATCGTACTTTTGGCTCTTCCTTCCATGATTTTAACCATTGTCCAAGCACTCTTCGCTTCCCTAACCCTCATGCCAGGAGGTGGTGCGCCGGTTTCTCTATTTTCCCTCCTCGATATTTTCCAAGGTTCGGCCGGCGCCCCAAGCGCTCATACCATAGCGGCGGTGGACGTGATTGGGTTCGCCCTCTGGATCTGTCTATGGAATTGGGCTCAGAATTTTGCACTGGACCTCGCCCAGGTACAAATCGCAATTACTCTCGGCAATGGCAATTCCGGCAAAAATGGGAGCGTCACCACCTCATGTCTTGCGGCCATTCTTTTACTGCATTCTGTCCGGAGTAAGGGAGTTCGATGTTTTCTTTTCACGAACCTTGTACCCACGGAGCTTCTTTCACAACTCGGTTTGACCGATTATTTGAAGTACCTACCATCAGATGCCGATTTCGGCCAAAGCCCTGGTGCTCCATCCAAGATTCGCAGTCTATTCGCAGTTCATATTATCAGTCAAGCTGTTATGGCCATTGTTCGTCGCAGAATATCGAGCAGTAACCCTTCGACTAGCAATCAAAAGTCAAAGCGAGTGGACACGGAGGCCCTAGCTGGATCGTTATCTGATGCTTCTGCTCTGGATGGTTCGACCAATGCTGGAATATCGTCTGGGATTGACTACCAGCAACCACCAACACCTGGACCAAAAGATGGGAAAGAAAAGGTTACCAGTGCGAAAAAACGGAGGCGCTATGCAAATCATATCCGGAGCAAGCAACCATTTTGGGCGGCCCTTGCCAGCACCAAAGTTCATGTCCTTCGGGAAGTTGAACACAACAAGGGTCTACCGACTGTAGCGAACAACCAAGGCAGTCCTTTCGAAATGGTGCAGCAAGACGTTGTCTGGATCACTGGGGTTCATGCATCTAGTATATATTTTGAAGCGATTTATCCCTCTCCAGACGATCAACATGGCGATTCTTCGCAGGGATCCGAGTACAGACCCTTTTACGTACGCATCAACGGGGCAAGATGGCATATGGTGTCTCTGGAGTTGATGGAGAGCAACCCAGCCTCGGAAAATCCCAGTTCGCACTGGTCGGGTATCATATCCGGTCTCGCACCGAACTGCACTTATACCTGTACATTCATAGGCTCTGACACGGACGAAGAGTTTGGATCGGTGATGGTTAAGTCCCCACTCTTCCTAGACAAAGATGTTTCGACCTCGATGGCTCCGATTCCGCATCGCCAACCTGCTCGACCTGCAACTCCCAAGTCTACGTTGAGAAATACTATTTCCACCGCGGAAGCTAAAGCAAACGATGCTCGCAATCGCCAAACCAAAGCCCGTCGTCAACACCGGACCAATTTAGCCAAGATTGAAAAGGACGTCGAAGCGTCCACTGCTCGACTCAAGGCATCGACTGACGACACGAAGCTCAAGCAAAAACTGCTGCAACTGGAGCGCAATACCCGACAAGCTGAAGATGAGGCTGCGACTGCCAGTGCCGAGATTGATTCTTCGCGCGAGGAAGCCGATGAAGATCACACGACACTCAAAACAGAATACGAGTCGCAAGCTAAACTTCTTAGCGAAGCCAACACTGCGTTGACAAAAGCACGATCGGATGCCGACAACGAAACCTCTTGTGTTACGAATGAGCTCACCAATCTTACAACTAGGAAGGATCGTCTCACAGCTCGCAATACTAAGCTGACTGAGCAGCACGATAGAATCAATCAAGCAAATGTGCAAGGTCTGAACGAGAAAGAACGGAGAGCGGCAGAATCTTTTGAGGAGGCATCCGAGCAGCAAAACAAAGAGGCCAATCTGACAAGCCAGCTGCAGGGTGTCGAAAGTCAATTGCGTAACTCTCGAGTACGATGGGAAGCCAACTTCCGAGAGCTGGATGTCCTCGAGAAACAAGAGTTTCAACAGCGACAGATGATGCTCAATAACAGTGGGCCGTTGACTCCAGAAGGAGAGCTTCCTGGCACTCGTCCTCAGCCGCAACATGCACGTCCATATGCCTTCGGCAGCTTTCAGGCTTTCCCCAACAGTCCTGTGATTCCAGAAGTGCAAAGCTCGCCATTCCTTGCATATGCCAAAACGCTCCCGTCCAACGACATGCGCCGACCGCGATCTGATACCAACCGATCTGCAGGTGGGCTTAGCAATTTCTCTGCCGATTTTGAAGATGCTGATCCGATTCCTCCTATGCCAACAACTACGGACTACGAAATGACAGGACGTAAGGGAAGTGGGAGTAGTCGGGGCAAGAACAATGGGAGTCCGGGTACAATGGTCGGGGCTTTCAGCCCGCAACGAGGCAACTATAGTCCAGGGCATATTCCGGGTTCGGCGACGTGGTAGATTGATGAGAAGATTCTGATGCAATGTCCTACTTCAATAGCTATGTAGATGGCCTGACCGTGTTGGGTCACCCACCAGATGGCCGCCAAAAGTGTACTATGCTGTGTTACAACGAGAATCCTTCTTTCCGATCCTTTGATATACGTTGACTGTCTTCAGGAGATTGTCTTGGGAAGTGGCTATGTTGCGCCAGCCTGAGTCTTACTGAGGTATGTAGTTTTCGTTCTATATCTGAGTCATGGTGGTGCCAAGCTTTTGTTGGAGTGACTCCTGCCGTTTGAACCAGTGATAGCATCGCATGCACCATTATTTTCGGGCTCACATGCAGCGCAGCGTTATTAGGTGATCGGTCTCTATATCCTTCCTCGAAACCCACTCTCACGAACTTTGTCTTCCTCTACATGTGTCTGCGTTCCCGATTTCTCGTCATCACAACCAAAATTACCCGAACGTCACCGTACATCTGCTTGTCCACCAGAAATCCTTCCCGCTCCTTCATCACTGTCGCAGCCATGGCCCCGAAAGACAAAGAGAAGCGGGGCAAAGACACACTGAAAAACCCAAAGGGCACGAGAGACTGGTCCGATCAGGACTCCACCCTCCTCAATGATATATTCCACCAGATACGAACCGTCCTCAGTCGCTACAGCACGCAGCTAGATACCCCCGTCTTCGAACTCGCCGATGTGCTAAAAGGAAAATACGGCGAGGACTCCAAGTTGATCTACGACCTTGCAGACCAAGGCGGTGAACTGTTATCCCTGCGCTATGACTTGACGGTCCCCTTCGCCAGGTGGCTGGCCATGCACCCAGAAGTGAGAGAATACAAGCGCTTCGCGATCGGCAAGGTATATCGGAGAGATCAACCTGCCATCGCCAAGGGTCGCATGCGAGAGTTCTACCAGTGCGACGTGGACTTTGCGGGATCGGGGGCGTCTACGATGTGGGACTCGAAGATTGTGGCTATCGTGGTCGAAGTCTTCGAGGCTTTGGAGTGGCAGGGTCACTATACTATCAAGCTCAATCACCGAAAAATCCTGGATGGTATCTTTGAGGTTTGCGGTGTTCCTGAGGACAAGATTCGAGCCATATCGAGCGCAGTCGATAAGCTGGACAAATCGCCGTGGGAAAAGGTACGCACGGAAATGGTGGAGACAAAAGGACTTGACGAGGCCGTGGCAGACAAAATAAGAACATATGTCGTACAAAGAGGAGAGAAATGGCAGGGAAGCAAAGAGCTACTCGAGTCGCTAAAGAAGGACGAAGCCTTGCAGGCTAATGCCAAGGCAAAGCAGGGCATCGACGAAATGGAAGTTATACTACGCATCCTTGAAGTATTGGGGGCACATCGCGATATCTCGTTCGATCTCTGCCTTGCACGTGGCCTCGATTACTACACTGGAATTATCTACGAGGTAGTCACTGAAGGGTCGGCGCCCGCGACTGTCAACGGTGGCGATGCTCAGCAGGTACAAGCAGAAGGCAAAAGTAAGAAAAAGAAGAAAGAGCTGACCGAAGACGATGACCGCTCTGATGATCCGTCAGTCGGTGTGGGATCGGTTGCTGCTGGTGGGCGATACGACAATCTAGTCGAACGATTTCTACCTGGTTCCGATATGCAATGCGTTGGTGTGAGCTTTGGTGTAGATCGCATCTTCAGCATCACCAAAGCTCGATTAGCGCAAGGCAAGAAATTCAGCTACGTCTCATCAACCGCCACCGATGTGTACATCATGGCCTTTGGAGGGAAAGAATTCAGTGGCCTGAGTGCCGAACGATTATTGATTGAACAGATGCTGGCGCGAGCTGGCCTAAAGGTCGAATACTCTGCGAAGGACAAGCCTAAGCCACAGCTACAATTCAAAAATTCAGAGAAATGTGGAGCCAAATATGCTGTGATTCTTGGTGAGGATGAGCAAGCTCGAGGAGAAGTGAGGGTCAAGGAACTAGGTCTTCCAGATGGCCATCCGGAGAAGGAAGGCGTGTTGGTCAAACTGGAAAATCTAGTCTCCGAGGTGACAGCACGGATGAAGGGCTTGGAAGTGACGGAGAAGGTCAAAGACTTGGAAGTCGCCAAGTGAAGAACAAAAAGTCACTGCGGTCTTCGGGACTGCTCGGATCTTGCGATCGAGTTTGATCTGAACGTGGCATTTTCGCTTGGAATGTATTACTACTACGACCGTTGAGCAATGAGCATGAAGTACCGAGTAGATACGAATACATAGACGGGGATTCCTTGCCGTCCTTTGTTACGCACCGACAACCGTTGATCGGCAGGGAGGCACATGTTATCAAGCACCGAGTACGAGTACTCCGTATGGAGTATGCCAAGTGATAATAGGCCGTCCGTGGACCTGTCCTTCCACTCTCCATACCCTGGGTCTTTCAAGATCGAGACCTGCAGATCTCGTAGACGATTACAAGAATGGAAAAATCGGTGCTTCATGTTATATTATGGCCGATGTGAAACTCCGCTGCAGAGATCCTCCATTAAACAATAGCGTGGCACGTGGGCAAATGTACATTGTCCATGGTGACAGCTGAAACTCACCGCGAGAGGGACAAGGAGGAAGAAGCCGAAATGTTGAATATTGACCCATAATTGACAGCAACAATGATATCAAAGTGGTCAATGGTGGGCGGTCTGAAGCTGAGTCGAGAGCATCTCGCTTCCCCTGATGGCGTTGTTCGTCGGTGCGACCGCGTGCGGAAGTGAGAGCCTTGTGCACACCAGGGGCAGCCTTATCAGTCTTGGCACCCGAGACTCCCAAACGGCCCGCAATGCCAAGAGCGGCCTGTCCAGCCCCTATTAGGATGCTGCCCACCGGCGCGATACATGATTTTTTTCTCTCGACAAGGGAAATGTCAACATTATGCCCGAATCAGTCACATTCGAGGACAAGATTTCTTTCGCTAAGCAGCCGCTGCGAATCAATGAGTCAAGCCAAGGCGCGAACAGGAACGCGAGGGTTTATCTATCGAGATCTCTTGCCGTTGACGCCCCACTTGGTCCTCTCCAAGTCTTGCTGACTGTGAAACACCCCCCGTCTCAGCAGGGCACTTCTGGCACAGTCGGCCTCATTTTGATACTACCCAGCCACCCAAGCATTTGACCTTGAGACTCGGATGAAGTCTTTTGCGTCGCATGTCGCGTTTGAGATGCCCCTTTGAGCCAATGGCCATCGAATGTGCGGTGAACTGGCTGAATTCGTTCCATCTTGTCGCTTACCGGCCTGTTCGCTCCTCTGCAATCGCTGTCTGAAGCCGTTGTCCGGATGTCGAGCGCGCCGAAAGGATCCTCCTCCTTTCAATCTTGCACCATCTCCCATCCCCTTGCTGGTCTTGGGGGTTTTGGAAATGTACATTAGAACACACAACCGTTCGCTCATGTCGTTCCATTTTCCTTCTCCATCCTCTCTCTCACATCCACATTCGTTCTTGTTGCAGGTCATCAACTAATTTTTCCTTTCCGCTCCTTTTCTAAAACAATTCCAAGAAAATCCCAAGAAAAGCCCGATATATTCTATATTTATCTCTCATTTCTACAAGATGCCGGCTATTCGTTCCTTTTTCTCAGCTACCTTGATGGCAGCTTGCCTGGCGCAAGTATGATCATGGCATGCCAATGTTTGCTTGGAACCAAACTGATTGACTCATCATAGGTGATGGCTGGCGGTGAGGGTGGTGGTCAAGGTGGATGGGGAGGAGAAGGTGGCCAAGGTGGTGGCAGCCCTCCTCGATTTGGCGGCGGTGGTGGTCAAGGAGACTACAAAGACAACGACCACCAAACATCTCAATGGCAAGACTGGCAGCCAACTCATGTTCAGCCACCACCAGTGGCTGTCTGCGAGCCAACTTTCGTCACCAAGCACGTCGAAGTAACCAAGGTCGTTGAAGTCACCAAGCCTGTGGAAGTCACCAAGAACATGGAGGTCACGAAAATCGTCGAGAAGCCTGTGACCGTAACTGTGACCTTCACCAAGGATGGAGAGAAGCAAATCTCCACCGTCATCAAAGATGGAGGCAGAGCCACGATCACCGAAGCCAAGACGGTGAGCAGCCGCGATCCCCCACGATCCTATTCCATTTCAGACACAATTCGTACTGACTTCTTACCTCTAGATAACGGTCACTGCTGCTGCTCCTTGCACATCAGTAGCTACCGCAATCGTCACTCAGTGGCAGAATGCTCCTCCTGGATGTTGGTGCGGCGGTGGCCAACCCCCTGCGTGGCAGGGACAATGGCCTCCTTCCAACGCCGTCGCCGTGGGCAACATTCTACCTGGCCTGTCTTCGATTCCAGCTGCTGAGGCTCTCAAGACTGGTGTTACTGTTGCGGGACCTGCTCCACCAGCGCCAACTGGTGCTTCTGGTCCTCCCCCAGCTGGTGGTCCCCCTGGGGCTGGCTTCGGCTCAAGTAAGTCTAGCTCCTGAAATATTCTCGCTGAAGAAGCAATCCGACTAACATGTCGTGACAGGTTCATCTGGTACGATAACTTCTGGTTCTAGCAGCGTTCCTTCTTCTAACAACGCGCAGCCAAATGAGACTGGAGGTCTAGTACCTAATAGACCAGTGGCGCCGCCAGCACCCGCCATCAGTTCTTCATCCTCTGCGGCGTCATCTGCATCCACCCCGGCCTCATCATCATCATCAACCACATCCAACAAACCCAGCACCACTATTGTCTCGCCTCCTCCTGCCGGATCAGCACCACCTCCGGCAGCAGGAGGTCCACCACCTCCACCTTCAACTACTCGTGCCAGCACCACATCACCATCTACCACCAGTTCTACTTCTTCTGCTTCTTCATCATCTCTAGCCACGGCCGCCGCCCTGTCAACCTCAGCAGCCGCACTGCTACCTGTCGGACCAGTCGGTTCGGGGGACAAGCCAGTACAGTCAACTGACAACAGCTCAGACGCGCCCGCGGCAAGCGGATTCCCTGCGGGATCGTTCAAGACCTTGGACCCCGCGACTCTCACTGCTCTCGCGGGCTCGCACACCCTAGGTATTGGCCGGAGAGACCCGCAACCATCATTACTCATGTGAAAAGAAAAGTCTTCTTTTATTCTTTGTCATTTAAAATCCTCGAATGTTGTTTTGAGACGTCTCTCCCAAGCCAAACAAACCAATTCTTGATACCCCATCATCGCGCCTAGCCGGACTCTCGCGTCTTGTTGTCAGTTCCACGGTCCATCCATCCATCTGTTCTGTTCTGTTGTCCTCGCCCCGAATTCTGGTAATTCCGCGGCCCGGAGGATTTGTATGAAGAAACCAAGCACCTTTTTTTGTACTTACCTTTTTTCTGGTGTATGTATTCCTGCTATAGGAATGCCACCATGAATGACGACCCATGTTATAGAGGGATCGTCACCATTTTTGTATATTGTTTTTGGACCCAAGACAACAACAACGCGTTTGGAGATTTTTTTTCGAGAGAAGGAGAGAGAAAGAACGAACATGCGGAGGGGAAGACATGGTGTGAATGTCCTTTCCCCTTCCATGGCCATCAGCAACACAGAAGAGACGAAACGGGCGAATCGAATGGAACGAAGCAGCAGTCGGTATTACACCGCCGACGATAAACCCATCGTCGTCGACATATACGACCGCTTCAGTTCCCCGATGGGAAAAGCCCATTTTCCCAACGCAGGTGTGAAATAAAGAAAAGATTAACAGCTTAATCTCGGGGAGGGCGGGAAGGAAGCAGGCAAGGCAACGGACGAGAAGAGGAGGGATTAAAAAGCAAATGCAAATGCACACAGCGAGCTCTTGATGACTGGTGAATCCCACACAACGGGGATGGGGGTTGGATTCCTCTGTAATAGCCCATTCTTTCTACATAGATTGGAGGATCACGCCGTCCTCGTGGGATTCATAATGTGACGTCGGGCTGGGCTGCACTCCCCGGGGCCTGCCTTATTTTTCAACAACTTTTTTGAACCATTGTTTATTACACTTGTGAGCCCGATTTCACAACTGATGCTTTGAAAACAAGTCGTTGGATTTTGTACGTACGTCGTGTGCATGGACTCTAACTTAGTGATCTGGTCGATCCGTCTCCATGCTGTCACGGGCACATAGTCTGACTCTTCACTGTAGAAGTAGCAGACTCTCCAAGATTGCCAAGCGAGAGCCAACCAAGGACAGCACCTTCACTTAGATCTTGCCCTAACTATGTTGCTCGTGGATTGAACTGTCGGCCAGCCATGCGAGAATGTCTGGCCACGAGCCGAGCGTTCTTGTGAGCTGCGGCATTCGTTGCCGGTATGTATTCATTAGCTTCTTGTAATCGATGTTAGGGCGAGCAGCTGTGACGTAGGTGAATGAGTCGTCCTTTCGATCTTTCATAGACTCCTAAGCTTGGGTGGTGCCGCTGTGGGCGGACGGCAACCATGTATCTCATTAAATGACGGTGTCAGAAAAGATGCCACAGGGCTACTCAGACAGCAAGGTGGCTGTTTCAAGACTACGACCGCATAGGTCTACTTTGTATCAATTTTTAAGGGGTATACAGACAACGTTTGGCTTAGTCCGAAAGGAGGCTGTGCTTGTCTAGAGCATCATCCATAGTTGCTCAAATTTCTTCTTTTGCCGTTTTCGTACCAGTCGCTGCAAACTTCGGCTCTCATCTTCTCGAAGGCTTCTTGGCTTAGATTCCGTACAGGAACATAAGCACGGCCTTCAAACATAGCGTGTCCTTGGGATTTGTTGGCCCGAAAGCCTTCCTTTACACCTTGCGCCGGTATCATGTTTGGCAGACCTAGCCACGAGGTTAGAGTCGCGACCAACTCGATTTTGGAATCTTCTGGCAGTCGGGCAAAGACTTTTAATGCGTCCATGGCTGCTTTGGTCAGAAAAATCTCTTTTGCAGATCCGCTACCTTTGCGAAGAGATACCGCGTCGACATCGGCCCACGATTTCGCAAGAATCCATGGTATGATCTCGACTTTGAGCTTGTAAACTTGAGTCTGCAGATCAATTGCGCTCGAGCTATCAACCATAGTGGATACACGATTCAGCAGATAGCGACCTTCTGAGGGTGCATCTTGAAAGTCGTACAACATGATATTGAGGAGGAAGAGACTAAGAAAGCGACTGGTTCGTTGTGATACAGCGTCATCTGGGGCTGACATGCATAATAAAGCTATGATATGAGGATGTATTGGCGATTCTTCCGCTGTGTTCCACCATGGTCTCTCTGGCACTGAATCCCTGAGTCCTGTTGAATTATTTGTGACTCCGTCGATACCGCGGTGGAGAGTTATCTTCTTCCCAGCAATTCCCTGCATGGTGCTGAGAATCCTGAAGAACCCTCTGGAGCATACCTGCGCTTCGGCCATATCGCTGGTCTCGAGCTCCGCTAGGACAAAGAAGCCAAGACAGCTGAGTGGGTGGAACATGAATGTTGCGTTCGAGAATAAAGACTCGAAACCGCACAATTGAAGCATCCGAGCTAGTCCTTTTAGATGGATTCTATTTGTTTCCAGGTTGAGTGAGCGAGACTCGATGGCAATAGCAGAGCAGACACAAGCAATAGCAAGATCTGATGTCTGTGTCTCTGGCTCTCCCAGAAGTTTCGCAGTAGATTTGTAGAATTTAGCTTTCCGATAGAGCATACTCGCCGGAGGCTGATGGCCTTTCGAAATGGAGAGTAATGCTTCACAATCAATGAGGATGTGCTGCAGGCCGAGTTTACAATGCTGCACGCTTTTCCAGTTCATGTCTCTATTGGGACAGAACATACCACTTCCATTGGTTCCGTACGCGACATCTGGAGCAAATTGAAGGTATCTGACAACCATATTCCGCTCTTCTGGGGACAGAGAACGGGTTCCAGATTCGAGTTGGTCAAGCATCGTGTCTCGAATGGGCAACTGCGGCCGATTTGGGGATTTCGGGCTATCGGAGACAACATTACAGACATTCAAGGTTTCGATAACATCGTCCTTAACATCTTTTTGGATGAGCTGATATTTGAACTTGGCCGCCTTCAGAAGATCTGGAGAAATCGTCGAAGCTGAACTATTATCGAACTCCTCAGATCCGTCGGCTTGTCCCCAAAGATAAGCCTTTTCCCGCTTTCGGGGAGTTGCATGCCTGAGCGAAAACTTGGTTGGTGCCGGTCCAATCCTCCATGAAGAGCTACCTGGGATCTTGCGACGTGGCTTTCTATTCCCAGTCTGATTTATACCGTCGTGACCATGGTCAAGCACATGCGGCATCGTCTGGACAGGCATTGGAATGAGACAACCTAAGTAGAAACACAGCTATGCTATGTTCACACACTTGACCAGACTCACACAGGACGCAGCGGTCTGAAAGGGTAAGGGAGCTATTTTGAACTATCTGGAGATGATATCAGCTTTTCATCATCCTGAACATCCATAAGCCGTACGACATGAGCGAGCAAACCTGACCCTGAACTCGATAAAAGTGATTGAATTCCTCCTTTCGTGGTTGCCAAATGATAAAAACACAGCTATACAAGGCTGACTGGCCTGGTGGATACCTATGCTGCAGGTACTCAAACTATTAATATGAACGACAAACGTGATTAAGAAATGATCACTGCCAGCGTGGGGCAAAAGAATGCCATGCAGGGTCCAATGCTCGGCTATCGCTTACATGCGTGAGTCTTTCAGCGGGCAGCCAGACTTACTACCTAGCCAAAACCGGACGCCAAATCATGCTTTTCTATTCGTGGAGTTACCGTACCCAAACTCTGTTTTCGCACCTTACAAAGTGTGCAGATGAGAGGTACCTTGGGTTCGATTCAGTGGCGCTTCTTCTGCAGATGAAACCGGATCACAGATGTGGCGCTTTCTTGCTTTCATTCTCATTGCTCAATCAGCATATGCTCGGCTCAGCTACAAAATTGATGCACGAAGATTGATGTTGCACTCGTCTTGATCGGATCGATTAGCTGCATAGCAAGGAATATCGCAAATAGCGCAGAAAATCAGGAAATCTTCAACGGCATCCTGTATCTCCATCGACCATTTACATGAGGAAATCGCTCTCAGACCTTGTTATTTCACCTGCATGATAACCTCATTGCCACGTCAGAAGTCGCGTTGAATCCGTGTTTCTGATATGGCTATTATCGCAATTGAATATACCGATGACCACTTCGTGGAGTTTGACCACAGCAACAAGCTTGATTCGAAACACATTTCACTAGTGAGAAGGCAGATCTGGCGAGAGAAAAGATCCAAGATTAAAGTCCCCACCCCTGGTCGATTTCGGTGGACTCAACCATTGATGTCGGTCGTCAACAAAGGCAATTCCGATCCCTTCAACGTTTTGCCCGTGAAAATCACTCCATCTGTCAACAAAGCCATTTCTTTCTTACGCGACAGCTTTGTGCCAAGCCTATACCTGACACCTTTTTTCGGCCGCTGCTCCGAGGGAGACACTGCAAAGACGGCATCATTGGAGAGATCAAGCTTCATATCATACCAACTTGTTAAGAGAACCTGGGATACTATTTGCTTAGGCTTATGCGACGAAGTAACCGCAGCAACCAGTCTAACTACAGGCCTCGCCCTCATCACGCGAACTATGCCCGGTGCAACAAAACAGGACCGTGTTAGTTTACTGGAAATGCAAACAGAAGCCTACAGATTAGTACGTAGCAAGCTGGAAAAGGGAGAGATTGTTAAAAACGAAAATGAGAAGATGAAATTCGTTCTACAATTATACTGGCTATTCCGAGCCGACTGCGTTCTGGGCAACATCGCTACCGCAATCAAACACGGAAAGATGCTTCAATATTTTTTGCGAGAAACGAATGTGGCCATGGACCACACTTTCATATCATACCTGATAGGAAGCGATACTGAAATTGCGGCCAAGACAATGCAAAGAACAGTTCTGGATATTGATTACTGGATCCCATCTCTATTCGCTCCTCATTGGCCGTTGTGGGAGAGTCTTCTTCCTGAGGTCTCGTCCGGCTACATTGAAGCTGTTGACTCAGTCATTAACACAGAGCCACTGCTTGGATTGTTTTATCGCAGTCGTCGACTACTAGCAATTGCAGAGCATCCGAAGTGTAAAGTCAAAGACCCTGCTTCGGCAGAGGCACTTGTCCTGTATACTTGGACTCGTGGCGTCGTTGACTTGGGCCATTTCATCAACCACTACATGGATCTTGCCACACTTTTAGAGACAGCTGGTGGCGAAGAGTCTTTAGGCGAGATTGGTAGCCAAGCAAGCATCAGCCTTGCTGCATTGTGTATGATGCGCTGGATCGCACATACGGCAACTATTAACGGCGTCGACTTGCGCGATGCATCTGGTACCATCATCTCACATTTGCAGCAACGGATGGAACAAGTGCAGTCTGTCTGCAGCCCAGAAGAGCTTAAGCGATACGAGAGAGCGTATCTATGGATCTTTTTCATTGGAGCGCTCTATTATCAGAAGAAGAACAAAATAGATCAGTGGCCTGTGAAATCGTGGTTTCATGAAAGATTGAGGTCACACGCACGCGCTATGAATATCGTTGCTTGGCCAGACCTCAGACAGGTCCTTCAGAATTTCGTCTATTCTGATCATGTGGAGCCAAATGGGGCTCTTTGGATTGGCAAAACCTTGGAGCTTACTTTGTCAGACCCTTTGATTGGCAAAACTTTCCCAGCAGTTGGACAGTCTTGTGGACATCAGTCAGAGATTGTACTGAGATAATTCACACTGAGGAACCTACAGATTACCCACATAGCTTGTATAGTTCGGTAGTATATGTTCAAGGTCAAAACATACGACCCTGGAGAATGAGATAAAACTAAGGTGCGCCGCCCTCGCATCCATTAAGAGGGAAAGTCCCCTTATGCTGGAAGCTAGGACTCGCGAGAGTCTTAATGGTCAAACCAGTATTTCCGCCAGCTGGCATAGAGTTTCTCATCCCAGTGAGTCTGTCGAAGAATTGGCTCCAAAGTATCCCATTGCCTAGACATAGGATACTTTCCCCAAGCCTTCCGTCTAAGTCTTTTACACAAATTTGGAGAGCACTCCTGCGCCTGATGGTTACCAACTGTACCAACAACTATCCAGATGTAACAATTGGTGACACTGATGTCACGGTCCAGCTCAATCGTAATTAGAGAACGTATTGTTGCCCTCAATGTTTTAAGCATCAATTCTGAAAGTGGAAGACCAAGTCCTGACAACTTCAAGAGGACTAGGTGATTCACTAATAACACCTCAAATTCTGGGAGTCCCTGGGTCATCTCCGCCTCCCATCGGTGCCTGAAGAATCGCAAGTCATCTTTTGTGAATCCGAACTCACTATGATGCTGGCTTGCTTGGAGAAAGAAAAGAAGCGTTCGCAAGGTTGGACTGGTAAGCTTTCTTGAAGTTGCGAGCTGAGAGAAAGTCGGCGACATCGATATTAGGCTACCGACAGAAGTACTCTCCAAGATATCAGTAATTTGTGATGAAGAGCTCTCACACTCGGCTTGTGGGTTGACAGGAGGGGAATTCACATAGCTGTTGCCATGCCAGACATCTGTTCTTTGTCTGCACATCAGCTTCTGCCTCATCCTCCGACAATAATACTCACAACACTATCGAGTTTGCCAGGACGCCAGCCACCCCAAGCGTTTCTAGTCCGCCTCTCTTTTTAACTATCTCTCGTACGGCTCTGAGATGTGGTTGGACGAATTGGTGATCTTTTAGTTTTGTCTGCCTTGCTTTAACCCACAGTATCAAGGAAGAGGTAGGATAAACATACATCAACCTCTAGGATTGCCATTATGGTACCGAGCGTCACATCATCACTGGCCTGGACAGGATCTACAAGTCGGGGCAACCGCTTCTGTAAGCTCAGTTCTCGATACTTTCTGATTGCAATTCCTGTCCTTCCTTCGAGATCATGTCCACGCATGGCAAGAGCTGAGGCGATTGTCGCCTGAAATAGCATTGGATGATGGATACACCATGGTAGGAAAGTTTTGAGAAGAGGATAGTGGCCGTCCTTGTCCACACCGAAAGGAGAATTCGAAGCGAACCCTACTGCCATAACATTCGCAACTTAATGTGAAATTAGCATTTAGCGTAGGCCACTTCCAAATTCATACTTACACCAGTGCAGCGCTGCGCTAACATAGACATTTGACTTGGTGGGTAAGCTGTCGAATGGGTCGTTACGAAGACCTCCAAGACTTATGGAACCAGGTCTAGGCCAGTACGCTCGGCTGGAAATGGGAAGTGACGTATCGGAACAGTTTTGGGCGTGGTTCTGCATTAGATCCATATCGGGAGTTGCTATCGTTTCGATGGGTATTCGACGCCAACCAATGGGATTTTTGACCGATCTTTTGATTCGCGATTTGCATCGGGCAAGGGCTGATCGACTGTGGACATGTCGATTAATGCAGCGACGATCTGCTGGATCGATTGCACTGTGACCTGAAAAATGTGCAGGGATAGTTTGATCTATGAATACAAATCGCATGTCGTTCCTCCGAGAATGAGATGCTTACTTGGATGTTCGTCCTTCCTCGAGGAGCCTTGGAAGGAAATTATACATCCGGGATCTAGTATCGCCTTCGGATGAAAAAAGTCACGGTAGCTATCGGCTAAATCGTTCGCTGGGTCACGGTAGCCTCCTGGCGGGGCGAAAGAGGCTTCGCAAACATGAATTGGCACAAATGTGGTTGGTTCACAACGAATGCTGACAAAAGTCGAAGCAACGTGGCTAGACCTTCAAACTTTTTGAAAATTGCTTGATTCTGGCTGGGTGTTTAGTGACCTTCCAAAATTTCTCGAAAGTGTCGGAACAAGAAAGAAATGCCTTGTAGCAGAGGGTTGGTTAGTGACGTTGCCGAACATGAGGCCCTCACCGGATATTTTACAAGCGATGCTAGGTACGACGCTGATTCGACCGCCAAAGATCCGCTAGCCCTCTTTCAGATATCAGTCTCCTCAATTCTATTGGTTCACTGGGAAAGCCTACAGACTACAGCCGTCCCTATCTTTTACTGCAAGTCCAGGCGTCTGGCTGAACATAAAGTTGAGTCCTCTATCCTCTGCCAACTACAGAGAGAGAAAACTCATCCACTTCCAGTTACCAGGATGAGTGCGTTGCGTCCAGACTCCTCGCTCGACACGCCTAACGTTGGTGCCGCCTCTAGTTGCTCAGCTTCTCCTCGAACCGCAGACATTTCACCTGTCTTTCAACGGGTGAACCTACGCCTCGGTTGTAATGGTAAGCTAACAAAAACTCTGCTGATGGGACGTTGAGAAATGAAGAATCACTTATGGGTGTTGGTAGTTTTTATCATTGGTCTGTCTATGGTGCTTTGCGGTTTTGATAGCTCGATTCTAGCGCCTCTACTCTCCCTCCCCATGTTCATCAAGAAGTATCAAGAAGGGCCCGAACCTTCAGTATTCAGCGTAAGATTCAACATCTTCTCTAAGTTATCACTATGGAGATATCATAACTTTGATGCCTTGCAGGCAAGAAACCTAGGCTTGATAGTTTCGGTACCAATTGTTGGTCCTATCTTGGCGGTTTTCTGTACACCATTGTGTATAAAAAGATGTGGCTACAAGAATACTTTGTTAATTGCTTATTTCATGTTTTGCACGCCAGGCTCTTTCCTCCAACTCTTTGCGCCAGATATGGCTGCAGTTGTCAGTGGCAGGACTTTGAACTGTAAGTTTCCAGGAGTTGAAAATGAGACAATCTGAGCTAAGGTCGTTAGATTGGGGGTTGGGTATCTTAACGATTGCTGCGCCTTTGTTTATGGTCGAACTGGTGCCCAGTCACGTTCGTGGGCGCACAGTTGGGTTAGCTGTTGCCACATGGCCTGCTGTCAGCATTCTCGCAACTACCTTGGTGTGGAGCACTGAGAAGCTGCCTAGTCAAATGCAGTATAAAATTCCTTTCTCGGTCCAAGCGGCTTTGCCTCTTGTTATTGGTTTGTTGACTTTTCTGGTCCCCAATTCACCTGCGTGGCACCTTTCCCGTGGTGAGTATGACCAAGCGCACAAGGTCCTCATGATCCTGCGAGGCAGAAACGAACAGGCTGTTACACAGGAAATTGCGGCGATCAAGCTAGCAGTCACAAATCAAAAGACGAGTCACAGCGAAGCCAAATTTTGGGACATACTTCGACGGCATAATCTTAAACGGACACTAATCGCCGGTTCTTATCAAAGTTTTACCATCATATCAGGCTATGTACTTGTCCAGCTGTACTCAACGGTGATACTTGTCCAAAGCAGAGTTGGAAAGCCCTTCGAGGACACGATTCTCATCTCATGTTTTTCGTTGCTCGGGCAGATATGCGGATCAATTCTAATCGATAAAGTTGGAAGACGACCAGTTGTGATATGTGGCGTTTCAACGTTGCTGTTACTCAACGTCATCATTGGCTCACTGGCAACTACATCGTTAGACTTCCAAACAGGACGAACAGCTCTCGCTGGGTCATTTATAACGTTTTCTTTTTTCTCAAACTTGACTTACGGGTCAATGTAGGCGCCTCTCATCTTTTCGGCTTGTAATCGTACTTGCTAACCTCCTGAAGCTCATATTTAGCTCCGGCAGAACTCGCCGTACCCAACCTGCGCGAGTACACTATGGGATGGAGCGTTTTCTGGTCGAATTTAACTTCATTAATTGTTACATTTGTCGTTCCACAAATCACCGCAGCCGACGCGGGCAATTTAGGTGCAAGGGCAGCTTTCATCTTCGCCGGTTGTAACATCGTGGTCTTGGTGGTATCCCACCTTTGTCTTCCCGAAACTAAGGGTCGCTCCCTTGTCGAGATAGACGAGCTGTATAAAGCAAAAGTACCATTAAGGCAGTGGAACAAGTCCTACACGATCAACAGCACCGCCTAGATTCAAATGAAAGTTGAGCTTCTAGATAGTGTGTCGAAAATCTTAGCGCCTGATCCTCTATCATGACTGTCGACATGAGTTTGAGTGAATTATGGTAGGCTCAGTAATTCCCACACCTTGAAGAGGTGAGCAAAGACATTCCAGTGTCATATGATTGGATGTTATTAAGTAGAGTTTACGAATAAAAGGACAATGGCCTAAGGTTTGAGCAAGAGAAATAGTGGTCATTGAGCTTACTAACTAGGCAAACATAGAGTTCGGTCTCTGCACGAACAGGACTGAACTCTCGGTAACGAGATTTCGACTTTCTGCCCATGTAGTCTGGACGTGACATTCCTTCAAGGCGCTCTCCATATTGCGTTCGATTGAAGGTTGACGCTTGAGAACCTCCCGCATCAGACTGGCGACTATAACTCGTCGTAACCAGCAATGATTTATCTGGCATTTGCTGTGGTCTTCAATTGAGAGTTCGGGAGTAGACGACATCTCAGCTGGCTGCAGTAAACTTCGGTCACTTTTGGAATGAACTCCTGCCGAATACTGCTTCGACTTGAAATTTGGCATTTTGACATTTAGGTCAAGTCGACGAAGTGTAGGACGTGTAGAGGGCGACAACTCATTCAATCCGGCTTTGTTCCAAGCAACAACCGCAGAAAGCTCAGCAAAAAGCTCCATAGGTATAGGGAATAGTTTGGCGGGTTCTGGCAACGGTGATCTCTATTGATGATATTTGTAGATCTTTACTCAATTAACAATCCAGACAGGATGGATATCCAAAAACTTTCATTTGATTTATCGAAAACTTTGTTTCTACGTGGTGATACCGTAGGCACGCTGCCAGATTACTCTACAAATGTGATATTAAACTCTCACGCCAATATGAACTCCCGCTTTGAATACCCTGCTGCCGACCATCAAGATGCCGCTGGCCAATACGCAGCAGGCACAAAGCAATTGAACTCCCAAAAACCCAGTGTTGTCGGACCCAAGGATAGCTCCTGCGATCGGGTTCCCAGCTAACAGACCAAGTCCAGATATGAAAAAGGTCATACCCATTCGCGTTCCAACCGCTCCGAGCTTGGGGCTCAGGTGTACGATGGTACTGGGGGGAAGAGAGACCAACGCTCCACTGAATAGACCGTATAACAGGGATATGGCTATAACACCACCCAAGTTGTGTGCCGCTGTCCAGGTGAAGGCGATGATCGCCGTAATTATTGTGAAAGGCGTAATCACGTTCAATGGACCAGCCCTGTCCGCGATATAGCTTGGAAGCAGTCGGCCAAACGTAGAAGCCGCATTGAGCATGGCGATGGTATAGAAAGATAAGTCTGGATCCATCCCAATACTCAAACCATAACCCGGCATATAGAAAAATGGGATATAAGTACCAGCGAAAAGAAAGAATGTGGAAATTGTAAACAGGACGTATGGCGGCTCTTTGAGGGCAGCCTTGTCGAATATGGAACGTTTTCCGATTGCCTTCACTCGGACACGCATAACTGCAATTGGAATGCTCAATGTGGCCAACATCATGAAACCAAGTACTCGAGTAGTCCATGGAAATCCAATCTGTGGTTGAAGACGATAGAAGACAATGGGATAGATCACCCCAGCAATAGCGGACCCGGAAGCGGCAATGCCAGTTGCAATCACTTTGCGGGTGGTGAAGTATTGAGGCATGATAGCAACCGATGGAATGAACAAACAGCCGCTCCCAACACCAATTGTAACAGCTTGAGCCAGTAACACTTCCCAATAATTGCCAGCCAGCGAAGTCATCATCATGCCAAAAACAACGAGGAAAGATCCGAAGTATAAGAGGTGACGGAAATAGCCTGCGTCGTACAAAGGGCCTGTGATAATGCCCACCACCAGCATCAAAAATGCTTGCAATGACCCAATCCAGCTGAGATTCGAGTTGGAAACTGTAGGCAAAAGCCCACCGGGAGAGTTGTAGTATGTCTGAAAGGCCCCGAAAGCATTGGTAATGCCCCAGCTGTTGAAGAATAGGAAAAACGAGCCAAGGACTTGGAGCCATGCGAGCATTCCACCATTCGGAATGGGTGGCTGTTCAGCAATTGTTTTCTCTCGTTCCAGCTCCTTCGAAACGTCATCTTCGGAAAGGGTTTGGGCTAGATGATCCTCCTGTGGTCCATAGGTGTCATGTAGAGTACAGCTGCAAGGGACGTAAGGATCACCCTGATGACTCCGAATATTCGCGAGAGTGATGTCTCTCGGCACGGTCATTTTCACTCGAGGAGGGAAATGAAGTTGCCCAGAATTGCTTCCAATGCTCAACTGAAGAGTTTGTGCTGCTCTCGGACGGAAGAGCTGCAATGCCTTTATACAAAATTCAAACCCGCTTGGGCTACATTTACCAATCAAGAACACTGATGACAGGCTTCGCAGCAAGAGTGCGGCTGCAGTTTACGAAGTCGATTAGGGAAGAAACGACGTAACCACTAAGCGATGGAATTAATCGACACCATACATTTGAAGCTGCGGTGTTTAACCTTCTTCCATTGTTTTTCGACCACGATGACGCGAGTCCGACATTACGACTGAAATTACGCAGTCGGGAAGTGATGCATGGCAGTAGGAGTAGAGAAGTGCGCAATGACTGTTATGGACGTCAAGGTCTCGACGGCTACAGGCTTAAGGTCACTGGCAGTGAAATCCCACAATTCCACCACCAAACACTAGACTCTTTGGGGATGCTAAGGGCGTCAACATTATTGGCTGAAGCATGCCGGGTCTTTTCGGTGCAAGTTGGGCGGAAAGTGTGCGACAGGTGGGTTGCAGCGCGGAAAGACTACCTAAAGAGCTAAGTACCTGGTTTCTGCCGTCATTCGTGTTGACAAACGATTCAATGCACCATACGTTTTCCGAGGGTGGCCTCTTTGTCTGAACATTCGGTTTAGACTGATTCCAAAAGTCCTCGTTCGGTCGATGCAAGAGAAGCACTGTAAAGGTGGATATTGTGACTCCTTTTTTAAGAACTCTAGGTCAAAAGCAGGGCCGCTGGGGTCTTATCGGTCAAGTGCGAGGTAAATGAGCACTGACAAAGCCTCTAGCTCCCGTTAGGACGACACGAAGTTTGGTATCGACCTCAATGTTTCTTGCTAGTTGCTGCAAATTGGCGTGCACGGTCCGTCTATTTGGCAGAGAATTTGAACAATGAAACTTCAACCGCAGAATCTCTAATGCAATGATCTCTAGGCGCTGCCATGATCAACCGTTTGCCATACCAGGGACGATCTAATCGATTCAGCGCATTGATCTGGCATACATGGTTGTTCACTTGTACCCCAATGATGAGCGGGAGCCCTTTCTGCTTCACTATCATTTTTCCAACTTCCCTAATGAAACAAGTCGTGAGAGAACAAGAATAGAGGGCCAAAAATCCTTTGCCGCGACGTGAATCGGATAGTCACAATCATTCTAGTATCACAATCAGCTCGACTTTAAATCCGGTTTCTATTTACACCTCCATATCATAGGTCACTCAAGTCAAATTGTAGTGACAGCAAATTCAGTTACGAAGATTGTCACACAATCTACCAAAATTTTAATAGGAATTGATAAAGCTAATGTCGCCTTGTACCGCGCAAGCTGTTCGGTGTGCGCCAACGCCGATTGAGTTGTGCAGTAGTTGATCTTGAGTCATATTCAAGTATAAAGCTGAAAGATCGTGGGTATGATTCTCCGCAACGTGAAAGAAGTCGTTGTGGCTAAATGAATTTATGCTGTCTTTCCATTCCATACCTGACTGGAAATGCATTGTCAGAGCATCTGCTTGTGAGCCGAATAAGCAGAAGCTCCTTGAATTCGGGTCAGAGGAAATTTGATTATGAGGATGAAGGCCAGCTTCGTGAAGAGAGGACGATGCCTCAAAGGGGCTCTGCTGGGCAGTAAAGTCGAATGTTTGCATCCATGCCCAGCTTTCTACGCACTGTGAGCATGCTCGCTGTAGAAAGCCGGCATCACAAGTATGGGGCGTTTGTTGTAAATCATACAGATCCTCTTCATCCGTCATGTTTGGCGTAGGACTATCCTGTCGTAATACTCCTAGTCTCTCCAGAATGTCATGTGTCAAAGGGTGTCCATTTCTTGTCAGCTGGAGAGGAGCTCCAGTCCAGCCTTGGCTACTCTGAGTTTTCTTGTACAGTGTTTGTACACCTGATATAAGCTGAGTTTGTTGTCTCTCTAGCATTTCTACATATCTAAAGTGGGTTAGAACAACTTATATATATATATATATATCAAGTGAGCGTAAAAGATCGCGTACCCTTTAGGATAGGCTTTATCTCTGTATTTGGTGCGCTGCCCAAACACGCATACTTCGCTATCGAGCTTGCATCGGCCGCAACGGCCTGCGCCATCGCACTTTTAACAGTAAGAGTAAGCTATGAGAGACCAAAAAGCTCAAAATTACTGACCTTCGCTTTTTTCATGCGGCACCGATCACAGGCTTTCAAAACTCTTTTCACAAACTGTCTTTTGGAAGCCGATGAAGGGACGATGTGTGTGAGGGTATTAGTATCCATAAAAGCACTAATTTCGTTCAAAACGGTCATCCAGCAAATAGACACATAAAAGTATAGTGTGAACCAATCGAGGTCAGTAGTTAATCGTTGACTATACGGCAATGAAGGATTTGAGAGCTCAACCTCCACATTTCAAATTGCAGAGTTTTGTAGATGTATATATGTAACACCCTATTCTCGCGGCATACAATCGCTAGAGACCATGAACCAAGTTTCGTACGGGTGCTTATTCAACACTGTCATCCTATCTGAGGATTTTTTGGCTTTTGCACAGATTGCTCTCAGGCGTGGCAAAAGCACCTACGAATCCCAAACAAGACAAGACGACTGTGGGTATGCGACTTGATGAATAAATCAGAGAAACAGTCTTCGGAATGGATCATCAGGATGCTCCTCTGCCATACATCAGAAGCCAGGGTGGGTCGAGTATCTTCAGCAATGCTCCACTATTAACGATCCAGTTAGTCATGCCTGCATTCAGTTCTCTCAAGCCACGCTAAACCCTCTTCTGATATCGTCCTCTCAAGATCTATTGGTATCCGCAACATGAAAAGTTCCATAAAGACTATCCGATCCTTCCTCAGAGGTTGTAATGTGATAGAATGTATGCGTAACTCAACTTATTGTGCCTCTCACTTTCGCCCTTGACTCCCTACCAATTGTGGAAGGGCCTAATGCTATCTTTTGGCTAGATAAGCGGCTAGCAGAAGAAAATTAATCACACAACGGAGCATCATCAACTGCGACGGACTGAGCGGAATGGCTGCGGCGTGACTAACTCCTGAGTCGTCTGGATAGGTTGCAGTGTCAACGGAACCGACGATGATTCGATGTATGACAAAGTTTGATGTCTACCAGGGTTGCTTCCGCTATCATTCCATCAATACCGATATGTAGAACTAGACGGTGAAAAACGTCAGATCCGAATATCCGTGGCTTGGTAGGTGCCATATAGCCGTGCTTTTCATCACAATTGTAGAATTCCTAGTGCCATAAAGATGCACCCCTAGAGCACAACTCTAGAACGAGAAGACATAAGTTGGCTTTCTTCAACACCAATAACCCTAGAAAGCAATCATGGATCGTCTAGATCAAGACCTTATCCTTGCCGAAGTCGATGCCATCAATAGTCGAGATGAGAATACGACTTACTTCACTCCAAGGGAAGTGGACCTCGAGAGAGGCTCAACGAGTTCGAACACAATGGAACCTCAAAACTCACATGTCAGTGTGTCTCTTCAAGAATTTTACGAAAAACGATCAATCGTGAAACTGTGATTATTTTACGGTCTACTGATGTGAGATTTAGTATACAATCAGTGCCTCTCAGTCACAGAGCCAGCTCCACCCTTTGGAGCTGGAGCGAATTAGTAGATCACGGACTCAGCACCTGTACACCGTTGGTCAAGGATCATCAGCAAGCGGAAGACAACGATCATTTACCACTTTAACGACTGTTACAACAATGGGAGCCGGGAAACCCTTTCCCCAGGGTGACGAAAGGGATTCTTACGTTGTTGAATTTGAAGGATGCGATGATCCCCAATATCCCCAGAACTGGCCATTTGGATTCAAGTAAGTTTCCTCCTATTTGGGCATAACTTCTGGCTAAACCTAGATCAGGATCAGTCAGTCTATGATGTTAGCCTTCATAACCTTCGTCGCGTCCTTCTCTAGCGCCATATTCTCCTCCGCTGTCAGCCAAGTATCACACGAATTCCATGTCTCACGTGAAGTCGGAGTCTTAGGTGTTTCCTTATATGTTCTAGGCTTCGCATTCGGCCCTATTCTATGGGGCCCTGGCTCTGAGCTTACGGGGCGCCGACTACCGCTAATGATCTCTATGTTCGGGTTTTCTATCTTTGCTGTTGCCGCCGCTACATCAAAGGACTACCAAACCCTTATGCTGACCCGGTTCTTTAGCGGCTTCTTCGCCGCCGGGCCTTTAGCGATCGTCCCAGCCTGCTTCGCCGATATGTACGACGATAGTCAAAGAGGAATCGCCATTACCGCTTTTGCTATGGCTGTATTTATAGGCCCTTTCGCCTCGCCCTTTGTCGGTGGCTTTATTGCCGATAGTCACCTCCGATGGAGATGGACAATGTATATTGCGTCTATCATGGGCTGGCTTAGTACAGTCTTAACCCTCTTTATAAGGGAAAGCTACGCCCCTATTATCCTTGTTGCTAAAGCCGGACGTGTTCGTCGGGAGACTAAGAATTTTGCTATTCATGCTCGGCAGGAAGAGATCGAAGTTGACTTTCGCGATCTTGTTAGGCAAAATTTCTCTCGCCCGCTTCGATTACTATTCACCGAGCCTATTATCTTCCTTATTACGATATATATGTCATTTATTTACGGACTAATCTACCTTTTTCTGGGAGCATACCCAATCGTCTTCCAACAAGTACATGGGATGGACGAGGGTATCGGTGGTCTACCATTTATTAGTCTCATTATCGGCCAATTATGCGGGGGTATCTACATCATGATCGACCAAGTTCAATATAAGAAGAAACTCGCATTGAACCACGGAGTTCAGATCCCGGAATGGAGATTACCGCCAGTCATTGTTGGCGCGATTACCTTCGCTATCGGTCTCTTCTGGTTTGGTTGGACAGGCTATACTAATAAGATCCACTGGATGGCACCCGCCGCCAGTGGATTAGTGACTGGATTTGGGATCCTATGCATTTTTCTTCAGTGCTTCAACTATATTATTGACACTTATCTTATGTTGTAAGTCGTCTCTCAAAACTTACAGCTATAACAACAATCAAACTAACCAGGGTTATCTGACCAGCGCGGCATCTGCCATTGCAGCCAACAGTCTCCTTCGATCACTCTTCGGCGCAGGATTCCCATTGTTCGCCGACCAGATGTTCAACAACCTTAAAATACAATGGGCGGGCACACTTCTTGGATGTCTCGCGACGGTCATGGTCCCGATTCCTGTTGTCTTCTACTTCTATGGCCATAAAATTCGAGGTTGGAGCAAAAAGTCGGGGAAATAAGGGACTCATGATTCCCAAAGCAATCGAGGAGAGATTCTTGGAGAAGACCAGTAGATTATCGGCGCACACTTTCAAACGGTTTAGCAATAGAATAACCGGAATCTGAGAAGGGAAGCGAAATCGCACGCGTAGTAATTGGAAGTACTAGAGGAATTGAGATCCTGAAAGGTAGCGAGCTGATGGGCAGATAATGTTATCAACAAGTCGGGGATTTATGGATGGTCAAGTGGGTAGCGGCCGCGCTAGCAGACTCCCTTCTATCTAGTCGACAAAGCTGAAAATAGAGACTACACCGGCCTCGATATACTGGATTTTTTTTTATTTCGACCTTGCACTTGAAAATAACAATTGTGGAAGTCTTCTTTGAATCGGCTGACTCTCAAGCTCTCGAAGTATTAACCTAGATATAAACCGTGACTGGGGAGTGGAAGAGGTAGGTTGAATCATCTTGTACGGAGCAAGCACACTCAGACATTGCATCCTGACCATTGAGGAGTGGTGGGTCTTCTGCATTATCCGTGAATAAATATCAATGTGTGAGAACGAGAATGGTGTTAAGAAAGGTAGTCGGCGGTTCGGATTCTTGTTAAGCTGAAGAAGGCAGATGAATCCGTGACAAGTCTTGTTAAGCACAAAGGCCTCCACTATGGGACGTACCACGGGCGATACTCGTAGAGTTGTGCTTCGGTGCCAGACCGAGCATGAGCAAGTGTCTTGACTCGAAAATGCCCAAAGTAAGATAGGTGGCTCCTAGCTGAAGCTCCACCTGTACTGTATCTTCCCCACAAGAAGGAGGCGGGACCGATAAGGCCGTCTTATCCAAACCAGCAAATTGCCATTTCCCTCTCGTACTTGTGCCCACACGGCAGATGGGTGGTGATTGTGAATCTGTAACCCCCCGTCTTGATAAGCTTGCGTGGGCAGCTTGATCAGTCTCAGTCGTTAGCCTTTGGATCTTGCTGGACAATTGCAATAAATCCCATGCTCGTAAGTCCATTCCCACAACGCGGTTGCTACTAACCCTTTTGACTGACCTTCCACGATGCTGGTTGTTCCTGGCACGAAAGTTCCACCTAAGTTCCGTCGCGTCTACGGAGGTAAGGGTAGTTCACCTACTGAAGGAATGCTGTCATGGAGCGTCTCAGTGCTAATGGCCTTCAGGTTGCGAAGGGTGTCGGAGGCGTCATATCCGATGCGACAAAGGCGTTACTAGCTGTAGGCAATGTGTAGACAAACATGTCGTATGCCCCGGCTATGCAAGAAAATTCACCTTCGTCGAGGGGCCTTCGGCCAGGGCGAAGAGGAGGCTGAATCTCAAAGCCTCAGTCAGCAGGGCCGCGGTGGATGATGATCTGACAGGTAGGAGCAATATCTCACCCACCAAAGAGCCATCACCTTCTCGCAGACACTTACCAGTTCTCCCTATAGCTGTAAATGTTTGCAACAGCGATGTCGGCGATGAAGGCGGCAAAAGGCTGAGAGAAGAACAAAATGAAGCTCTCAATGCGCCGTACACCCTCACCGCGTCTACATCGGTCCCATGGCCAGGATTCCATAACGAGTATTCCGAACAGAGTCGTAGGAAATACTTTCTTGACCACTACTTTGACAAAATGGCCAATAGCTTCCCCATCATGGAAGGGCCGACAAACCCTTTCGGCGAGAATTTTAAGCAATATCTCTTTCAAAGTGATGCCCTCACTTTCGCCATCATGTCGATGTCAGCAGCGTATCTCGAAAAAATGGCGTATGCATGGCAGTACCGCGCCATTGCCCTCAAGGTGATGCAGAGGGATGCTCGCCAACAGGCCTATTCGGTGGAGATGCTAGCTGCAATACTCTTTCTAGGCACCACAGAGACAAGTCGTGTCTAGCGAGAAAGCCTAGGTACTGGTTATAATTCCTCGGCCATTTGCTGACGATTCCGCTTACAGTGCTGGTTTGATGCGGCAAATTCGAGTTCACCGCACCTCCTTGCCGCGAGTAGGCTTATGCTTCACACCATCAAATGTGGAATAAAAGTCCCGCTGTTCTTGACCAACTTCCTCTGCTGGTTCGGGACGCTGATGAGCTTTGTTTCTGACAACGAAGACCACGCTCTCTCATCATCGACCACATACGCGCTGTGGACGGCAGGGGTGCCTTACTCGGCCCAAGACGGGGCCAGTACCGAAATTGATCCCCTAGTCGGCGATTGGGGAAATCTGATGCCTCTTGTTGCAACAGTCGGGACAATCGCGAGGCAATTAAGGAGAGGAAGCAATGAAAGGGACGTCAAGAAAAGAATTGATCATGTTGAAACATGCCTGCTTGAATGGGGTCGCCTCGGGCAATCGTGCCTCGAGGAGCGTAATCCGCATGATAACACCTCAGAATACCACAGTCCTACAGATTTCGACAACATTGCAGAGGCCTATCGGCTGTCCTCTCTATTGACTCTGTACAATTTCTGCCCTCGTTTACTACGGAAACGTGTCAGCTTGCTCAACGATGGCGAAGTTACAACTGAGATTTTGCTACGGCTGGCTCTGTCGACCACCACGCTGTTGCGGCATATTCCTGCTCAGAGCAGACTTTGGCGTGTGTGTTCGCTCCCAATTCTCTCAGCCGCTCAATGGGTCACAGAGTCTTCGGATCGAGACTTCCTCCGGTCGATGACGAACATTTCGACGCACAAGACTCGGCTTTCATCAATACATTGTGTCCGAAAGTTACTAGAGGATGTCTGGCAGAGGAGAGATGCTGGGTTTGACATATGGTGGATGGGCATATTGGACGAGGGCGGAACTCCAATCCTGATCAACTGAATCACGTCTCACGCCTTGTAGTGTTTCCTTCCGGTGTTGAGGGACTATTCATGTCTGTAACGTGATCTAGGACCCCGTATTCTGGCTATCTATCGAAGTAGCAACAGCGCAATTCCAGGTCATGTCGTTTGTATTGTGCGTGTTCAAATTCGATATTCTGGCCATAATAATGATGATCTGGCACATCCACTTCAGACTCAGAGCTGAAACTGAATTACGAACGAACATGGACCTGGCCGTTTGAGCGAGAGTATCTGGACCGCTGAGTGCCACTCGCTATCCAAGTACCAGAATTTGGCCCTGTCTAGAATACGTCCATCCCTTGTGGATAGCACTGTAATGGACTATAGCCGCGGGTTGGGACGAGGTCCCACATTACCGCCTGGGTGTTTCTTGCTAGGTGAGACCCTGACCTCAGATACAGTAAGAGAGATTAACTCTCCTTTGCCTAGTCCTCAGCGTTTCATGTCGGGGACAATCTTAATGTCGTAGCCTCTGCGGGAATCTACTCAACTCCCGGAGGGGATTTGTTCTCGGGCTTCGAATTTCGCTTTCTTTGCACGTCGCTTTTGCTCACGTTTAGAAAGTGGTTGGTCGTCCTCGGTGTTCGGGGTGGTTGGATTTGTTGATTGCGTGGGGTCCATGATCGTCCCGCCATTGAGTGAAGTTGATGATGCTTTCCGTTTTGAACCATTGGGAATCGAGATGGGAATAGTTGCCTCCTTCTTTGATCGCGGGACAGTTGGTCCTACAAGAGCCGTTCCAGGTAAATTCGCCGTGGGAGTCTTGGTTTTGTTTGCAGCAGAGGTAGATGCTGTCGTCGTCGCTCCTGAACTATCACAACTAACCGCGCCCCCATCGATGATATCGACCACACCTCGGAAACTTGTTCGCTTCAAGCCGGCCAGTCTCACCACTTTGCCAGCTTCCTCACACAATGCCTCCTTCCCTCGCTCTTGACCAAGGCCCCACACTTGAGCAAGATTCATGACATCGTAAGGTCCACGCACGCCCAGAGCGTTCCTGGCTTCACTGCTTAGAATAATGCCCCTCCCGCGGGTGGCCCGGATTAGAGAGCCAGCATTTGCGATCAAATTCCTGCGCGCATCGTTGCTACTATGCCCACCGGAAGCAGGGGAGGGTGAAATGCCGGGCGAATAGCAGATCTCGAGTCGAATACCTCGCTGCAATGCCGAGGAGACGGTCTTGAACTTCAAGATGAAGGGAAGGCGTTGGCTAAAATCGAGGGAAACGATGTCGCAGTCAAGACTGTTACAGCATAGTTGAAGAGCCTTCTCGTTGGTAGGCCGTAGAGCAAGGAGGTCATAGTGGGGTAGAAAAGAGCCCAAGCGATGGTTTTGTGTTGCATCAGAAATGGTAAGGGTCATGCGAGTGAGGACCTTTGAGATGGATTTGGGGATGGAGAGTTCAGAGAGCGGAATAGATTGCGGTTGAGGAGGCAGTTTTCCGGTTATGGAGAGTGAGACTGCGACCACAGTGTAGCCGAGCTCTGCATGGAAGGCGAGTGTGTTGGACAGGTCGGAGTGATTGGTGGTGTACGGGACGTTAAGGTCGTGGAAGGGCATATTGATTGAATGGAGGGGTGACGATGAGAGCCGCCACGGGTGAGAGGGGCAGGGATTTCATGTTGTATGGGATAACTGTTGTGCGGTTACTAGTTCAAGTCATCGTTGTAAAGTGTGAGCGACAATCAATGCCATCGCAGTCTGAACTGGAGTTGTAGAAGAAGACTGCCAGTGGGAGTCGAATTATTTTTGTTCTAAAGCGGCAATTATGATAAGTCTCAAATGGAGAACAAAATGTTGCTGCTATTAGGTCACACTCAGGCAGTGAATCACCCACCAACTGCAACTCCAACTCCAACTCTATCGAGACGCACCCACCATGGGACTGGCACCACTACAACGGGCAGTACACGTCTACCTTTACCCTATACTACAATTCCAGTATTAGCAAGCAAGCACCCGTCTTTTTTCTCATCTCTTCATCCCACACCCTTCCTCAACATTCCCAGGTCTCATACATCTGGTGCGCATTCCGAAGCTCACCACTGCGCCTGAGGCCATCGTACCCCCTCCATCCAGTGTGCACACCATCCACATCCGCATCCAGCCTTCTCCGTCGCGGGCACAAAACATCCACTACATGACCATTTCGATTGCTTGATCTACATATTTTCCAAAATCGAGCAGCTCCTCGTCACTCGCCACCATGGCGCGAGTTTATGCAGATGTCAATGCAAACATGCCCAGGACATACTGGGATTATGACTCTGTTGCCATATCGTGGGGTGTGTTGGAAAACTATGAAATTGTGAGGAAGATTGGTATGTATGGCCGAGGGCGGAGTATTGAGTACATATCTAAAGAGATGACCCAGGAAGAGGCAAATACTCTGAAGTATTTGAGGGCATTAACGTCGCCAACTATCAGAAATGTGTCATCAAGGTCCTCAAACCCGTCAAGAAGAAGAAGATCAAGCGCGAAATCAAGATCCTACAGAATCTGTCTGGTGGTCCCAACATTGTCGCATTGCTTGACGTAGTGCGCGACAGTCAGAGCAAAACTCCCAGCTTGATCTTCGAGAACGTCGATAATACAGACTTTCGCACGCTCTACCCGCGATTTGTGGATTATGATGTGAGGTTTTACATAAATGAACTGCTAAAAGCCCTGGACTTCTGTCACAGTAAAGGCATCATGCATCGGGATGTCAAGCCACACAATGTCATGATCGATCATGCCAAACGAAAGGTAGGTCTATCCAGGTCCTGCACATTTGGTTCCCACTGACGATTCATCTCAATAGCTGCGACTCATCGATTGGGGTTTAGCCGAGTTCTATCACCAAGGCACCGAGTACAATGTGCGGGTAGCATCACGGTATTTCAAAGGCCCGGAACTCCTGGTGGATTTCCAGGAATATGATTACTCATTGGACATGTGGTCCCTTGGTGCCATGTTTGCATCCATGATCTTCCGCAAAGAGCCCTTCTTCCATGGAAACAGCAATTCAGATCAACTGGTCAAGATTGCAAAGGTTCTTGGAACGGACGAGCTCTTTGAGTATCTCGACCGATATGACATTGAACTCGACGCTCAATATGATGATATTTTGAGCAGATTCCCCAAGAAGCCCTGGCAAAGCTTTGTCAATGCTGACAATCAACGCTTCGTGACTCCCGAAGCCATTGATTTCCTGGACAAGCTTCTCCGATATGACCATCAGGTAACCATCTTTTTTTTTCATATTCTTGATGTCTTACTCATCGAATTCTCTAGGAACGTCTTACAGCCCAAGAAGCCATGGCACACGCGTACTTTGCACCGGTGAGAACAGCAGCACAACAGCAAGCCACGAACACAAACCATGTTTCTTGAGTCAAGGAGATATGTGTTTGACTATTCCTGAGCGGCATCAAGCTATGAAAAGAACAGCACCAAGAAATCACTACATTGTTGCTACGGCGAGGGACAGATCCGATACAGCTTCCGATCAAGAACAAGACGCCAGTCCCCGAGACCCCTGGTAACAGTGGAAAGGCATCAGCAAGCCATGAATGCCTGTAAGATGTGGGTACAAATGTTGATGACGGTGGTAATGATTATGATCGGGATGGTGATCATGAGTACCTAAGTGAATGGCATGACATGACAGAGCAATGTAGCAGGCGCATTGCAGTGGTCGGAGTACAATAGATTGAAATTCATCAGCCTACAGGTCTAGGTGGAGTGGTGGCCAGCTAGCATAGAGGGAAGTTCACATTGACCTAGGTAGTATCCCGGAGGAACGCTCAACTCCCATGTCCAGAGTTTAATTGAATTCAGCTTCACTGTTCTGAGCAAGAAGACCTCGACCTCGACCTCCTGTCCACATAGGAACCTGACGATGCCACTCAGGCGCTCAACATCACATTCACCTCAAGGTCTTGGCATTGAGATTAAGATCCAAAAAAGCGGCGGCGAAATGAACCTAAAACGGCAGGGAGTGTGCTTCAGTCGGACTCATAATTGTTACCCCGGATGCACTTTACTATCACAGCGCCATCCATGACTGCTCCCAAGGAGATACTAGACTTCCACTTCATTTCTCTTCCTATGAGTCACTTTGCTCTATTTATCTTTGATTTCCCGTAACTCTAGTGCTCGCCCTCCCCCCAAACCCCTCATAAAAGAATAGTCGTCTCCCTCGCCGCAAGGCTTTGCCAGCGAAAATACTTATCAGGTCATTCCTGTTGCGCCCTCCTGCTTGGAGACGGCTACTTCGTTTCAACATGGCCTTCAACGCCGCCTCTCACAATATCAGTCGGTCAAACCCTACCTTTTCCTTAGGCTATCAAGGCTGACTCTCCCACTTAGCCGGTGAGCCAACTGGTTCTCCTTCTGGCCCCCCACCACCTGTATCTTCCGAGACTACTTCCGCTGTTCAACAAGCCGCAAAGACGGATTCGCTCGGTCAGAATGTCCCCGGCAAGGATCAGCAAGGTAACGAGAAAGGCCAGACTGTAATCGGGGAAGCAGGGAAGGAGAAGACTGCCAAAGAAAGTACGCAAGATACCACCGATCCGCCTCATTGATGCCCCAACGCTCTTTCGCCTCTTTGCTTTGGACATGTTCCGAGACCGCCTTTCCCTGCAACGAAAGAGTTATCGGAGAGAAGAACAAGTACCGGAGCGCCAATTTATCATGGTGTTATGACTGGGAAAGTACTTTATATACTCTACCGAAATTGACTGGTAGCTTCTGCAATGTCCAATCGCTTAACACACCTTCCCAATCATGCTACCGTTCGCTGTGATGCAATGAGCCTGACGATTTTGAATCTATAGTCGAAAGAGACCGCAAAAAGGCTGAAAAGCTCGCCAAATTCCAAGAGAAACTGTCCAAGAAGGCGGCACCCGCCACTGCAGCCCCCAAAGAGGTCAAGGAAAAGAAGATCAAGAAGCCTGCTGCTGTCGATGCATATGAACCCCAAAAGATCGAATCTGATAGGTATGATTGGTGGGAGAGTAGAGGATACTTCAAGCCTCAGTTCACAGAGGACGGCAACATCAAGCCCGAAGGCAAATTCGTTATCCCCATTCCTCCCCCAAATGTCACAGGCTCTTTACATATGGGCCATGCTTTGACCAATGCCCTTCAAGATACCATGATTCGTCACGCGAGAATGCAGGGAAAGACGACCGCCTGGATTCCTGGTTGCGACCATGCTGGAATTGCAACCCAAACTGTGGTGGAAAAGATGATCTACAAGCTCGAAGGCAAAACCCGACACGATATCGGTCGTTCCGCTCTTCTGGAAAAGATCTGGGAATGGAAAGAGAAATATCATGCCAATATCACCAATCAACTGAAACGACTTGGTGGTTCCATGGATTGGAGCCGAGAAGCTTTCACCATGGATGAGAACCTTTCTCTAGCTGTTCGAAAATCTTTCATTGACCTCTACGATGAAGGTATCATCTACCGCGCCAACCGACTTGTCAACTGGTGTTCAGCACTCAGTACCTCCTTATCCAACCTGGAGGTGGACAATAAAGAATTGAAGGGTCGGACCAAACTAAAGGTGCCTGGGTACGACAAGATGGTCGAATTTGGTGTGCTTACGTACTTCAAATATCCCATCGATAATGGTGATGACTCGCACAAGACCTCCACATCAGCAGACCGATTCAAAAGTCATGAGTTTATCGAGATTGCTACTACTCGTCCCGAAACAATGCTAGGTGATACTGGCATTGCTGTGCATCCTGCGGACAAGCGATATGAGCATCTTGTTGGCAAATATGCCATTCATCCATTCCTGCCTGATAGGAAGATCATCATCTTCGCAGATGAAGAAGTCGAACGAGAATTTGGTACCGGTGCCGTGAAGATCACACCCGCCCATGATCCTAATGATTTCAACAAAGCCAAGAAGCATAACTTGGAATTCATCAATATTCTCACTGATGACGGTTTGATGAACGCTAATGCCGGTCCTTACGAAGGTCACAAGAGATTTGATGTGCGGTATGAAGTCATCACTGCACTCAAAGAGCTGGGTCTTTATACCAAGCAGGAGGACAATCCAATGACGATTCCAATGTGCCAGAGAAGTAAAGATGTGGTTGAGCCAATTCTCAAACCCCAGTGGTGGATGAGTATGAGTCAAATGGCACAAGAGGCTGACAAGGCTGTTCTCGATGGAAAGATCCTCATCAGACCTGAATCCGAGTCACGCCGTTTCCATTACTGGATGCAGAACATTCAAGATTGGTGTATTTCTCGACAGCTTTGGTGGGGTCATCGAGCTCCCGCTTATTTCATTGAGCTTGAAGACGGAACCAGCGATAACGCTGAGGGCAAGTACTGGGTGTGTGCTTATGATGAGAGTGAGGCTCGGCTCAAAGCAGAGAAGAAATTTCCTGGCCAGAAGTTTTCACTACATTGGGACGAAGACGTACTAGACACATGGTTCTCCAGTGGACTGTGGCCCTTTTCCACTCTGGGTTGGCCCAAGGAAACCTCAGATCTGCGCACACTCTATCCCACAGAAGTGCTAGAGACCGGCTGGGACATCTTGTTTTTCTGGGTAGCTCGAATGGTGATGCTCGGCCTCAAACTGACCGGAGACGTGCCTTTCACCGAGGTTTACTGCCACTCTCTCATCCGAGACGCCGAAGGACGCAAGATGTCCAAGTCCTTGGGCAACGTTGTGGATCCTCTCGACATTATTCGGGGTATCACACTTGAAAACCTTCACAAGCAACTCTACTCAGGCAATTTGGATGAGGCCGAGGTTGATCGTGCGAAGACGTACCAGAAAACTGCGTTTCCCAAAGGAATTGAAGAGTGTGGTGCCGATGCACTTCGGTTTACATTGGTGAACTACACCACAGGAGGTGGTGATATTGCCTTTGATATCCGAGAGATTGAGGCGAAGAGAAGATTCTGCAACAAGATCTACCAAGCAACCAACTTCGCACTAGGAAGACTGGGGGACAAATTTGTGGCTGATGCCAAACCCACGGATAACAAGCCCAAGTCGTTGGCAGAGAAGTGGATTCTCCATCGACTCAATCAAGCTACCAAGGAGATCAACGAAGCCATGGAGAAGCGAGAATTCTCGATCGTCGCCGGTACCCTGTATCAGTACTGGTTCAATGTGCTCTGCGACACATTCATTGAGAATTCCAAATATATTCTCACACCAGAGGCAGCAGAGGATGAGAGACACTCCGCACAACAGACGCTATATACTGCTCTGGAGGGTGGTCTCTTGCTAATGCATCCCATCATGCCATTCTTGACAGAGCATCTGTGGCAGAAGCTGCCTCGCCGCAATGGTGACACTACCGAGAGTATCATGATTGCGAAATATCCAGCCTTCACCGAAGTCCTGGACCAGCCTAAGGCAGCCCAGGAATATGAATTCATCATGGACGTTGCTGCTGGAGCTCGAAGTCTTTTGTCTCAGTATGGATTCAAAGAGCCTGGTGATATTCTCATTCAAACCTATTCAGATTCGGCTTATAAGACGGCCTCGACTGAACGAACGTCGATCAGATCTCTTGGTGGCAAATACGCAGGAGAAATCGAGGTGCTCGCTCCCAGTAAGGACTCGACCCCACCAGCAGGTTGTGCTCTACAGAGCATCAATGCCGATGCCGCGGTTTATCTCAAGATTGTGGGACGGATAGACATTGATGCCGAGTTGAAGAAACGCCACAAGGGAATTGAAGATGCGAAGGCCAAGATCGAGAAGCAGAAGAAAATCATGAGCGGCGCTGGATGGGCCAAGGCGAGCAAGGAGACACAGGCCAAGGAACAGGAGAAGTTGATTGATGCTGAGAGTGAGGTACAGAGATTGGACGAGGCAGCCAAAGATCTGGAGAGGTTGAAGCTGGAATGACGGAGTGATTCGACGAAACCAATCTTGTAGGGTGTCGAGTTGCTATACCATTCTTGTTATTCTATGTAGTTTAAAAGAAGCGGACAATTCATAGACAGATTCGAATACAGCTGTTCTATTGTTGACTGCTACCTAAGGTGTACCTGAAGATTATCTTGTGCCTTGCTCGTACATTTGCACACCAACTTACCTAGGTAGGTAATTAGAACCCAGGGCCAGGCCCCTACGGCGGCAGCGACTCCGAACTGTCCCGGGCATGACATACTTGTAAGCTCCTTCGGCATCAGGCTCTCGCCTAGCGACATCCTTCTGGTTAAAACAAGAAGCTAGCAGGCAGTACTCGGTACCTGGTGCCTTGCCCACAATTCTATACTAGTGAGGTTGAATTCGGAAAAGAATTGTTAATTGCTCTTCTTCAGTTGGATGATGTGATCCACGAGAGATTCGAGTGTCAATCATTGTTGACAAGTTCTCTGTATCAGCGCCATCTTCCCATCCGTCTGTCGTTCCAAGGATCAGCACAACCACAACCATGGGATGAAGCAGGAAGAATTGTTGTTTGCAGCACCCGAATCTTTTTTCGCCCTCTTGCTGGCCCTGTTCTTTTGCTCTTGTTTCTGAGGCTGCAGTCTGCGCTGAGCCTCCCTGCGCGTCAGCCGCCCGCAAGCCCCCAAAAAGATCTCTCCAAATGCCGCTGACGCATTCCATTCGCGCTGCCACGCGACACTTGTCCTGTCACTCTCACGTTCAAGTTCGACCATCATACAATTATAAACATGTTACTAAATATTTACATATGAACCTCCGCCACCAGGCTACTTGCCTGCATACATATTGTTCGCTTTCCATATTCCTCCGTCGATCACCTTCTCCAGCTCTCCTCCTCTCCCATACCAATACCCATCTCCTAGCCCCTAGGATCATCATGTCGTCGACACAGACACAAATACGAAGCCATGCAGGGCACTCCCATGGACACGGACACGGGCATGGTCACAGTCATGATAACACATATCTCACATCCAGCAACAGGAACGATGCAGGCGTCAAGATCACGAGGATCGGGCTGTTTGTCAACTTGGGTATGGCAATAGGAAAGGGAGTCGGAGGCTATGTCTTTCATTCGCAGGCACTGATTGCCGACGGCTTCCACGCCTTGACCGATCTGGTGTCCGACTTCATGACCTTGGCCACAATATCCTGGTCACTGAAACCTGCCACCGATCGATTTCCCAGTGGCTTTGGCAAGATTGAAGGCTTGGGTGCCCTTGGTGTGAGCGGTTTACTTCTATTTGGTGGTCTCGGTATTGGTCTTAATGGCTTGGATGCTCTATACACTCAATTCTTCCTCGAGACAGCTGCTCACGCCCACGAGCATGCGGAACATTCACATGGGTTGTTCTCCTTCCTTGGACATAACCATAGCCATGGGGGCCATACCATTCCCAATCTCAATGCTGCTTGGCTGGCTGCAGGGTCTATTGTTGTCAAGGAATGGCTCTACAGGGCTAGTGAGTACCCTCTCCGATCCTTGCTTGAACTCCACTGCTAACACGAGGCAACCTCCAGCTATGAAGATCGCCCGCGAACGTAAATCATCCGTTTTAGCCTCGAACGCAGTACACCACAGAATCGACTCTCTGACCAGCATTGTCGCACTCGCGACGATCGGTGGTGCACACGTTTTCTCGGATGCTTCATGGCTCGACCCTGTTGGTGGTTTGATCATCTCTGCTATGGTTATTCGCGCAGGATGGGGTAATACCAAAACAGCCCTTCTGGAGCTCGCAGATGTCACGGTGGATGACGAAGTCAAGCTTTCCGTGAAGAAGGCAGCCACCAAAGCTCTACATGGAGATATAAAAAAGGGCATTGAAGCGGTCCAGCTAGGTCATGAAGTGGAACTCAGAGACGTTCAAGGGATCAAATCGGGTCAGAACTATCTGATTGACATCGAATTGGCCGTCCCCAAGACTTTTACCCTGGAGCAAACCGACATCATTGAGAATGCCGTCCGTGGGAGAATAGGGTCTAAGGTTCGTGGCGTTCGAAGAGTTCGTGTCAAGTTTGTCCCCATCGAAGATACAACATCTACACTTGCCAGCGATTTTATCACCACGGATGTAAGTCCCAGAAGCAGTCCTGAGCCTGAAGTTGAGGATGAGAACGGAAACGGAAACGGACATAGTCATGGTCATGATCATGATCATGGCCACGCTCACAGCAATGGGCATGCGCATCATGCAAACGGAAATACGACTCGCTCAGCTCAATCCAAGAAGGAGAAATGAGTATTTCATCTATTGAAATAATTACGTTATCTTTTGAGGTGGCACCGCCGCACAACGAGTCTTACCAAAGACATTTGGTACAGCAGTCCGAAAGTGGTATTACCCAAAACGATTCAGGCTGATATCATCCGCCAAGATGACCACCGGATCCTTTCCCGACATGCGACTCTACTTCCTGACTACCACTCTCATGTCTGGAGTTGTTCTTCTCCACATGTTTCATCACGCCCGAATTATTTCTTCAACAAAGTCTTGACTACCTAGGTGCCGTCTATTGAGAAACAACGGAGAAGCCTTGTCTGGTGCACAGGTCACATACACCTCCGGAAAAAAAACAGGTCTAATAGCATAATGTCGAACAGTCCTCTTTACTTGGGCTTCGACCTTTCTACTCAACAGCTTAAAGGATTGGTGGTCGATTCCAGTCTCAAGAAAATCCACGAGGCCAAATTTGACTTTGATGCAGACTCCAAGGGTTTCAAAGTCACCAAAGGTGTACTTGTCAATGAAGCTGAGCATGAAGTCTTTGCCCCCGTGGCCCTGTGGCTACAAGCAATTGATACTCTTTTGACGAGGCTGAAGGATGATGGTCTGGACTTTTCACGAATCAAGGGTATTAGTGGTTCAGGCATGCAGCATGGGAGCGTTTTCTGGAATGCTGACGCTGAGCAAATACTGGCGCAACTCGACCCGAATAAATCATTACAGTCGCAACTCGATGGGGCATTTGCTCACCCGTTCAGTCCGAACTGGCAGGATGCCAGCACACAAAAAGAGTGCGACGAATTCGACGCCGCTTTGGGCAGTGAATCTGAGCTAGCCGCTGCCACTGGAAGTAAAGCCCATCATCGATTTACGGGTCCACAGATTCTTAGATTTCAACGAAAATATCCTGACAAATATATCAAGACCGTGAGAATTACACTTGTGTCATCTTGGATCGCGACGATATTTTTGGGCAAATTCGCCCCTTTTGATATTTCGGATGTCTGTGGAATGAATCTTTGGGACATTAAGGCTGGCAAATGGAATGAGAAATTACTTGAATTAGCAGCTGGTCCCGCGGGTGTTGAGTCGTTACGGTCGAAATTGGGAGACGTACCTGAAGATGGTGGTTGTCATCTCGGTTCCGTGTCTTCCTACTTTGTGAATCGTCATGGTTTCAGTCAGGATTGTACGATAGTGGCATCGACAGGTGACAACCCTGCAACTATTCTCGCATTACCACTTCGCTCCAACGACGCCATGGTATCTCTAGGCACCTCTACAACCTTCCTCATGTCGACATCAGAGTACAAACCAGATCCGTCTACCCACTTCTTCAACTCCCCAACCACCGCCGGCCTCTACATGTTCATGCTGTGCTACAAGAATGGCGGGCTGGCACGCGAGAAAGTCCGCAACGCCATCAATGCCAGCGCGTCTCTGTCGGACCCAAACGCCTGGGAAGAATTCGACAAGCACCTCCTGTCCACCCCACCACTCGCTCAAGAATCCTCCTCGGCACCAATGCATCTAGGCTTGTACTTCCCTCGCCCAGAAATCATCCCCAACCTCCCTGTGGGCGAATGGCACTTCTCATACGACGCCGCATCCGACAAGCTCACCCGCACATCCACCGTCCCGGGCACGCCGCACTCGGATGCGCGCATAATCGTCGAATCTCAATTCCTCAGTCTCCGCCTACGGTCGCGTGACCTGGTCACAGCCCCCAATGCCAGCTTACCCGCTCAACCGCGCCGCATCTACCTCGTCGGTGGCGGCTCACGCAATACCGCCATAGCGCGCGTCGCGGGCCAAGTCCTCGGCGGGTCCGAGGGCGTGTACAAACTCGACGTGGGCGAGAACGCCTGCGCGCTCGGCGCCGCGTACAAGGCCGTGTGGGCAGTGGAGAGAGACGAGGCGAGCGGCGAGACGTTCGAGGCGTTGATCGGCAAACGCTGGCGTGAGGACGAGTTCGTCGAGAGAATCGCCGACGGCTATGATGCCGAGGTTTTCGACAGGTATGGTGCTGCCCTGAAGGGGTTTGAACGCATGGAGGCCGTTTTGTTGGCCGAGGAGCGCGACAAGGATGGCAAGAAGGTGTGAGTGAGGCCTGAGGTTGTGTTATGGGGTCGTCGCGTCTTTGGTTGAACGGTGATGCATTGAAGGAGGACCGAAACGTGTGCCAGTAGTAGTGTAGTAGCGTTCTGTGTGGCCCTGATTCAGCTACATAGATCAAATTAAAGACAAGAATTAAAATATCATTCAGTCAATCTATAACCGTCAGGAAATCTATCCATGCTCATCTGCCTCGCTGGGCACTCCTCTACTGATCACAGCCCTATATCACAGACTATTTTGTTCAGCATCGACGCATCGTCGTCGTGGACGTGGTGTTGCGCGGCACGATGGGATTGCTAGCTGGACGTGAAGTGGTTTGACATACTCGTACATAAATGGCTAGTCAATATAGGTACATAGGCAGGTGGGTATAGCCATGACTCCAAGGCTGACATTCCTGAAGCTCTTGGTCGATGTGTGACGTTATGGTATTTGATGCCAATGGCAAAATCTCAGCATCGATCTCAGGTCTGGCGTCATGCACTTTCTCTGCCGAAGATTCGATTCCAGCACAACCTTCACATAGACATTGGCTCATGTATGGAGGCGCGTCACCTTGTCTTGCTAGATTGCCGTGCTGCTGTTGACTCGATGTTGTCGTTGTTGTCCGCTGGCATGGCGAACGGACTAGAAAATCCCTATAACGACCACCGACCCGCCTCTTGGATGACCTACAATATGCTCATGGCCCATCACCATGGCGGTCTCGAGCCTCAATGACGCCTCTCTTTCTCGCGCCCAAATAGCTAACATCAACGGAGTATGATCCCAGGCGCCGACTGCTAAGTGCCGGCCAAATCCATCAAGAGTTGAAGAGCCTTTAGTCCACGATAACCACCCCGCAATCACTTGAAAAATCGTCCGACCATATTGCTTGCAAGACCACTTGCAAGACCACCGCCGAGGAAGGCCGAGCCAGCAAAACTCGAAGCTTGGCTGAATTTATCGCACCGCGAGAAGGCCACGGTGTTGGTGATAGTCAGAACCAGTGCGATGACTATTAAATAGGAGTTAGAACCCGCCAGACACAAAGGAAGTCTCGATCTCCTTGTCCATCTCGACATCTCTAGGAGAAGGGTGGGAATCAAGGGTTTGCACTCACCGATCGTAACCAACCAAATAAGGTTCTGCAACCTGACAATCGCGAGCACCGCAAGAGCAATCCACAACGCGGGAGCAACATACATGCTCAGCCAGAAGAAGCGCTTGTCCGTCTTATTGTCCGACCGTGCCCCTTCCGGCGCAGACTCAAACACCCAGTGGCTGTCACCAGTGGAGGTGTTGACTTCATTCCACCAGCGCAAGCCGACGAGGCGACGACCCGCGATGTTCTTCAGGTAGTAGAAGTCAACAGACAATAGGAGAAGTGTCAGGATGAAGACCAGCACGAAATTGCCGATAAAGAGCACCCCAAAGAGATACATCAGGAGACTTCCTGGGAAGGAGTTAGTCGTTCGATATTCTTCCAAATACGGGGAGATTGAGGGAGATTCAGCGAGGCATGGGATTTGTGTCATAGCATACCTATTCGGAAAGTGAGATATGTGAGGAGTGTGATGGGGTGCGCGCTCAGGCGCCAATTGAGGGAGCCTTGTTCGTCTGCCATGATATGCTGTGCTCAACTTTCGATGCTTGTTGCTCCTTTTCTGTCTATTGCATTTCCACGGCTTTTGGACTGGAATGTTTTGAGACAGTACTGTCTGGGTCGGGAAGTTGAAGGATGTGATCACTAGCACGCGTCACTCGGGCTGTATAAAAAGGGTAGGAACGCGATTCTCTACAATATCTCCGCAGCTGACAGAAAGAACAGATCCCTGGCCAGTAGGGGAAACTATTCCGAAGATCTGTCACGTGAAAGGCTGTGCTTCAGCCTGATGACGTTGGACGACCTTCTATTTGTGCTCTTAGGATAAACAATTTGGTCATCGACCATGTACATTGTTCACAAGTCAACAAGGCACAGTCGCTCATCACAACGCAGTAAAGTACCCGTCGAAAGTATGGCATAATCTCTTCACCCATCCGAGATAATGCCAGAGCAAAACTTCAGGCGAGCCTCTCGCCCTCCTCCGTCATCTCTCCGCAAGGCACCTCTCCCTCCATCAACGACGACAACAGCCCCGACCCCGGGACTCAAGAGCAAACCCCTCATCTACGCCATATGCATCGCCTCGATAGTAGCCGCGGGCGCTGTCGCCGGAGCAATGTTAAAAATGGACCGAGAGCAAGCAGCCGCGAAGGTCAAGCAGCAGGAATATAGGGAGCAGCTATTGCAGCAAGAAGAAGCAGTATCCTCATCCTCGACGTCCGACGTTAAGGATTCAGCACCGGCAACCGCGAGCGTGACGGAAATGGATTACCGCAAGCCTATTGAATCTCTAGAGGGTCGGCGCGGCCAGCTCCTGTTGCAGAAAATGCAGTTTGAGCGCAAAATTGCGGCGTTGAAGGAGAGTCAGGCACGGCAGAGGGAGATGGAGAAATTAAAAGCTTTAGGTAAAGAGCAGGGTGCAGCTAATCCGGCAGCGGCGCCGGGGGAGCAACAGGTGCGCTGAGAGGCGTAAAGGTCTGATTGGGGAGTCTCTTGAAGAAGAAAGAAAACGAACGGAGCCATGATTGAACTGATGCCCTTCGGAACACATCAGATCCTCTATACGATCCCTATGTCCGATGAAAACTGCCGGAGTCGGCGCGAGGGTCAAAGCCGAAGGTTGATTTCATAGGCTTCCGGGTCTCGCTGGGGAAGTCAGCCCGCCATGGATGCATGTCCGAACCATCGGGTTGGATGTAAACCCTCCATGAAAGACCTTGACAACGACCACTTCAAGCCAATCTTAGAAAGCACAGAGATGGGCAAAGAGAGAAATGCCTTGCCTGATGCGACAACGGTCAAGGCAAATTTCCGTCTCGTCCACAGAAGGATAGTGACCAACAGAAGACCACCGTGGTCAGTGATATCAACATCAGGTCATATCAACATGAAATTGTCTCGTCCATCTTCCTGTTATGGTGGAACACAGCCAGAAAAAGGTGCAGTGCTTTCACTGGAGCCATTGGTGTCCATCTCAGAATATGATATCTGCGAGGCACGGTTGAGTTTTACAGCACTGATGGGTCAATGGTATGCATTCCCCACCAAACCAGGCAGTGCCAGTCGATGTATTGTGGGAGAAACAAACACAGGCATGCCACAGAACAGCTCACTTGGAGGCCGAGCTCTCTCGAGATCCACGATAGCCAAGTGTTATATTATAGGGATCACATTAAAGAAATTACGTGAGAGGAAATAGGGCCAGAAAAATGGAGAGTCAAAAGTCCTGGGAGAGGCCCAAGCAATATAAGGAGAGCAAAGTGAAGAGAGAAAATGTGTCCGCTGCATTGCATTGAGTCTGCCTGCCTGCCTATCTGCGCACTGCTTTCCATGCCAAACCACTGTCGGCCACTGTACCACTGATGTTTTATCCCTCCCTAGCCACGGGTGGTGGTCGTCGTCAACGCGTGAAATCATGTAGCATCACAGACGCCCAAGTACGGATTTCAACAAACGTCCCATGTCCAACGACGAAATGAACAAGAGAGACATCCCATGTAGGTGTGCCAGTAAGAGTGAGTAATATAATGACTTGGTGGTCTTTGCTGGGCAGAAGAGTACACGCAAAAGAGAGAAGATTTCCCTCCAACCATATGCCTACCTGGCCCCGGCCCATTTGATCCTGAAGACTCGCCCTTTCTTTCACATTGCATCGATCTGCCCGGATCGCCGGAACTCGGCACCCAAGTTTCCTCTCATACCATAATTTGCATTTCGACCACCGAAAAATATGCTCGTACAGTTTGCGATGACGTTTGATGAGGATGATGATGATGGTTTCGATCATGTTTTGACGTGGCTGAGAGAGAACAAATGGGAAAAGAATAAAAACAGACCATTATGAACCGTAGTAGAACATTAGATGGCCAACCTTTTTTCGTCCCCACGAATCCTAACCAGGACAGCAAGTTGATGGTCTCCCAAGACTAACGACTCGTGCTCACCATCCATCCGAGACTCCTTGTCATTTCTTTTTCTCCAGGTTTGTATCGTTGATTCGCCTTAAAAACTCCATGCAATGACTCCATTACCAGCTGCTGACCATCATTCGTCTCGTACCCAGACCTGTCATGCTAGGAGTACTACTTCTTGCTTGACGGTCCAAAGTCGGCTTCAACCGCCTTTTGTACATTCCGCTGTTTCTCAACTTTGAATTCGGCAGCAATGGAGATATGGTCACTTGGGAAGTGGAAGTTCGGTAACCCAGGTACCCGCTTAAGATACTCTGGGTCAATCTGGCCAAGAAGACCGACCACTCGGAGAGTATTGCTCGAAAACCAGATATAATCCAGAACGTCGACGTAATGTGGAACATAGTTCGTGAATGGCATCTCGTCTTCGATAGGTGCATAGGATGACTTTAGGGTGAACTGGTGCTGCATACCTGCCCGGGAGAATGCTCCGTAATCCCGACCTATAAGATCATCATGTTCGGCGCTCATTCCTTTCTTCGTCAACAAGTCATACACAGCTGTTCCGGCTGCTGCATTGAAATCACCAGCAATGATGAGCGGTATCTGATTTCCTTGGGAATATGTCAGAGATGGGCCTGGTTCAGGGGCGGGCTCATCCTTGGAATCGGAGAATCGGAACACCTGCTTGTTCGTTGCTGGGGGGAATTTGGAATATTTGTCAGACAATTTTGTCAGTTCTTCCAGTAAAACGGCGGCTTGGATAAGTTTGACATCTTTGAAAGCTGGATCCCAGTAGAGATGAGTGTTTGCCACAATAAGACGTGAACCTGTGACCCGATTTTCCAACAGAACAACTGTGGCAATGTCGTCTCTCTGCCAAACTCGATTGAGCATGTCAGCTGAAGCTTTTGCGCCAGGACGTTCAACCGCCTTCCGCCCTAGGACAATATGCTGTGAATCCAAGAGAATATACTTTTTGTCTAACCAAAATGTTCCACAGCCATCAACGAATTTGGCGTGGTCTCCAAGGGTTTCGGCACGTCCTTTCTGACCATAGTATCCTTTGTATCCACTGACAGCCAGTTCAGGCCGGAAGAATTCGTCGTAGCTCGTCCGATCAAGCTCTTGTAAACAAATAATGTCGGCACTCATTTCCCTCATCTCGTCGATCAACAATGTCTTTCGATATGCCCAACCCAGTACTCGCTCGGGTACCCAACCGTAGTAAGTGGGAGTAGCGTATCGATCGCACAAAATGTTGTATGTGAGAGCTTTGATGGTATCTTGTTTGAGATCATCCTCAGCAGTCTCTTCCAATTGATGCCATTCACGCTCACGCGGAGGAGGAGGTTCTATGTGATAGTTAGCATTCTTCCACAAAACTCACTTTTCGTCAAAGACATACCAGGCATGGATTCACGGAGGTACTCAACCAATTTTCTTGTGCCACCTTCCGTGATTTTGTCGCGTTGTCCTTGTTCCAACGGGTTGCCATAGATACCTAGAACCTCCAACTTGTAGAGAAATCCGACTTCGTAACAAAGGCTTTGAATGTGGTTATTGAAAAGGAGGAGTTGTTTGAGGTTTGACAGCATGCCAATCTCCTCCGGAAGCTCGGTGAGTTGATTGAAGGATACATCTAAATGCTCTAGGCTTTTCAAGCGGCCAATCTCGGGAGGTAAAGTTTCCAGCTGGTTGTAGACCAGATCGAGGCGCTTCAAAAAGTGGTACGATGGGTTGAATAGAACGGGTGAAAGCGCGCAAAGTCCTTGACCACCCAAATCAAGCTCATCCCATGTCTGCTTACTCACGACAGTTCCATTTGATGGCTGCACTCCACGATTGTCGGACGATATCTCTTCCGCGGCGGGACCCAGTGGAACATAATTGACACCCTTCGAATGGTGGGCAACAGTGCGCGCACGCTGGTTCGGGCCTTGTAAATCCTTGCTTTCCTCCCAATACTGTTTCTGCTCCCGCCAATGTTCGTTGTCAACTTCCTCGGGCTCATCAGGAGGTAATCCATTCCCATTCCCATTCTGCATATGTTCGTGGCCATAGTTGGGAAGATGCGGAGTCGAAGATTGGAAGCCACCTGAAGAGATATTGTGCTGGTGACCTAGTTGGCCGCCATGATGATGTTGCTGTTGATGATGTTGATTCACATTGTGATGACCATGATGAGGCTGTTGGTACTTGGACATATGCATGTTGCCATATCGCTGCTGGTGATTCTGAGCCCCACTCATCAGGCTGTGCTGATTTTGGTACCCATTCTGGGAGTACATGTTGAAATTTGAGGACAAAGACTGGTTCACGGGAGATCGGGACGGAGAAGGAGCGTCGGTAGGGAAAGGTCTTCGAGAACCTGTCAGCGAGGTAGGCCGCGTCTGGTTCTGGTTTCGATGGTGGGAATGCGGTTGTGAGGGATAGAACTGCCCTGCTCCAGGCTGAGTGAAGCGGAATGCACCATCGGCCATCTAACGATGTAGGCCGCGGCGTCGAGAATGTGTGGGGAGTCGCCGAGAAGATGTGCGACAGGTGAGAGGAGGAGTCGTGGTGATTTTGCGGGCGGATGACAATGGGGATAAGGGAATGGCTTGTCTTCGTTTTCTGAACATGAGAATCCTCGCAGAGCCCAAGTTGGTTGGGGTAGTATTGCCGCGTTGCGCGGATTGAAGCTTGGACAAGGTTCAAAGATCGGACAAGGTGGCCGGGTACGGAGGACTACTGACAGAAGTGGTAGTGTAGGACAGTGCAGTGAATTGGCAAAGCACGGGGTAGGCGTGAATGGAATTACTAGACAGTTATTGACGACAAGTTGAATCAATAATATGGAGACAAGATATGAATGGAGATGATTTAGGGCCAATGCCAGGGTGAAGAGAGAGACTGAGATTGATGGACCTGTGATAGAAGAACCTGTCGTGGAGGTGTTTGGTGTTGGTCAATGGTGGTTGGTAGGTGCTGCAGTCTTCAGCCCTTGGGGCGCAGGTGCAAGCCCCAGGTACAAGGAGGGTAGCGAGGTCACGGGGAAGGCACATCCACGAGAGCCCTGTCACGTGCCATGTATTACTAAGTGAAACTCTAGCGTTGGTTAGCTCAATGCTATCTTCTAAAGTGGCAATTTTGACGAGTAGTTTCTGCCAGTGAGTGAAAGAGTGATTAGACATGATGTTCTCCATCTTCCTTTCGCGTATCGCACATCTGGATCCCAGCGCAATCGACAGCTTGCTCGCTTCGAGTGACTTCAACATAAGGTCATGAGTTTGTCAGACCTGGAGTTTCGTATTGAGTGCTCCTGGATCACGAATAAAGAGTTCATACCCAGCTATTCCTTCAGACTAAAACACCTATTGCGGCCGGGTACTCGGTATGGTTGTCTAACTCCCTCATTGATCCTCTTGGTACAGTGAATTGCAAGACCCACCCCCGAACCTTTGAACACTCTTTGCTTTGTCCGAATTAATGTGCAGCCACTAAGGCACGATAGCTGGCTCCTTGAAATTTCTTCGTATAGCAGACACTGACACAGAAGAGCTTTGCATGGGCAGCTGGAAACCCGTCGACTATGTAAGTTCAACAAGAAAACTAGATGAACCTGAAATGTGTTCTAGCTATTTTCTCGACGGAAATGTTTATATTACAGTGTACAATGCGTCTGCGATATATGATTACCCTTTTGACTGCTTTTGCAGAGCTTGCCTGCATGGCGGAGCTTCCTACTAGCCGACCTGCAACCTGGGGTATGCTTAGGTCTCATGATCCAGCAATTGCAGCACTTGTGTCATATTGCCACACCGCACTATTCAGAAGTTTCAACGGTGATAGAAGATCCCACTGCACGGACTGCTTTGCAAGAGTGCCAATCGGAAATGGAGCAAAATATTTGGAGAAGACTGGGTATTACCAGCTTTGAACCAAACGAACAGACGCCTGAGCAGGGGCAGGCCGCCGCGGCGGAGCGCTTGGCACTAGGTTTTTGCGACAATAGGTTCTATGGCGAGGAATATTGTCGCAAGTGGAAAGCGAAGAAAGACTCGGAAGATCGCATTATATACGACGGGATCCAGCGGGAACCCGTTGAAGTGTTCATGGATGAAAACCCTCTATGTTCCATCAATTTGGTGAAGATTGGTAACTGTGAACGCTCAAGGGAACACAGACTCGATGATTAGACAGTTGCTAGGTACATTGAGAATCCATTGGATCAATGGATGAAGCGCCTGCCTTACGACCGCGTCGCAATTGAGGCTCACTGTAGATACCCAAACACGACGGAGGCTGCTATGTAGATTCGAGGCCGACAGCCTGAGCAAATTCTGAAGCCTCAAATCTCCACTGCAGTGTATCTGGTAGTCATTAAGTGAAAACTGCTCCGTACTTGCTCAATCCTCGGGCTAGTTGAGTTCACTTGAATTTTTACCATAAGGATAATTTGTGAGTGCATATAATCTACCACATGGCCATCCTCATATCTCTCCTCACGTACCAAGAACCAGTGGCATGAACCAACAATCCTTGACCGTGCCTCCTGTGATACTGTACCTAATATCAGGACTCTTCAACATCTCCACACCATCATCGGGGTCCGCTGCCAAAAACACTCGGGCGTTGAGATTGGCCTCCTGGTATGTGCAGATGATGGGATAGTAGCCGAAATTGTCAATGTCCACCGCGAAGTAGAGATCCGTGCCGTCCGCGTTTGGATCAGCATCTGAGTCCAGGCTGACAAAGTAGACGTTTGTAACATCAATCGGGATATTCTCAACATCACTGACCCGAAGTCGTGATACGCCCGTCTTATCCATCTCCTCAGGGTAGAAGTGAGGAATCCGGCCCATGGCATCAGCTATCACCCGATCGTCCTCTACGCCTGCGTCGGCAGCATCAGGATTGGGCGACATTGTCCACATGTCTGCACAGCTGAACTGAGGAACGGTGGCGTTGATGTTGAAGATATAAATGTTTCCGTCGTTGCAAGGGAGGATCTGATATTTCTCGTCTGGGTCAATCAGAGATGCGTATGTGTACCCGTCTGTTGTGTTGTAATACGTGTCGTCGAGGTCCGGAAGATCGTAGTCAGCAGTGCTGTTCGTGGAGTTTGCCAGGGCAGCGGCGGTAGTATCCACAATAGTTGAGTTACTTGGGCCGGTTGAGTTGGTTTGTCGGGCATTGAGCTGGTGGAAGCTGGAACGCTTGCGAACTCCAGGATCTGTCGAGGTATCCCCAGTTTCGTCCACACCCTCATCGCCGCCATCACCGCCATCTCCTCCATCACCGTCACCTCCGTCACCTCCGTCACCATCTCCTCCATCGCCGCCATCACCTCCATCACCTCCATCACCTCCGTCACCATCACCGCCGTCACCATCACCGCCGTCACCATCACCGCCGTCACCATCACCGCCGTCACCACCAGACTGGTCTCCAAGTGGTATACACTTCTCTGCCAACTGCTTGGGTTCCATGTCCGCAAGCACCCATGGATCGAAGCCTGGCACTGCAGCCCACATCTTGTTCTTCAAGCTGACTTTAGTAGAAATACCTTTACAGCCATCAATGGTATCCACACCACCACTGGACGATGCAGAGACAGCGGCCACAGCGACGACGGAAGGTCTGTCGACCAAAGCTATTTCTCTCGTGAACAAGCCTTCCAAGATGTCCAGACCCACAACGACAGCGACGGGAATGCCGACGTCAGCGCTGAGCACGATCGATCCCTTCGCTTCCAGTGTGGGGATGAACTCGGGCTGCCATCCAGATGCAGATCCCTTTTGGGTAGCCAGCATGTCCACTGATGCGCGGGCATCTTGGATGGTGATGGCCGCACCGGCAAGAAGCTGACCATTGGCGTTGGCATTGAATTTGACGTCGACTCCCATCTTGATGGAGGGGCCGACACAGACAATGCCACCGATACAAGCTCCTGGAATGCCCACCTGGAAAAGTTGCTTGCCGAAGGTCTGCTCATACTGGAGGTTGGCGTCGACTCCGATCTTGACGGCGACCGTCAAATCGCCTTGGAAGTTGGCTTCCAGTGCATTGATACCATCCAGGCTGACGCTGATTTTACCATTGATATTGGCTTGACCCTTGGCACCGCAATCGACACAATAAATGTCAAGTTTGGCACTGGCGGTATCACCCCCTTGCGAGAACGACTTGATGAGAACCTGCTGGCCCCAAGGTGAGTCCACCAGCTGGCGTTCGGCTGGAATGCTGATAGGATATGACTTCTCAATGGTCTTCTCATACGTTGTGGGTATTCCGACCGCGTCTGCGAAGGGTTTAACAACATTGTCTACAAGCCAGTCGGTGACATCTCGTTTCTCGATAATGGCATCATCGTCTTCGAAATCCGGATCGTTGGGATCGGTGGTCGCATCTGGATATTCAAGATTCGCGAAGCCGGCCAAGAAGCTTGCATACGGTGTATCTTCGATTTCCTCATAACCGTACGTGTCGTCGAGATCCTGGTCGAAATACGGTCCCAAGCACGCGGTCCGCAGGCCATACTTGCTGTCCATTGGCGCAGTACAGTTGGCTCTGTCAATTTCAGTGTCTACAGTCACAACGGTAGTATTGTCTGGAAACAGTGCACTAGTGGTACTGGTGGTTGAGAACGATCCACTGGTCGGAACTGACGAGGTTGTTGAGCTGCCACCGTACGGGAGACTGGTAGTCGTGGAGGTTCCTCCGTTGTAGGAACCACTGGTTGTGGAAGACTCTGATGGCCCTGCTGAACCAGTCGTCGTAGAATAGCCACCAGAACCCCCTCCGGAAACGCTTGAGTAGCCTCCAACTCTGCTTGACGAGCTAGTGAAATAAGGATAGCTTGAAGAAGTTGTGGACGATGACTGCGAGCCACCACCGTGTGTCTGCGAAGCTCCCGAGCCAGGAGTAAATCGAGGAGGGCGGGCGCCAGGGATGTAGGAACCCCATTCAACATCAGCCGAGACCAAGACATCGCGAATTCCTTGATACTTTCCAGACGCACTACAGCTGCGAAGAGAGTCGGCGAAGTCTAGCTTGTCCACCTTGAAGTAGCAACTTTCACCTTGAGCCTGGCCACAGAAGCCAACCTGGTTGGCGACGAGCAGCAGAGACGCAGTGCTCTGCCACGCTGATTTGGCTTGGAGATAAGAGTCTGCGCTAGAAAAGGTAATGATGAGTCCACCACTAGTACTGGCCCGGTATGAGATGAAAGACGAATGATCAAGGATGACAGCAGTGTTTGTATAGGTGATATCTACCCAAGCCATTTGATGTGCTTTGTTGGCATCTGTGGATCATAAGTTAGCCATCCTCTCTCGATGGACCACCTAGCGGGCTAGTCTCTTTGGAACTTACTGATCTGACCGGCACCTGCAAAGTAGATCTTCTGATTGTCACCGGGCACGAGATGATTCAAGTTGCTTGGTCGATGGTTCCAGTGCAATGTGGGTTTCAAGGTTGCAGTTGGAGCTTCCTTCACGAACATTGCCGATTCTGTTGCCCATGCCTCCGTCAATGTCTGCGTGGCGCGGCTGAAATCCCAGTTTGGATCTGCACCATTGCCTGGGACAAAAGTAGGCTTCCCATAAGTGGGATGCCCCCCAATTGGCTCCGTGTTGCCGTTGCCGTTGTCGTTGCCGTTGCCGTTGTTCCAGTTGTTGTTGTTGTTGTTGCCGCCTGTTCCAGGTCTATAAGGCCGATTCCCGCTCCAGTCACCCCAGCCATGGCCTTGCGAAATAGCACTCGTGGTAATGGGCTTCTTAGTCGAGAAGGTAGTTTTGATGCTGCTGGTCAACTTCGTTCTCGATCGTGAAGAGAGCGATGCGGTCTCATCTTCGATCCACTCTGCCCAATGTAGAGGATCAGAGTTTGTGACGGCGGAAGTGCTCGTGGTACGAATCGTGGTCTTGGTCACCGACGTGATTGTCGATGTGGTCTGCCCTTTGTCTGACCAGTCCTCCCAGCCTCGTGGGGCGGCCAGCACGAGCGTTGCCCCAAGGAGGGCGATCGCTGGAAAGTTGACCATATTAATAAGAAAAATGAGGGGGAATTAAAGATAGTGAATACTCAAAGAGTATGAAATGATTGACTAGTGGTCAGTAAACGAGTGAATACATCCAAAAAAGAATGGACGGGATCAAAATTGTCCCCAAATTATTGACGATGCTGAGCAAGATGCACGAAGAGGAGGTTCAAGAAATCGTCAATGTACATGTACGATCATATACATGTGTGTATATCGCAATCATTTGGCCGTGATATTCCCCTGGCTAGTGGTCAGCTGCTTACCATGCGGTAGTGCTATGCATTCGCCGAAAATGTCTGTCTCGTGCGGTTCCATGGTAAAGCATATTGTGACTAAAGATTGCCTCTTTGGGCTGTCTAGACTTGGCTTCAGCTCACGAACATGAGATGAGGCGCAAACGGATGTTGAAGGGAAATGAGCAGCATCGAGAATGGGTATGGAGCGATACGAGGTGCTCGGTACGAGAAGAGGGTATGGCCAGATCGAGTATGGTAATCCACAGAACCGCCCAACTCATGGCAGGCCTCGATGGGAATCATCTTGGGGCGCCAAAGAACCCCTGAACATGGAAGAGAAAGGATGCAAGACTGTCAATGGTGATGAGAATGCGATGGTCTGAAAATGGGAAACTTGCCAAGCGAACAAAATCAATTCACGTCAAAAAATGCGGGCCCTCTAATTGTGGCTCACATTGATAGAATAACTTGAAGCGTCTTTACCTACTCGTAGGTAGCCTTATTGGAAGAGGGTCCCGGGAAATTTCCCTGGTAAGTCCACACGCCCAAATGCTCCTGGGCTCACTTGAGCCTCAATAATGCAGCCACAGACGGCTCAAATCCCCACAGTCTTGTCTTGAATGAGGCTTGTATTGTCTTGTTCGAGTTAGGCCCCTCAAGCACTCGCTTAACCCCCAAGCCTAGATTCTCCCTTATCGATTGTTCGATCGACTTGCTTAGTCTTGTTCACTTTGACCAACTCTTGGTCCCTGGACTCCTGAATATCCCTATGCTGCTCACCACATTCTTGCCCAGTAGGTCTGATGAGGTTGTTGGCAAGTTGCTGGAAAGTCAGTGTTCTTTCCTACCGACTACCGTTCCAAGATCATTCAAGCTTATTCTTCGTTCATCGCCATGCTCCCTGTTGATGCTTGAACATGATGGAAGGTTAACTTTGACCATTCTCCCAGAATATCTATATCTGTCCGGATCCGCAGACTTAATCCTGTCGACGGCTACAGAGCGATTCTGCTTGGTAGGCCGGCCAAAGTCTTAGGAGAATCCACAAAGTAGTCATATACCAAGATCTCTAGCCTGCGGTTAAGTTCTCGAGACTGTATTTAGTGGCGCCGTTCAGTCCACAGGTTGGTTTCAAGGTTCTCTTGGCCATAGTCAATCGATACTTAGCAAGCTAGGCATCTCGTATTCTGTGATTACGTGCTCGCAAAGTCACAACTATAAGTCAAGTTCAGACACCAAAGGATATGCCAAAAGCACCTTCCCGTTCGTGGGAAAGGTTACACGGCACAAAGTCTCGAGTGGGGAGGATTTAGATTTACATTTCCCATTCACACCACCAGCCACAGGTAGTCTGGTACGCGGGAAGAAGAAATCAATTTGACATTGGTATTGCATGTACAAAACCCTCCGATGTATCCGAAGCCACGATTGTAGTTGCGGATCAGGAAGTTGATGTCGCTGCGACATCCGAAGATAATCTCGATTTCTCCGCGTGATGTGCTTCACTTCCCAGATACTACTTCCCGCAGGAGATAGTAGTACCTCATACTCCGTGGAATCATGCTTGCGCGACTCAGTAGGTGGAGAAGGTCAGCTGGATCTTAGGATCCTCCGGAGAGGATAGCTTTTCATTGATTGGTCCAGCTCCCTCATAGCAGCCATGCTGACCATGAAGAGGCAAAATCTTCTGATCATGAGATAAAACCCAAGTGTCCCAGATGCCAAGTATTTCCAGTCCCTAGAGTGTGAGGATCACTTGAAGGCATCGATCGATGCCTTGTGGCGTATTCAAGGAATGTCTCAATTCCAAGAACTGGCTGTAGTGACCCACAAATATTGTACCTGGTAACGGCCTGAATATGTTGGATCAATTTCGTAAAAGCAGTGTGTCGAGTCCGTGAATTCCAGATTTTCAGCTGGAGTAACGGTGCTTCATAGAGCGATACTTTTTGAGGAAGTAGAGAGCTTCAATCTCCTTCTTGACGAATTCGGCTCTTTTGATACCTTCACGGATTTTGTCTTCGTCCCTGAGATGTGCTTGCGAGATGAAGGCTTTGTGCAAGCGCGTACGGAAGTAATCGTAGCCTAATGGGTAGTGTTTTCCCATCTCCAAAAGCTCTGGAAGAACGAGTTTAGTCCTAGCGTGCTATGGGAAGCAAGCTATCTCTTTGCTGAGGGTTCCTCATACCTTTATAGACATTCACGACCTGGCGTCGCAATTCGGTATTCATGGTCGGCCGATACTCGATCAGCTATTTCACCAAGAGATCGTATATCAAACTCGGAGGCGACGTTGACGTAGTACATCATGAGGGAGGTGAACTAATCACTGCGCTTGAGTTGGCGAGAAGCCGTGACGAGTGCCAAGACTTTACAGACCCTTTTACAGGAGGGTTCAGGCTCTGACTACTGGGGAGACCACGGAGACATAGATACGTTATAAATCATGCTACTAGTGCCAGTGGGCTCGGATGAATTACGACTGCATGACGCCTACTCGTAGTATCAAGTTCAGGAAACATGAATAACCACTTCTCCGAGAATATCCTCTACGACTTGGCTAACCACATTGCCCCTGTGAGAAGATAATGCATATGAATTTCCATCGTCGTGGGCAACGCAACAATGGATTGCAGTAGTGTTTCGCACATAGATCTTACTTAGAACCAGTTCTCAACAAGGTGGTGACTTTGATTCAGCTTTCCCCGGGCTCTAGAACGTGACTATACTTGTGGAGCTCACAAAGTGCCATACCACTAGTCTTGCTTTCTAGGCCACGCCCGCACATGGAAGTCTGTCTGAACAACAACAGAATTCGAACGGACGTTCATGGCATTGAATGGGTTGACCACGGTAAAGTCGTGATGGCGCAACAGCTTCGCGTAAAGGTCAAATTAGTCACCAGTCATTAAAGATAGGAGTGCAGTAAACTCACTTCAAAAATAGCCTTGCCCAGTTCCATCATAGCAATACCCTTACCCAAGCAGCTCGACCTACCAAACCCGAAGACTAACTCGTTTGTTCTCTCAAATTTCTTGACTGTTTCCGAATCGTTCTCAATCCATCGTTCCGGTCGGAAAGTGTCTGCGTCTGGCCCATAAATATCACGGCGGTGCCCCATGGCATATGTGGAGATTCCGATTTCCGTTCCGGGAGGGATGAAAACGCCGTCGAACGTCACGCCGTCAGGAGACGGTGAAACACGACCTGCCAGTCCTTGTAGTGGCATAAACATGCGCAGTCCTTCCTGAATACAAGCTTGCAGATAGGGAAGGTTCTGCGCTTCGGTGTTCTTGATCACTGGAAAGGAGATGTTGCCTTGTTCAATAGCTGCCGTTATCTCACTGCGTAGTTTGGCATATGCGGGTGGACTGGTCAAGATGTAGAGGAAGGTTGTTCGAAGGGCAGTGGCAGTCGAGTCCGCGCCAGCTAGAATCTGCAGTAGGGATTCCACCTCGCATTCCTGCTGGGTGAGACCATGATCGATGAAGGAACCCAGCATGTCTGGGATTTTCTTTGCATCAGAGCCAAATCTCGCGGCCACTGCTTTATGGGCCACTCCAACAATGGCCCCAAATCCGATCTTGTCAGTCGGCTTGGGTGCTGCGCCCTGCATGACTCTGCTGTTCAGAATTGAAAGAATGGTCGGATGGTTCGACCCTAACTCCATGACGGGATAAAATGCTGCCGACGATTTGTGGTAGTCGTAAAGGTCTTCATTCTTGATCAGAAATCCCAAGGCCTGTCCAAAAGCGATCTGTGTCAGAATATCAAGAGTAAAATACCCAGCCAGCACGGCAAAATCCATTGCCTCGTTCTTTTCCACATAGTCCCGATGGATAAGGTCGAGAAGCTCCGTCACTCGAGCATCGACATCACTTTCAAGCATGGGTACTTCCTTGCCAGTGTACTACTGCAGAGTTAGCAATGAAGTCGAGCGACAGGTAATGCTTGCCATACCCCAGGCATCAGCTTTGCTCTGAGTTCAGTGTGGGCCTTCTCATCGCTCATTGATAGTAAATTATCTAGACGTGGGTCGAATTTCATGCCTTTGAACCAGTGCCCTTTGACAAACGGTGACCTTGGAGCGGCCATAAGCCTTTGGAGAGCCGGATCATCGGTAGCGATATACGTCGGACCTATTCGCACAGGCGATCCTAAAGTTGAAGAATTAGGAAAGCATTACTGGAAACACTATTGAAAATCTTTTTTTCGGTTCTCACCATATTTCTTCAATGCATCCTCAACAGCAAGATAAAGGGTTCCTCGGCATGTGTAGTAGAACATCCATAGCGGAGAAATCGATGCCAGCCAAGGCCCCTTGATATGTTGCAACCTTCGATAACTCAAATATGTGCTTGCCACGAGGTAGATGAACCAAATTCCACCCGCAAAGCTGAGGAGCACGGGCGCTGAAACCCTAAATGTCTCCACAAGACCCATTGTTGTAAGGAAATGAAGATAGAGATTGAAGACTGAGCATCAGATGTGATAAAGTTGAAGTTGATAAACAGCGGCACGGAAGCTATATAACAGTTAGCACCAAGCACGAGGGAATCAAAAGGTCTGAAAAGAGCTTTCATGAGTGGCCTGTTGTTAGGTCATTCCTCCTTTCAGTGATAACAACAGTTGTGCATGCTGTACTCCATAACTGCCTGTATCCTACCCTGTCTAGACACGTAAACCAGCATGGAACATTGCAGCGGATGTTCCCTCTGAACAAACCTAGCTTCGGCACCCAATGCAGCGGGAGCTTTTGCCAATGGGGTGTCCTATCAGTGAAGACTGGCTTCGAACATGCCTGTAAGGTGCATGAATTTAGCACTTCTTCTGGGGCAGCTTAGAGGTGGAGAGATCGCCGAATGAGATTGATCATAGGGATGTCTCGCCGTTCCTCTAGGTGATTATAGGTAGATAATGTCAGTCTCCCTGTGCTCGATGACACTAACTCCGGGTCGGTTGCTTTAGCTAATTCGCGGCATCGGATCTGCACAGCCCCCACTGGAGCGTCGCCCATGCTGCTCTGTCTCAACTGTCATGTACGAGTAAACAACAAGGCAATAGGTGTGTGGAGGGACCCAGGCGAGTTCTCTTGCAAAGAACATGACTGTTACCGAGTACTTAGTCTTCCCAAGAACCGCAGGTCTTAACCAGTAATGATACCATTAGCAATCCTTACCTATGTCGTTTTAGATAGTGATCCTCAGCTTTGGGTGAATGTGCCTCCACTTGGACCAAGCGTGGATGACACCTCGTGGCCAAGCGAGCCCCTCGGCCAGACCAGTAGTTTAGCTCGCATACGAGGGTATCTGCAGTGCTGCACAGACCCTGACCAACAACGTGGAACTCCCCTACCTTTTCTTCTCACCGATCGGAAGTCACACTTCTAAAGATCTTTTGATCATTAAATCCCTACTTATTTGGCTCTTCGAAGATGGAGGACAGTTGACCAGATCTGCAACCTAGACCCGATTCATCACTCTCAAGATGGCCGAATTACTGAACGAAGATGGTATCGAGGTGCGCGACGACTCGTCATCATCGGTATGTTTCGATAAACAATCTTGTTCTCTCCGATGGTCCTTACTCACTTGTCGCAGAGGACTTTCAACGATACCGACTCGGCCTATTATGATAGTGACGTGTAGGTATCTCCGTGCTTACCCACCTCTACCAATTTTTCGTGAGGTTGAGTTGACATGGATTAATAGTGAAGAATCCACCCGGTCCGTTACGTCGAGTATCTTCGATTATGAAAAATCACATGGGCGAACATATCACGCGGTACGTGGTCCATGCTATCTCTTATGTCCACTGAATCTGATTGAATGATAGTATCACGCTGGCAGTGGGTTTCGCCTTTGCAATTCGAATGATTAATTGATCATAGATGCTAATGGATTCGTGAAGAATATTTGTTACCAAATGACGAGGTCTGTGGCTAACTTCCAAGTCGAGGGCAATTTCTGCTGACATATCTTGCTTAAGATCGAACAAGAGAGGTGTGATATTATGTACCATGCCGTAAGGCTTTCCATCGGTAACACGCTGTTCCATGCACCGGTAAGGAATCCGACATGCGTTCTCGACATTGGCACCGGGACTGGTGAGTTGGGCGTCTGGAATATACTAGCTGTCAGCTAATGCACTCCAGGGATATGGGCTATTGAATTTGGTCAGCGCAACTTCCGTTCCGGACGAATTGCAGAAGCTGACACTGAACTCCAGCCGATACCTACCCAGCCACAGAAGGTATGGACATTCACTGCGAAACCACCACCCTGAATACTCGAGACATTAATAGAATCTAGTCCATGGCACCGATTTGAGTCCGATACAACCGTCTTATGTTCCTCCAAATCTACAGGTAGGTTTGTCGCACACGGCCTATCATGTCTTGATGTTAAGGCATCCCACAGTTTGAGATCGCGGATGCAGATGAAGAATGGACTTTTCGACAACAGTTCGATTTGGTTCATAGTCGTGTGATGAATGATACGTCATTAAAAGACTGTGAGCACAGTCTAGGAATTCTATGCTTCCTGCCAGTTACTGATATTTGCAGGGCCTCATTTCTTTCAGGAAGCATACAAGTAAGTTTTTTCTTGTTTCAACCTACAAACTACGATCTCAGAGAGCCCTGGTCTTCTCAAGGAGATGCTAAGATTTGTTTTTTGTGCTCGTCTAGGGTTCTGAAACCAGGTGGTTGGGTTGAATGTCAAGAGTTCAGCTACAAGCGTTATTCGGACGACAACTCTATCCCCTCAAACTCCCGCATCACTGAATGGGAAGACCTCTGGACGGAGGGAATTAACAAGATCGGACTAAAAGGCCATTGTGACCCAAACCTTGTCATGCAACAAATGCGCGATGCAGGATTTATCAATGTCACGAGGCGAACATTCAAAATGCCCATCGGTCCGTGGGCGAGGGACAAAACGCTACGAGAAGCCGGCATGTTTGGCTACGTTAATCTGATGGATGGATTTCACGGACTCAGCGTCAAGGTATTTACACAGATGTTGGGATGGTCGATTGAGGAGCTTGAAGTCTTACTGGCACAATGCCGGCAGGAGTTGAGAAGGAAAGATATCCACGGATGGTGGCCGATGTAAGATCAACAACGAAAACCAGCGGGCTCATTTTCCATTTGCTGACGAAATCTAGATGGGTCATGTTTGCTCAGAAGCCGCCTTTACCAGGAGACATGCAGGAGCATTGATCGACTGTGGGAATCAACCACATCTCTTCCGAAGTTCTCAAATCAAGGTCTTTGAGGACGATCACCTTTCCACGCGACATCTCATCATTGGAGGGCCTTTTTGGGCCTTATCAGCTCCGCAAGCATGTCGTCAACCTGAGCGCCACGGGCTCAAATACTGAGTATTTCACCCGGCTGTTCATACCAACACGATTTTCGATCTGGCATGGCGTTTTGGATTATGGCATAGAACAGTGGAAACATGCTTGAGCCTTGCAGCAAAAGGCACAAGTATATGATGAATTTTTTGACGACACTACAAAAGCATGGCGTGGTAGAGTATCTCTGGTCTCATATGTGTACTTTTGGGAAGATTAATTCTTTCAGTTTCACCTCCAGGCATTGCGGTCTTAGACCAACGGCCTGTGGTGGAACAACGTCAATTCGACACATTCAAAGAAATCCATCATTCATCTTCTATATTCCGAAGAAGATCCTTCGATGATGCTAATTCTCAATTGCAACAGCCCATATTGACAGTCTGCACCACCAGCCATCATCTTCAACACGACATAGAACCACTCCCAACCACTCCCGACCACTCCGAATTCCTCAATCAACAACTGCCCAACCAACTACTTACTCCTTGATCTTCTGCTTATGGAAAATCCCTATCAATCACAAAGAAAAACACCCAGAGAATCAGCACAATCAATCAATCCCCCACCAACTCAACACAACGTCCAAATGGAAAAGAGACTCACCAGGGACCTCCGGCATCCAATCATCCCGCCTACTGCAGAAGAACTCCCCCTTCGGCGGCAAATCCGTGGGGCGGTCCAACGTACCGTAGAAGATATAGATGAAGTCGCCGGCATTGGCCTTTAGAACGTCGTCAGCAGCCACCAACCTCAAATCGCCCTCGACCCTTCTTCGACAGGCAGGAAAAGCCTCTCTCGCCCAAGGAAACCACGAAGACATGTGGGGGGAAAAAAGAAAGGATGGATCGTTGTTTCAAACTCACGCCATATTCCAACAAGCCACTCCCACACTCGCGACAGAACTCGCGATGGAGCAGCGTTCCGGCCCCGTTATCGGCCTCGTGCGCCTTGACGCTGTCCTGGCCCTCCGTCACCGTGTAGCTGGCCTTGGGGATCTTGGTCGTGATGCCGAAGGGTCCGCCTGTGAATTTCTGATGTGTATAATAAAAATCAATCAATCAGTCCACCAGTCGATTGTTACGGTGGCCTCCCCCCCCCCATCCCGCCATTAAAGCGACAACTTGCCCCCTTCAGCGAACTTGAAAACTTACCTTGCAGTTCCCACAGTGGCAGAGACTGGTGCGCGCGTCGTCTGGGTCGTCGAGCGAGATCTCGTATCGGATCGCGCGGCAGTAGCAGCCGCCGGGGTATTTCATGGTTTTTGGATGGTGGAAAGGTCGAGATGCTGTCTGGGCTAAATACTCTAGGTGAGGCTTGCTCGCAAGATGGCATGGGATGTTTGATCTGGACTGCACCTGAGAAGAGTATGTATGGTAAAGACATAGGCCGTCAGGCATCGGACTGGTATGACTTCTTTGGAGGGCCTCATCACCACAACGTCATTGTTTGGCTTGAAGCTCACTCCTCACGGTCGAGTTGAGTCTGCAGGACTATTCCGTCATGTATTCCTCTACTTGGGTTGCAGCGCAGGTTTTGATTGGTAACAGGAGTTCTCACGGATAATAGCTCCGATTGGAGATCTTTGTCTGGCCATCAGACAGTGTCTCTAGAGGAGGGTTCTAACTACCTTAGGTAGGTATGCATCAGCTATCGCTATAAAAACCCACCCACCACATCTTAGACAGATCGACTGTCCGCTGCCAAACATTTAATGCGCTCGAATGAGCCAGGACTCATCAGTCAGGAACTCAGCCTGATCTAACTCTAATATACACACAACACCATAAGTCTGAAAGCGTCCTCATCTCTTCGTTCCTTCATACTTCAAAGGACAATGATATAGACCTTGCCTCCCTCGTGTGGTTTGTAGATTCATGCTGGAAAGAACAGACAAGATTTCGAGTTTCTTCCTCGTCATCTTCAAATTCATCAAAGCTTGAATTTCTCCAAGTAATCTGTGGCGGCTTTGAGTGCCTCGTCGACCTTGGATGCATCCGTGCCCGTGCCCACCGCTACGGGAGCTTTGCCGCCAGCTTTTCCACCTACCAGTTTGGAGACTTCAGAAGACCAATCGGAAGAGGAGACACCGGCGTTCGTAGCATCCTATTAGAAGTAAGCATGAAATCACCAACCGAAACAGTATATCGAGCTTAGTCGCAAATGTAAATAGTCTTACCTGACTCACGAAGCAACCGTGATAGACTTTGCCATCAGCGTCCTTCTCATCCGCGACAAGCACGTAGACACTCTTGTCCTTCAACTTGGTCTGCACATGTTTCACGACATCAGGTATGATCTTCGCACTGCCTCCAATTGGTAGCCGCAGCACAGCAGCTTGTGCAGTCGGGTTCTTCTCAAAATATTGAGTTACAGCATCAGTAGCCTTTTTGAGTTCCTCTTTCTGTGCCTTCTTCTGTTGATCGAGTAGTTCTTTATTGATCTTGGTGAGACGATCCCGGAATTGACTCTTCTTTACTGCGGATATGGATAGACCGTTGAGCTCGACTTGGGATGTTTTCGCCTCTTGTTCCTTGCTTGAACCAAAAGGTAATTTCTCCAATTTGTCTAGTCTTTCGGCGAACTCATCAGCGACACGCTGGGCTTCATGTGCATCCTCACCAGTCACAGCAAGGATTCGACGAATGCCTTTGGCAATGCCACTTTCTTCAATAATGATAAGATCTTTGATGTCACCTGTGCTTTTGACGTGTGTACCACCGCAAAACTCGATACTGACTTTGTTCCAACTGCCATCCTTGACATTTTTCAGAATGTCATCAACTTCCACACCCACCGAAACCACTCGGACTGGGTCAGGATATGTCTCACCGAAGACCGCACGCACCCCAGCGATTTCCAGGGCAGTTGAGAGAGGCACGTCTTTTGCATAGACAGCACAATTTTGACGGATGTACTCGGTTGAAATATGCTCTATCTTTTCCAGATCGGCACCTGAAACACCGGCCTTGTGACTGAAGTCGAATCTCAACTTCTCCTGAGCAACTAGGGAACCTCTTTGATCTATACCATCACCTAGTACTTCTCTCAAGGCGAAGTTGAGGATATGAGTTCCGGTATGATTGTTCCGAATAGGCCACCTCCTCAGCTCATCATATTCAGTAATGACCTCATCTGCAACCGAAAAGGCTCCATACTTCATGTAACCAGTGTGGAGAACATATCCAGCATAGAGTTGGACATTCTGAACATCAAGTTCCGCCTGACCATCGATCACTATCCGGCCAGTATCGTTTTCTTGACCGCCTTGTTCTGCATAAAAGCACGTTCGATCCAGAAGGAGACCAATTTGGTCGCCTTCGGGGATGTTTTCTGTAGAGGAATGAAATTTCTTCGCATGGTAGACAGCTTGGATTTTGGCGGTGATGTTTTCTCGGCCATACTTGAACGAGTCATCGGTTTTTGTGACGCCTGGCATTATGTCGAGTTCACCCAAATCGTGAACATCAAATTTCAGGAGGCCACTGGCTGCTTTCTTCTCACCTTTGCTGGCTTCTTTGGCCTGCAATCTTGCAGCCTCGAACTCATTGTCATCGATGGATAGGTTCCGCTCCTCAGCCATCAGCCGAGTCAGATCAACTGGAAAGCCAAAGGTGTCATATAAGCGCCAGACGTCGGCACCATGTAGACCCTTCGCTCCCTGTCCTTGGCTCTTTTGGGCGTATACCTCGAATTGTTTCTCACCACGATCTAGCGTTTTGGCAAAAGACAATTCTTCCTCATTCAAGATTTCTTTGACCTCATCCTCTTTAGCAACAATCTCTTTGAACATGCCGCCCATTTGCTGGACCAGGGTAGGTACTATCTTGGAGAAGAAGTCACCAATCTCCACGTTAAAGTATTTCCTAGCATACCGAGCACCGCGCCGCAGAACTCTTCGGACAACATAGCCTCTACCCTCATTGTTTGGGATACCTCCATCGCTGATGGCGAAGGTCAGTGTTCTGACGTGATCGGCGATGACTCTGTAGGCGGTGTCGATGCCATCCGTATCGTCTTCACCAAAGTGCCCTGAATAGGGTCTGGCTCCTGTTATCTCCTGGATCCGATCGAACAAAGGAGTGAAAACATCGGTATCGTAGTTGGAGAGCTTGTCCTGCAGAACACTGACCAGTCGTTCAAAACCCAGACCGGTGTCGACATGCTTGTTTGGTAGGGGCCGCAGACTCTTGTCTGGTTCACGATTGTATTGGATGAAAACGTTGTTCCAGATCTCAAGTACGTTAGGATCGTCCTGATTGACTAGATGAGCGGCATTTCGTCCTCCAAGGCGGTCGTAGTGGACTTCTGAACAAGGGCCACAGGGGCCCTGATCCCCCATCTCCCAGAAATTGTCTTTCATGTTTCCCGGAAGGATATGATCTTCTTTGACACCGACACTCTTCCATAGCTCCTTAGCTTCTAGATCAGGCTCTAGGCCACCCGCTTCACTGCCTTCGAAGTAGGTGACATACAATCTGTCTGGCTCGAGACCATAGACTTCTGTCAAGAGTTCCCAAGACCAAGAAATGGCCTCTTTCTTGAAGTAGTCACCAAAAGACCAGTTGCCCATCATTTCAAAAAAGGTATGGTGGTAACTGTCTTTCCCGACATCATCGAGATCATTATGTTTACCGCCGGCACGTATACATTTTTGAGAGTTGACGGCACGCTTGTACTGGCCTTCTTTGCTGGTTGGATCGACGGTTCCGAGGAAGATTGGCTTGAACTGGTTCATACCAGCATTTGTGAAGAGAAGCGTAGGATCTGAGAGGGGAACGACCGGGGATGATTTGACTAAAATCACATTGGTGTAAGTGACCAAAATATTTGGCTGTTGAGAAGAACACTGTGGACTTGTTGGACTCACCAAAAGTATGTCCTCTTTCCTCAAAGAACTTGAGAAAGGTATCCCGCACCTCTTGGGCAGTCCATTCACGAGTAGGAGCCATATTGGAGGCGGTGGATTTGGTCGTGTGCGATCTCCGCACGGTGAGTGCAGTTGTGGACGGGAAGGGGAATAAATGTTCAGCAGAAGGAAGAGAGTATGAGCGAAGGAGAGTTGAGAGTGGTGGAGAGTGTCTGGTGCACTGTAGCTGTCGAATAAGTGGATGGGGGGACAGTCTGTGACTCAAATTCGAAATTCTGATAGTAGGAGGGGCTTTGGTGACTCTGCTGCCAGTGGTGCTGTAGGAAGGCGGACCTCTCCAAATCTTAGCAGGAGTAGCTTCCGCTGCTGATGCTGCAACTCGTGCACCGATTGGCATTCAATTGAATATTGTCTGCGACTCAGCCGAAAGACTGCAACTTGAAGGTCGTTTCGGTTGAGCCTTGAGAGCAAGCACTTTCAATAACAGTTCAAATCGCTGTCAAGCCAGTCGCTCTTGCCAAAAATCGAGAGGGAAAGGACGTGGTGGTTCTGCTAGTAGACTAGAATTACTAGTGTGGTTGCGGGAGTGGAAGTGATTAGCTCAACTGCGATCTAGCGCTTGCTCTAACCCGTTAAGTGTACCATCTCCTGCTAGCATCTGAATGCTTCTCCAACTTGAATTCCGAGTTGTCCTCTCAGCTCGTCCTCGTAACTCGCTTGAGTCTCTGTCACCTTCTGGACCCTTCGCCGGGGTAACCGTACCCTTGCCTTGCTTGACCTTGGTGCCTCTATACAACTTTCTCGTTACTCCTCATGCCACTTCTCGCCCTTCTCTCTTCTCATCTTCAGGTTTGCTTGCGTGCAAAGGTATCTTTAGTCGGCGCCGCATTGCATCACACCATCTTCCTCACCATTCTGTATAGTCCCCTTCCTCTTACTGGCGAGTTCTCTACATAGATATTATACTCTCATAGAAGCCTTCAATGGCAGCACCTTATTCTCCAACCACACCAACTCCACCATGGCCTTCGCCTTCAACGGTCAATCAACACCGAAGCAATTTGACCAACAAGAGGAAAGTCGATGCCATCGTCGACACCAATGACATCGACTCCGTCTCCAACAGTAGTATCTCGTCTCAATTCAAGAAATTACGCCTGAATCAGCAACGACATGGCATCCTCAACCCCAACCTTAATATCAACGCCAACAATGGCAATTTTAATGCACATCACCAGAATGGTGATTTGCACATGCAATCACAACTGCACTACCAACAAATCCTCACACCCACGAGTCCGACTTCAAAATATAGACCACACATAGCAAACACCGATGTACGGCCTGCACTTCCACCACTGCCACCCGATCCAACCTTACGCCGACAACCATCGCCATCACTATTACCATCACCTACATTGGCGTCACCACGAACACCAACTCCGACAGCACGCACAACGAGAGGGCCAACCGCATTAGCCTCATCATACCGCCGCCTCCATGATCCTCCAGCGGCGAGGGAACTTCCTCTATCTCCACCAGAGCCCTCACCCCGACAGAACTCCCACACCCGCAATTCATCCATTGCCTCCTCAATCATGGCCATTGACGAGACCCCCAACCGAATCATCATCAACGACCTCGAGGCCGAGATCGCAGCCATAGAAGCCGCTGAAGCCGAGGGCCGCAACACCGTCTTCATCCCTGACATCGACAAGAAAGTCTCGGCCATCCCACAGCGACTCCTCCAGAATTCCTCCAATGCACCAGTCTCCAACGACCCCTCCGCCGGCCCAGGCTCCTCAGCATTTACATTCCCTCCAAACCCGCACTCACACAGCCACCACCACCCAAGCACCACAGGAGCACACGCCTTCCCAACCCCATCGACAACTCCACCGCTCGCCACGGCTCTCGTCCTCTACAAAGACCCAACCAGCATCAGCGTACCAGAGTCAGAGGACGTGGTTCGCAAAACTATCATCGCGGCACGGCAACGGGCGCGCGAAAAGGCCATGGAGGACCAGCGCGACCGGGACCGCGAGCGCCAGGTCTTCCTCAGCGAATACCGCTCTCCGGGGAAAGGCCAGGCGTCGTCGCTCTTCGAGCAGCATCGCGGCGACCCCGACTTCTTCGACGACGCCATGACGGATCATTCATCGGTCGCCGGCGATTTCGACGACGACCTTGATCCTGACGCCATGGACATCGAATAGTCTGTCTGTCCATTCTCCTTGGTTGGATCGGGTCGACTCGTGGCTGGGGACTGAATCACGAGGAGTCAATCAAGCATGGGGGATCGCATGGCACTGCATCGCATTCTATTATGCAGCAACAAGTCTCAAGATGTGGAACGTGTAACTTAAAAAGAAGAAGGGGAACTAGCATTCGCCCCCGAAGCATAAACACTGGAGTTGTTTTAGGGGGCTTGGGACATGAGATGAGAAGAGAAGAGAAGAAACGAGGCTTGACGTCTCAACTCAACAGATATGTCCCCCAACCCAACTTGTACTATTTGTTCATCTCTCATATGGAAGCGGGAGCGAGGAGTTTGATTATTCGCTGGTCCCTTGCTACGGAAGTAGTTAACTAATGCTGAATTAGAACAAATAAACACATAAGAGCGTGAAAGAAAAGACTATAGTTCTTTGCTTGGTTTCCAGGCTGTCGTACTAGGACTACTCGATTTCGTCCACGCTAGATACGTCCTGAGGGATGTAAGAGTGTGAATGATTTGTGTTCGAATGTCATATATGGGATGGTGCACGACGGAATGCAATACACAATTACAGATGTGTCGAGTGTGCCAAGTTGTGAATTGGAATTCAGCCTTCCCCTTGGTCCATGCATGCCTCGCTCGGTATGGATCTATGCAGGTATACACGGCCTCTGGCACTCGAACACCCTGCGCCCGTCTTCAGAGAGTCAACAGCAGCGCATAGACTGTGAGCAATCAGTCTCGACTCCGGGCCGTCATCGTCGATCCCCCATAACCTACATGCTCATTTCAAACCAACTTCAACCCGACCAGTGAAACGCCTTCGGTGGTATAGACATCATGCTCGATAGTAATAGTGGAATAACCAGTTGTAAAACCCGCAAATTTTTATCTTCATTAGAAAAAAGCGATCAAGCCCTCCACGAACCGGCCGCGCGCTCAGGAACACTGGGACCTGCAGGTGGTGCGAATGCAGCATTTGGTGGTGGTGGTGGTCCACTGGGTGGTGCAGCGGCGTAGTTTTGATCTGGGTTTGTCTTGTTCGGGCCTTGTGGTGTGTAGGCGGGTACATATTCGGGTTCGTGATATCCTAGAGAAGAAAACGTGTGTTAGCGATGATGTTGACCTTTTGTTCGCACAATCCTCTGTTGAGCGTGATCAGTGGGCAGCTGACTTACCTGGTGGAGGGGGCCCGTAGGATGGCATGGGGTATCCTTGATTCTGACCATATCCATAGGGGACTTGCTGGGTACGGTAGAAAGAAAAGTGGTGGGCGTGTTCGGGATGTGCTTGGGCGAATGCCATGCGTGACCGTCGGGGAATTAGCCACTATTTATCGGTTCGTGTTAGAAACAATGCCCTTGGTTCCTCAAATCCGAGGGTGATGGAATGAACCATACCTTGTGATATCGGAGAGGTGGGAGACCTTTCTTCATCCTCTGTCTGGCATGGAGATATCCTCCCACGAAATATGCTAGGAAGGCAACAAAAATGGCGGCAATCACAGCCCATTTTATGGCATATGCAGTCTAGAATGGTGCGGACACTGGGTCAGTCGAGAGGTCTTGTGGATGAGTGTGGGAGGAGACGTACAGGAGAATACCACCAGTAGCCATCACTGTAGTATTGTCTCCGAGTCAAAGTGGTGGTGTCCATGGTATTGAATGTGAGATGAGGTATCGTGCGTCCTGCGCCGAAAAGCCACTTGGTGGTGGAAGACGAGAAGTATCAAGTGTATGAATAACTGGAGCAGGAAGGATCAATGGCGTGGAAGAATAAGTGTGGAAGTGAGAGGCGTTCTGGTGAAGATGAGGGTGGTGGTGTGGCCAAAGGGGATGTGGTTGGTATTGAAACAGGGCTCGCTTGCAGATCCAATTCGAGGTGAAGTGCCGTGACAGTTGGCAGGATGGAATGGCTTGAATCAGACGGGATGGATCTGAATCGTTGAGAACTTGAAGTGATGGTACTCTGTAGGAAAGAACAGGAAAGAAGACAGAGTCTATTTAGCAGAGGTTGTCGCCTCAGTTGTGGTTACGAGTTCGCGTTCTTGCAAGCCGTGAGTGGCAGTGGCAGGCAATGGAGAGAAGGAGGAAGGAGGGCTCCATATCTCAATAATAATGGATACCGAGTCTCCAAGTCTGAGTATCTGCGGGTGCGTCTATCACTGACTGGCCCAAGGATTCGCTTGGAATGACCCCAAGTGGGGGGAGCTCCAGCCTGGAACTTGGAACCTTTTCATCAGGAAAACCTTCCCTGGGTGGCGCAGCACACCTAAACACATGGTGCCTCCAGGCTGATGAGTTGCCCGAGGCCCTGTCAATAGGTCCTAGGGACTTCTGACTCTGTGTCTTGGCTACCTCCCTAATATGTCGCTACTACAGTAGCACAGAGAACGAAGGAGCAGTGGTCACCATGGTGCCCGTGTTCAATTGCCAATGACCTACTGATGCAGGTAAACGACCCAAGGCTTACGTAGTGCTCCTCGGCAGGTACCTACGAGTAGGTAGCTAGTCCACCATCCAATGCTTGAAGGCCTTTGTTTCAAGTGACGACAAACGGTTGACGCAGGGGCTCTCTCCCGTGTCAAGTTACCTAATACAACAGTGGCGTCCGTTCCAGATTTGACCCACAGAGCATGGAACATTTTGAGAATAATGGCCACGAGTCTTCCGAATATCATCAAACCTACAGGCTACTCGGTACGCATAGTCAACTTTCTCCATGTACTACGTGTTTACAACAGAAGGTTTGACCCATGGAAATAGTAGTAGGCCAAAAAAAAAAATCAAAATCGAATTTTTGGGTCCCGAGCCCGGGCTCCTCGCTATGCTTGGAGATTGCTATTCAATAATACATATTAACCATCCACATCAATCAGGATCTTCAACTAAATCTTCCACACGAGCATGTTTGGTCCTGCGATCCGATGATGTTTCCCCTTCATCTTGGTCTTCGTCTTCACCATGGTTTCCATTGGTCAATGGAGTGGTCCTGCTGCTACTACCTTCAGCAGTATTACTTGGAACCGGCGAACCCCATACCGGTAACGGTGGATGACTGCTCGATGGCACATCATCCGCTGTGTTCCCGTTTCTGACGACATCTGGAACTTGACTATTCTCCCTTGTGGGCTGAATGGGAACACCATTCGAATTGCTGCCAGCACCATTTCGTAGAGAAGCCAGCCATTGCTCATGCTGTTGCTGCAAGGCATTGGCAGATCTCTGAGAAGTGTCCAATTCGGGATGTATATTGCTTCCATTTTCCGTGGCGGGCGCGGGTGTAGCCATCGTTGCTGCCGGCGTTGCCCCATTAGTACGCCCTGTGGTTGATGCCTGGGGGGTGGCTCCTGGCCGCATATTCGGCATGGGCATGGGCATGGGCATGGGCATCATTCCGTTGAATCCAGGCTGATTGAAATTAAAGGGCATGTACCCGAAAACCGGACCAGTCGAGTTCAACTGTGTAGGTAGTTGTTGGCCATTGAACATGGGGGTCTGAAAGGGTGGATTTTGACCAACAGCATGTAGCGGCATCATCGTCCACCCCTCTGGAAGTGTGAGTCCTGGAGGTAATCTATCACTTCCTGCTGCAATCACGTTTTGTTGGCCGTCTGATGTGAGGGTTGTGGCCGTCGTACTTTGAGAACTTGACGGAGCCACCACGCTCGGTAATGACGTTTGGGCCGCACCAGAAGCGTTGGCGGTCGTTTCTGCGGTGGTGCCAGATCTTGCTGCTCGAATCCTCTGTAGCTCAGCTTGCATCGACCGAAGGACACTGAGTTCGTTGGTGTCTTGACGTAACTCGTCGACTTCCCGGCGAATTTGAGCTTCCACATAATCCAACCCTTCTCGCGTACTTAGCGATCGAAGTCTCGCCGATCGTCCTCGCAACCCAGCCCATCGGACGCCCATTCCAAATTGACGGGGACCATTCGCATCGCCATTAGCCTGAGGGGCAGCGTTTGGCCGTCCATCAGCTGCCAGTTGTTGTTGTAGCTCTTCAAACATATTTCCACCTCGGACCGCGCCCACACCAAACCGCAGGGGACCAAATTGGTAAACTCGAGGTCCTTGTCTCGCACCCTGCTGATGCTGCCCTGCCTCTCCCTGACGCCCTCCTGCCTGGCCACCCGCTGGTTCGGCTCCCGTGTGCGTGTTTGTCGTGCGATTCGTCTGCACCACGTTGGCCCGGCAAGTAGGACAAATCTGCTGTCTTTCAAGCCAACTTCGCAGGCATGAAAAGTGCAACACATGTCCACAGGGAAGCTTTTTGGGTCGCATTCTCTCTGCCATGGGATTGGGACGGGGTTGCTGTTGGCCTTGTTCCACAACTGGTGGTTGATATGGTCGCATTTCTTCTCGGCATATTATGCAGACATCCTCTCGACCAATATCGTCCGTTGTCGCGTCGGGATATCTCTCGTTCATGTCTCGGGTCGCCGTCCGGTACTTCATAAAATCCGAAATTCGTTTCAAGAAAGATCGCATGGTCAGGAAGACATCTCGCAAGATATGGATCGGTAGACCATAGAAAACAAGTAGAATGAAGAAAAAAGCTAGGTAAATCACAAGCTTGAAAAAGTCCGTCGCAAGGTCGAGGTAGAAAATGTATCGGCCCTTGTCCTCCCATCCTTCCACTTCCACATCATTCTCATCAACGGCTTCATTCAATGCATTTTGGATGGTCTGCTCTAGGGTGAGTCGGGTGGGGGTTGGAGATTGGTTGTCTGGGTCGGAGGAAGCATTGTTGGCGGTTTCTGGAGCAGGAGCTTCCTGGTACTGTGTGGCTGCGGTTTGCATTCTCTCTTTCTTGATCTCATCAATGCGTTGCTTCTTCTGTTCTCGAACAATGCCGATTTCGACCAAGTTGATGGCATATCTCATGGCGGTACTGATGCTTGTTATAGACAAGACTGCGAACTCAAAGCCAAACATGACCATCATGTCAGGTCGGGCCATTCGCAAGACTTGTTTCACGACGTATTCCAGCATGGTCAAATCGAAAGCCACCCCAAGACCCAGACTCAGAGCCAAACGAGTATGAAAGAGCCGGGGGTTTTGAGGGGGCTGCTGTTCCAAGACTTCGACACGACCTTCTCCTATCCATCCCCAGACCTTTCCAGTAAGCAGGGAAAAGAACATGGCGAGGAATGTCAAGCCAATCTCTCCGCGGAAGACGGTCATAGCCAGACATGTCTCAGTGACGGCAAACCAAGCCTTCTCATACAGCTGTTCCACCTCGATGGGTCGCAGGTTGCCATAAAGGAGTTTCTGGAGACCGAGGAGAAAGCTGCATGCGATGACAAATAGTAGGTTGGTCAGGATCATGAGGTTGGCGGATGATTGAGAGAGGTAGACGGCGGCGGAATAGAAGTTGGGTCTTTGCGCCAGGGCTTTGACAATGACACCTGCTGCCAGGGCCGAAGAGACCTAGAAATGGATTGTGAGCGCATGAAGGCATGAAATTAGGGAGATGGGATAGTTAGTAGGTGTAATGTGGCATGACCTAGATGGTGCCAACGTCGGGGAAAGACTTACGCCGGCATAAGCGGTCCATCTCATCCTCATCCTGACCGGCATTTTGCTTGATTGAAGGAACGAATTCACAGGTGTTGGAGGATGGTAAAGGCCATGGTCGAACACCGGGAGACGGTTTCTGGCAGAGTGGTGGACGAGAGTTATGGAGGCAGCTGCGCGTGGCACTGAGAGGGAGAGACTGCTGGACGAGTGGAGGTAATGAGTGACGTGATCCGAATAGGGAAGAGTTACGTTGAGTTGATGAAGTCAAGGTATTTAGGTATTCCACGACAGGTATGGGATAAAAGTACAGGTGGGTATTAGGGAACCTAGAAGTTGGAAGTTGATAGAGACTCCGAGAGGGATGGAGAGAAGTGGTTCCGTGCCCGTGCCGAACGCGACGGCGAACTTGTACGCAGTGAACATGAATAATGACCAGATGTGGAGTGGCGACATCACGACAAAGTGTTCTCTTCATAAATCCTCGTACAAGATTTGGATTAGCCTGTACCTAGGTAACCTTGATGCATCTCTACTCTCTACCTAGGTCGGTATCATTGTAACTACTATAGGCCTACCTGCCACCCAACTCCCTAGGTACTTAGGCATGTAGGTAGTCACCTAGGGTACTTGGTACCTGAGCAGTATATAGGTACCAAGGCCTCTGATGAAGGCCCCCTCGCTCCAGCTGTGATTCCATCATATATTATTATGATCTACATCTACCTAGGTACCTACCTCTAGGCACGAACCTGAGGGAGGTCGGTATAGGTGTGCAGTTAAACCCCCGGCCTCGGTTGATATGGTAGGGACTTCAGGTGCCCAAGGCATCTACTGTTGGTGACTCCATTGCAGGCATTCTGTCCCTCCTTAGCTACTCATAGGTACCTAAGCAACAGAGGCAGGTGCCCACGTACATATCCCCTTCTCTGATGACGTATCAACCAAGGCAGGCTCTCCTGCCATTTATATCGACTCTCTTCTCGTCCTCGGTCACTACTCGTACTATATGGAATTCAACTCCGTGCCCTACAGTGCTTTCAAAGACACCTCATGAGGCGCAGTAGTGGAAGGGCTGTGCCGTGCCTGTGGCGCACCACATTGTCACTCGCTCAGGCTCACTCCACCCTCCCCTTTCTTCTCAAATCAATGTAGGATTCGTTCGGAGATTTCCAGTGGCATGTGCATGGTGCATGGGGCTTCAACTCTGGCATTTCAATAACATCGATTATATTCCGTAGTCCGGTCGTCCTGGTGTTTGTCCTATGCTGCAGCCTGGTCTTGGTTCACCAAGGTATCGCCATTGGAGACAGCACGGGTCTCACTCTTAATCTGTACGAGTTAACCCGTTTCAATCTTACTCCGTTCGGGCCCCAGTATCCATCTCGCCATCCTTGGTTGGTATACAAGATACTCAGGTCCACCGTGCCGGCAGATCTTGAACCCTCAGCCCTAGGTCAGTAGTCAGAGGCGCAGGCACGGTGCCAGTCCTCGAGGCCAATCCCCCGTCACCCACCAACACCTGACCAATAACCAACACCAAATTATGCAACCCTCGACTATTTATGTTACAATGCTTGTTTGTTTGATCGATTGTCAATCCCCATATCATCGCCGCACCTGAATTTGACATCTTGCGATTACCACATCCGTGCTACATCTCACACACTCTGCACTGGCACGCCCATCATCAGTCATGTCAACTCCCTCGACGAGAAAGCCCATTGGTAACCCTGCCAATAATCCCACCAACGCTCCTCCGCGCCGGACTCCCAACGAGAATAGTCCCAACCGTCCTCCTGTTGCAAGTGCTGTCCCATCCAGTACCGCCCAAGGTCTTGCGCGCACTCCTTCCCTCCGACAGACCCGACTTGCAAGACGACCTACCAATCGCATGAGCAATTCCTTTACTTCCCCTGATGCCGAACCTGAAGACGAAGACACCAAATCTGCAAATGCTCAGTTGATCGCAGATCTCAAAGAGCAAGTTCTTCGGGCCGAACAGGCTTCAGATCAGTACAGAAAACAACTCGAGGTCATGCAAAAACGACTGGACGATGCCGCTGGGGAGCAGACCACTGCCGAAGAGCGTGACTACCAACGGCAGAGCGAGATCGATCGCCTGCGGGTCGAGTACAAAGACTCAATCCGTCAATATCGCGAACTCGAATTGGCCTATGATGCCGACAAAAACACTTTTCTCCATGAGAGGGAAAGACAAGCAGACAAGGAGGTCGAGCTGGAGGCCAAGATCAGTCGGCTGACAGCAACCCTGAGAGCCAGAGATGTTGACAGGACCACTGCAAGTCGATCTGGTAGGCATATGTATACTCAAATACGCTAGGCTTGGACTAATCATGTGTAGGGACAGACCTAAAGAACGACGTGGACAGTGCTATTCAAGGCGCCTCCACCCCCGATCATTCCGAGGCTCTCCGCCAGAAAGATGGAGCCATTGAAGCCCTCCGCCTTGATCTTGCCGAAGCACAACTCAAACTCGCTGAGCAGGAACATGTTGGGGACGGACGAGTTCAGACTCTCGAAAAGGCACTCATGGAACTCAAGGTTCATAGTGCCCGGCTACTAGAAGAAAACGAGAGTTTCACAATGCTTCTCAGCGAGAAGACACTCAAAGGCGATTTTCTACATGACAGTGGTGGTGATATGAGTGGGATGAGCACCTTGGCAGAGGAACTCGAGTCAAGTGGAGAAGACACCGAAGGTCAGACCGATGCGTATAAGAAACTCGAGGGTGAAAATCGCAGCCTTCGAGACCAGAACAAGGCTTTAGCTTTATATGTTGACAAGATAATCGGTCGTCTGCTACAACATGAAGGCTTTGAGCACATCATTCATGACAAGGATGACCCGCCTAAGCCTCCAGCAAAAGCCACACCCATCGAAAAAGCCCTTCCAGCCACACCTGATCAACACCCAGCCCCTGCTGCTGCGTCAGTTAGTGGTGTTGCAAATGGGCTATTACAAAGAGCCAGATCGGTGGTGTCACGACCAGGCGGCAAGGCACGTCCCATGTCGTACGCTCAACCATCGGCACCATCGCCTACTGCAAACGAAAATCCCGAGACGGCTCCCAGTATTCCGATTGGACGTGGACACCGCCGGGCACGTTCTGATCAGGCACAGGTCGATATGGCTGCCGCAGGTGCTGCAGCTGCAGTTGTACATCAAATGAACCGATCTTCCACCATGCGGACGACTTCTGGCGGCCCATTGAGCCCAGGAATCCGACCGTTGAGTCCGCAATTGTCTCAGAATCGTCAATCATACTTCGGTCCCTCGACAAACCGAACCGCTTCTGCATCTGGCCAACAAAATGGCAGTTCAGCCAACAGTGTAACAAGCGATCATAGTGATGAACAGCGATCCGCGACCGACGGAAGTTCAACCGCTCAAAGCACCGTCGCCCCAAATCAGCCCAACATCCCCGGCGCTGTTATGAAGCAGAACCACCTGAGACCATTGAGATTGGTTCAGGAACAAGTAGCGACTGAAGAAGAGTTGGCAAAACGTGCCAACCGCGGAAGTTGGATGGGTTGGCTCAGAGGGAATACCCCCGAGGCTCAGAATGACTAGTACTCATTCCTGAATAGGAGGACATGATAAGTGGATTATAATGAATGACTTTGCCCCCCTTTCTATAGACCTGATTGAATATACACCCCCAACCCTGCCTACTACTAATTTCCATGATGTATCTGAATATATGAAGACCTGGGTGGCTTATCCACCTAAGCGCTCCCCGAGCTACAAATACTGATTCCACTTCCCAATAATTCTGCGTCGACATCCGGTGGAATGTGACACTGATGGTAACCATGCCCAGAGGATAACTAGCTAACGTCCCTGACCACACTATATATCTCCAGCAAACCAGTGTCGTCGGCCCTCGACAGCCTGCATCGATGGTATCATCAATGGATCCGGAGTTCAACGACCGGGCCATGTGCACCCGTCCAGGGGTCCATAAAATTCTACGGGGCAGATTTTTTTTCTACAAAGTACATCATTGGGCGCTGAACGTGGCGTTGAAAACTTCCCCAACTGGTCGAGCACAACTAGAGTCATAACGGCCAGCATTTCTGTCTCTTCACCGATATATCGCGAGGTATACATCCTGGTAAATTCCTTGTGTTACATTCTCTACTTATCAAGTTAGAATTGATTGTCTCATCTGTACCCCGGATACAAAAGTTCCGGTCGTCACTTCTATTTCTACCCTTCGCGACTTCTTAATATAAGTTCTTCAACAACTCTTTAAAGCCTCAACCAAGTGCTTCACATTAAGCACTTATACCGGATTACCCAACAATACAAGTTTTTCTTCTATCAATATGCCACAACCAAAGATTCACCTCGTGCGCCATGCCCAGGGTTTCCACAACATCGGTTTCGAATTCCACTCTTTACAGGACCCCAGACTGACAGATCTGGGAAAATCTCAATGTGCTGCTCTACAAGCAACCCACTTCCCCGAATCTGCTCAAAAGTCCATCAGCCTTGTGACTGCATCGCCGCTAGCCCGGACCCTGGAGACCGCCTACCTCACATTCGCTCCCGCTCTCAAGAACGGAAAATGCCAGCCCAGAATATTCGCCATTCCGGACGCCCAAGAGACCAGTGACCTCCCCTGTGATACAGGGAGTGATGTCGATGTGTTGCATAGTCTTGTCAGAGACCAGAATTGGCCTGCTGATTTGTCTCTCGTCAAGGAGGGATGGAACGTCAAGACTCTACAGAACCGTTATTCTCCAGCTGGGGACGCGATTAAGCGTCGTGCCACAGATGCTCGAAGATTACTTCGCCAGAAAGCGAGAGAGCTTCAAGCTGCAGGTGATGATGCGGTCGAGATCGTCCTTGTTGCTCATGGCGCTTATATGCATTATATCTCCGACGACTGGGAAGATGCCGCCATCTACCCTTCCACTGGCTGGCAGAACTGTGAACACCGCACGTACAATTTCGAGGTTGATTTCCAGGAGGACGACGCAGATGCATTCTTTGTTGAGACCATGGAGTCACGGAGTCGGAGAGGGAAAACCCATCCCATGATCGGTCATGATAAGCAGGTGGCGCTGTGCGAGGAGATGATGCAAGCCTGGGAGGATCACGGATGTCAAAACCCATCGAAATTAAATGTTCTTCCTAGTGAAGCGGCAGCTAAAGAGCAACAAAAGGCTCATGACCAACAACGCCTTGACGCCGAAAGTGAGGATCATGCTGCTCAGGGACTCAGCCTTGAGCGCGTGGGTAGTGAGGTTGAGGTTATGGCTTGAATGATTGCCGTATGGACTTGACGTCAAATTGGGGTCATGATCTATCGACCTGGTCGCCTGGCAAATTCCGGTATTGAGGCCTCGACGGCACAAATTCGTCCAAACGGGCACTGTGAGAGGGCATTCTTAGAGCTACAGTAGACGTTCGTCGGCGAACAGACTCGGTATTCAGGTTTTTATGCATTAGAAAAGAACCTAGATAATAAACATTAGAAACGAGGGCAAAGACAGACATAAAGACAAACGCAAAGGTTAGAATTACTAATGATATCAACACATGAGCAGCCAAACAAAGTGGACTGCTGTGATCATCGTGCGCAACATCCTTGAGGAGTAGGGATAAGGAATATCCAATTCCCCATACTCCCAATCATTAGCCATCAGCCGAGTCATGACTCTGCGTCTGGCTCAATAACATAGAAACGTCGTCGTGTTCGCATTATACCCAAAAAATCCCCACATAAAGATCCTCCCAAGCGATTCCAGACCAGACCAACCCAACCCAGCTCAACCAGTACACCTCTCGCTGGCCGGACGGAACCCAATCCCCAAACCCTCCATGAGGCGCCTCTCACGATCCATCCAAGTATCGCCATCATCCCAAACCGTCTTGCCCCCGTCCACCTGCACCTCCCTGGGCGCCTCCAAATCCAACACCCGTCCCGACTTACGATCCCTCACGCCCGACGAGTCGAACTTCCACCCGTGAACTTTACTCACGAAACGGCGGATGTCGCGCTGGAAGGTCGTGCCGCCACTCCAGCCGAGCACCGCACAGCCGACTGTGCGCCACGTGGACACGATGATGTCGACGCGGCGATGGATGTTGGGGTTTTTCTTCTTTGGGGTCTCACTTCCATTCCCAGCTTCCTCCTCCTCGAACTCGAACACGGGATCCTGCCAGACACAGAGGGCCTTGTCGAGCGAGTCAAAGCCATGGCCGGAGTGGCCCTGCGCGCGGAACGGCAGCGTGGCCTGGCCGCGATCACTGGTCGTGGTGTGCAGGGACAGGGTATGGGTGACGTAGGCGGCGGCCTCGAGGGAGCGGACGACGTCGACGACGAGGTCGAGCGTCTTGGCCTCATCGCGGTGCGACAGGATCACGTCCACGTCGCCACAGAGCGCCTTGCCACGCCGGTACCCGCCGACGATCACGCACTCGACGTCCCGCGGCGAGTCGTAGTCGGCCTCCGCGATCCCCAGTACCAGCCGCGCGTGGCGCAGCACCACGTCCCGGATCCGCTCCACCTCGTCCCGCGGGATCTTGACCAGGAATTCGTCGTAGTATTTCACCCCGATCTGCTGCACGCGCGACAGTGCGTTCCACCCGAACTCGACGACGTCGTCCAGATCGCGCCAGCCGTGCTCGAAGTAGAATTTCCGCGCCGTGTCCGGCCCCACGCCCCAGATATTCCAGAACAGGTCGAGGACCTGGAGGTCCGGGTCGGCCGCGAGTTGCTGGACCGTTTGGATGTGTCGTGGTGTTGGGTTTGGGTCGTCTTCGTCGGCCTCGTCGTCATTGTCCGTGGAATATCGCCATTCGCTCCACAGCATGGCGATCTTCTCGTTGCAGCCCGGCAGCCGGGTGAGTTCGCTGTGGTGGTGGATCACGTGTGGGTAGGCGGCGACGCTGGCGATCGAGGTCGAGTACGCCCGCACGCCGATCTCGTCGAGCGTGAGGAGGCGCGCGTCTTTGATCTTCGTGAGCTGCGCGATGAACGCCGCGTTCGGCGGGTTCATCGGCGTCGACCGGCAGCACGAATATGTCGCGTGCGGCCCTGTTGCCCAGTCCGGCAAGGGTGGGATCGGGTGTTCGGCCAGCTCCTCCATTTCCGATGTCGTCTCCCGGTGGAGTTTTGGCCGCTGGGATCGTGGTGAAGTTGGGGACGTGTTGGATTTCTGGTATTGGTTGCGCCTTGCGCGGTCGCCGAATCGCCGGCGCGTTGGGTACGCTACTTGAGATGAGCCTGATTTCTGGCTTTGTCCCGTGGCTTCTGCTTCTAATCTGGCGCGCTCCAGGATCGACGAGCTGGTGCCTGGTCTGGACATCACTGGGCTGGATGATGTTGAGGCGACTGGGGACGAGTGTTCTGGTGTGGCTTTGATGTATGTGATGCCTTCCCGAGGAAGTGTTTGAGGGTTTGTCTCGAGCAGAGGTTTGGGGATGATCTTCGCCGTGTACACAGTATATGGAGTGAAGGGGACGAGCGTGCTCTGTCTGACACATTCGTCCAGCCAGGAAAGTTTGAGAACAATAATCGAGTTGGTGAGGTCCGGCCAATCGACGCCCAAACTCTCAGCGGCATCGTCGTCCTTGACATCTGACACTCCGCCCTCCGTAGCCGTCGAGCTAGACGTAGAGTTCAACCTCCTCAGAGTCCTCTTCGTCTCAAAGCCAGGACTGATCCGGCGCCTCTTCCGGGCCGGCTCTTTGCTGCTCCCAGGTCCAGAATGACCGACAGCATTCCGTATCGGCAAGCCGGTCTCCTCAGTCCAAACCTCCCTCGCGCGAAGATCGAATGCTGCACGTTTCTTCTGGCCGACTTTCCCTAAGAAGAGGCGCGCATCCTGCGCATCGTAAGTCAAGTTCCCTCCTAGTTGAAAGACAAGGTCCTCAGCTTGTCGCAGCTCCGCTGCCTGAAGATGTGTTGGAAGTATAAAGATTGGTGGCGAAGTTTTGAGGCTGAAGCCATGTGATGGTTTTGTGTTCGTGATGGCCATATCAGATGCACAAGATGATAACTGGCGTTAGCTCGATGTCAAGAATGTCCGTCTAGCATGATAAAGTAGTGATATTCTCACTGAATTTTTGTCGACTGGATAGTGCCAGTGATTCGAGTGCAAGAGTATAATGTCGTATACTGTAGCTGAGTCCTAGTTACGGAACATATCCAAGTGATCCCATGATCGAACACCCATCATACTCCGTAGTCATGTAGCGAGTCTCAGCACCTTCAGCAGTTCGAAAACCATGCCAGTGCGTGTCAAGCCTGGAAGTGACGCCGAACGTATTCGTATTTGGACGGAATGAGATTGTGATAGAAGGGTTAATCCGAGTCCAAGGTGAAGTGTTGATGATCGGCGAAATGTGGAACGTCATTCCGCCGCCACAACTCGTACTCAAATAGCAGTGACCAATTATCAACATTGACATTTCTATTCATCTCATCGCTATGCTGAGATCGCAAGAGAAAACACATACATAACATTCGGACATGAGAGCATAACCATTTCGTATATCGTATCAATCCATCAAGCATCCAACCTCTCACGTCCATTCGGCCACTAATCCTCATTTTCGTCATCATCTTCCAGTATTGCATCCAGCCGATGACATTCAAACCGTCTTTTCTGCGCCCTCGCCATCTCCAACGCAAACTCGGCCGCATAGTCGCGTTCGTAATGCTCCGTGATCTTGGTTTGATGGTCGACTGACCACTGGCCAAGGTTGGATTCTCCGTCGGGCGGAGTTATGCTGATTCCTGGGATATTGAGGGCATTCGGGATGATATAATTCTCATCATCGCCATCTCCATCTCGAAACTCTGACTGTAGCCATCTGAATGTGTTGGCGGCATCCTTGTATACAAATATTTCATGATCCGGTATTGGTTGTCTCTTCACCTTTCGACGCCGATAGGGATGGCGAGGAGTGGGTTTGGACTGGGATGATCCTTCAGTCTCAGATTCCTTCCAGGTGAACAGTTTCGACTCCAGGAGTTTGGTCTCCTTCTCACCCACGAGATTTGCAGCAATACAAGGACAGAAATCTGAGCAGCCGTTTGGCCGTTGCTTGGGCGCTGGAGTTCGTATAACCCATCCATCGATCAGTCTTTGCTTGAGTCCTGCGTCAGCATGTCTCGGCGACTCATCGTGTTGCTCGTGAAATGCTCTGTCGACCAAAACGTTGAGGTCAAAACTGGCACTTCTACGTCTTTTCCTGGTGCAGTCGCAGAATTTCCAATACTGCCCTAGAATTGTCTGCTTTAAGTTACACCAAAGCTCTTCAGAGGAGTAGTCGTGGTCGAGTAAAGGCCTCCTAGTGTTGTAGTGACAAAAAGACTGATAGACCAAAGGGAAATTCAATAGCCGCAGAATCCTGCTCTTCCTCGCTCGCCGAATGTTGTGAATGTCGATGTCGCTTTCGAAATCTCGATCTTGTTCAATTCTTTGGGTCGGGTCACCAAATAAGGTGATTGCATCATCTAGGTCTCCCTTTAGACCATAAAGATCCACGATAGCTTCCCATTCAAGAAGGGTACCGGATCGTTCCGCTTCAAGTCTTCTCGAGTACACCTCCACAAGGTCTTGATAGGACATCCGTAGGCGGTTCATTATTTCACTTGTTTGCTCGCCTATCGACCCTTCATCTTCTGCTTCTGTATATCTCTCACGGACAGCCTTAGCCTCGAGGTACTTACCTTGGTCAATGAGACATATCACCAATTTGGACCAGGCTCCTTTCACGTTATATCTGTTGGTCGGGCCCGTTATGTCAGGGACATTCCAGAGCTTCGCTGATCTCAGGATGTAGCGATAAACACCTTCTGCCTCGACAACTCGACCATGCTTGTGTAAGAGTTGACCCAAAGCATACAGCATGACAAGTAGATGCGAAAGTGTTTCATCTTCAACCCGTTTGTAGTCCGATCGCGCGATCAGATGGCAGACTGCTTCTTCTGCTTCATCAAGCTTGCCAATGGCACAGAGGCATATGACGACTCTGTAAGTCATACGGCAGAGAGAGATCCCAAAGTTTGGCGTCAGTTCTTGCGCACGTTTCAGGAGTGGCCTTCCAAATATCAAAGCCCCCTTGTATTTGTGTTGGTACATAAGGCAAATCATGTGGTTCTCAACCCAGTGCAGCCTCCGGCTGTCTTTATGACCCCATCTCTCATGCTCTGGCAAAGCCACCCAATATTTCATTGCTTCGTGTGAATGCCTCAATGCCGCGACATCTGCCTTGATCGAAATCTTGTAAGCAGTCAGCCAGAAGTGTCTTTGTGCAGCAACAAATGAGTCTTCTAGTTCATCCGAGGATGAAATCAAAGGGTTGAGAAGTCGCAGTGCCTCGGGAAAATCCTGTTGTATGATGGAAAGATGAGCCTTCGCATCATCGATCCGGCGCCTTTGATCTGCGTAGCATGAGTCTGTGCTGAGATGGTGAGTCAAATATCTCTCGGCTTCCCTAAGTTCGGCTTTTGCCTCGACGAATTTCAAGGCTTTTGAAAAGGCGAGAGATCGAGTCTGCAACATGGAAACATAGTATCGATGTAATCTGAGGTTTCCGCTGTGGGATCTGAGCTGACTCATGAGCAAGGCGCACATATCCAAAGCATGGGTAATCGCCACTAGTCCTTGATTAAAAAGTATCCCATCCTCGATGAGGACCAGTGAAACTTGTTCCAAAAATCTCATATAACTGAAACTGCAAACCACGCGGAGATTTGCAGGCTTAAAGTTGCATAATGAGGTTACATGTCCAATCAGAGGCCAAAATCTTTCAGTGGAGAAATAGGATGCTCCTGGTGCATGTTCCATGTCTGGTATTGTTAGATATTCGGTAAATATGACTTCCCAGGCCCTCATTATGCCACCATATTCATCGTCATCCTCAACGGCTCTCAATCGCAATTGCACCCAACGATAGATTGTTAGAGGGATATTGATTGTCCGATGACCAAATTTGTGGTGTATCTCAACGAGTCCAGAGAGTACCAAGGTATTGATCGCGCAAGAGAAATCGTCTTCGTCAAGCGTCTGAAATTCAGGAAACTTTGCCAGCAGAGAGATTGGAAGGTGTAGTCGATCCACGATGGATACAATAGCCAGGATACGACCAGCCAGGGGCTCGTAATCATTAATGGCGTTCCACAGCACCGACATGGTTGCCGAGAAGATACCACTGGAACCTGGCCATGAAGGTGTTGGAGTCCTTGTAGATTTCTTTTCTAATAATCGACGAAACTGACTTGAATTCATTCCTAGTAATCTCATTGAAGCGGACACCAAGGCAAGTCGAAGAGGTGGTATGGAAAATGTGGAGGAGCGTCCATGGCGCTCGATGGCCGAAATGTCACTGGCATCAACACCAGAATCTTGGAGATAACGAATGGCTTTGGTTTCATCGACGCCAACAACATGGAGACAAGTCGCCCAGCGAGCAAATTTCAAACCACAGATCATAGCCACGTCTTGATCGACGCTTCCGAGTAGAGATGCGACGACGTACGAGGACGTCACCATAATCCTCGACCTTTCTGGAAGGAACGATGTCGGTGCGGAATCGGGCCCGCCAGGAAGGTGATCATTTCCATCCTCGAGATAGAATTGGAGATCAAATATAACCATAAGCCAATCCTGTCGACATGACTCAAGAGCAATTCTGATCTTGAGCAGAAGAGCTTCGACGGCCAAGCCCTGAGGTAGGGTGTCGCCGGTCATGGTGATATAAGCATCTCTATAGTCTCTCAGGAAAGTTTCATGAGTGCGACCGTCGATGAACAGGACTTTGCAATTCGCGGACCTTGAGAATTCCAAGGCGGCTTGCCTCGCAATGCGACGCTTTCCGCAGCCGGGTAAGCCCCAGAGCAAGATATTCTCGCTACAGACGCCATGACAGTCGCGAGTTCGGTTGAGAAGTTTTGTGACCAAAGCTACATCGTGGGATTGATCGATGGTGGGGACCGGATACCCAGTGTCTTGTTCGATTGACGATTCTGAGCTTTGTTGCGTAACAAGACTGTCTGGTGTGCGTTCTGTCACGCATTGCACAGATTCAAGATCCATTCACCATTATCAAAGCATGACTGCAGTTGTGGTTCTCGGTCCTGTATTACGAGACTGTTTCTTCAAATAAGTATATGACTTGGTAATTGCTGCTGGAGATAGTTCCCAGGTTGCTTTGTCCGACATGGACAAGCTCTGAAAAACGACAATCGAGGCTGAATTTGGGTAAGCTAGTTAGTTAACCAAGGTGTTGGTTTAGTGTTTCAGGCATCAGTGGACATCAAGAGCAAGGCTGCTAGGCTGATAATCTTGGACGCCTGGTTTAAAGCTCCCGCCTGGGCAAGCAGCTAACGACCTAACTAGAGCCGGTCAGCCCAGTTAACTTATCAGATGCCTCAGGGCTCTCTTTAAGATCTGGGACAGGCAGTGAGGGACTCGGTAAGCTGCGAGCCAACCTCGTAAAACCATCCGGGATGGGGAGCTCAACTAGCAGGTCCAGTGGAAACTCTAGTTATGTGATGATGTGCAATCTCAAGACCGGAGTCGTTGGACAAAGGTGGTTTTCAGCCGAACAAATAGAAGGACTTGGCTAGGACCCTTATTGCTTTCCTTCCTTTCCATCCAAAGACTCAGTGCAATGCTGAATCTGCTCAGTGTTTTGATTGCAATGGAGGCTGAACGTCAGGTGCCAGTGCCAGTGGGGGTGCCATCCCCTGGGACATTTCCAGGTCACGAGTGCCGCTTCGGTGGAACGTGCCGAAGTTGAAATCTTTACCAACGCCTCTCAGCCATTTGATTCCAAGCTCGTATTTGCGACCCTCGACCGGTCAGACCCTTCGACAAATTCAGGTCTAATGGCACAAAGTGTGGCATCATTCAATTGGACCTATTCTAAACAATGATCAAGCAGCTGGAACCAGATCCTGGACTTTTGCAAAACCCCCGCTTGCTGTCTACAGGTAAGTTCTTGTTCATCCGCTGTCTATCACCAGTCAACACATCGGATTCTTTGCCAATGCCAATACATGGCCTGGATACACTTGGCAATTGCACGCCGCTTTCCATGAACCTCCCAGTAGGTGTGTTGAGACTTGATGTGCTTGAGGTCATAAGCATGAGGGATCTTGCAGATAAGCTGACAAGGTCCTGCATTGCTCCCTCTGCGGCTCAACTGACTAGTTGAATATCAACCTCAACCTCAACCTCATTCTCAAAAATGAAAGAATAAGCTATCTTCTGCGAAGAGAATATCAACTCCCTGGCATCGCAGATTGCATCTCGCGTGGAGCCAGACGTCGATCCATTTCACAGACTCTGACTAATATTGATTAAACACCATTAACACCATTTTATATAAGTTTGTCTGGACGTCCTCAACGGAAGAATCTTGAACCCTGTCGCGACCTGATACCCCAGTACCTATATCCAACAAGATGAATCCTCAATCCATATCATCAGCGCCAGCTGCCACTCCCCCAGCAGCAGCAGATCCCGAATACGGATACAGCATCAGTTCAAGCCCACCAATGCTCTCACCATCCACGACACTATCATCTCTCAGCCCACAATCCTCCACGTCGCCCACCACAACCCGAGAACAACACCACTCCTTCCCATTCTTCTCCTCCAAATCAAAACCCAGATCCAAATCCAAGATTCAAAGACCACCCCCTCCTCCAGCCCCATCCGAAATCTCAACCCTCTCAAGAAACAGCACCATCTCCACCTCATCCACCACCCCCTTACACCACACACAAACCCAACCCAACCCCTCTCACCCACCACACCCATCCTCCTCCTCCTCCTCCTCACAGCGCCACCAAAGACGACACCAATCCGAAAGCGCAATCCCCAGTCTCACGACGGCGAACCTCCCACCAGACTCTCCCTCGCCGTCATCACTCTCACCACCCCTATCGTCACCCTCCTCCCCACCACCACCTCTCCTATCCAACAGCGACGCCCAAAGGCGCGACAGCTGGATCCAGAAGAAACCCCGCAACAGCAGCGGCTCCAGCCCCGGCGGCTACGGCCGACACGGCGACGAGTGGCTGTTCGGCAGCATCAGTCTGACGCAGACGGCGAGGGAGCTCGTGGCGCGGAGAGCAAAGAAGCCGTGATGGGGGTTTTTTTTTTGACATGTGGTGTTGTTGCAAGGAGGGGGGAGGCTTTCGAAGCGGGGAGTGGCACACCACGCCCAGTGCATAGCGGAAACGGAATCCATGTTAACCATGATCACGAACGCTATCTCTAACCCTGGACGCCCGCCGTGCTCAACGACTACAGGGTCTACTAATGTATTGACTGAAAGACACAGTTGGTTGATCACACGAATTCTGATGTACGCTGGGTGACAGCTCTGACGGGGAGAGTTTGCTCATCAGGATGCTGATATGATCTGTTATGTTGATTTGCTTGTTTTCGACCAAAATGCCTGACTGTTTGAGCTGCTCTTGCAACAAGCCATGGCCGAGACACAAGTGTCACTCTCCACTGGTATGCTCTAATGAATGCAGAGGAAGAAATTGTGAACATTGATTGATTGACGACGACAACAACGGACAACTTTAGTGTACGATTGATAGTTTATAGCGAGCGGTGATTTTGGACTGCGAGCAATTCCATGAATTTGTGTATTCATAGTATTGTATCTACTTCATAAGATAATAGGCGAGGACCCGCAATTCTGGTATCTACCTATGCTTAACATCCATCATAAAAGTATGTGCCCATAGGTGGGCATTGAGTCTGCTTCTCTGCTTTCACTTTCACTTTCACTTTAACTCGGAGCAACTTCCTACACAAGAGTTCGATGTGTTCCAAAATGAGCGAAGAGAGGGTCATCGTCATCACCATCATCATCGTCCCCATCGTCCCCACCATAAAACTTGCGGCAGCGCGTTCCATCCGCACTCGTTCCAGCTCTCAAGAAGCACACTTTCTGCTCGGCAGAGACGGCAACAAATCCGCGATGAAATGCTGATGAAGTGGATTTTGTTTCGTAATGATTATAGAGCTTGAGCAGTGATTGAGGAGAATCGGAATCCTCGAGCATGGACTCGGTGACTCGATGCCAAAATGTTGCGTTCAGCGGTGAGTCGATAGGCCACGGCACACGAGGATTGTAGCCGGGAAGATCGTCATCGATAGACCATGATCCACGAGGTTTATGTCCGTGGTTCACTGGTCGAGCTACACCAGGGTTCTGGCCGAATGGGCTCTTATCGACAATGGAGTATGCACTCCGAGCATCATACTCGAGCTCCCAGACGGGCATCGTCCACTTGAGTGAATTGGAGATGTTGGCGAAGTATGTTTGCGCTCCAAGTACCTCGAATGTCTTGTTATCGACCTGGTAGACTCTGTAGCCAGCGTTCAAACCTGTCAACGGCGTCACGCTTGGTCCGACATGACCAACTACAAGTGGTCGAGAGAAGTCAACCTTGGTAGTGTCTCGTTTTCCTGAAAGGAAGTCGATTGAGTCGGGCAAGTAGTCGTAGAAAATCTGAAATTGGTCCAAATGAGTGTGGCCGAAGAAAATTGCTGCAATAGTGCCAGGTGAGAACCGTCGCACAATGGAGTGAAACAAGGCACTAGGATTTGGCAACGCTGCGGTACCATCATGGCCCGTAAGAGCATGGGCAATGATCCAAGCTCTTTGACCATGTTTTTCGCATCTGGTAAGTTCGTCGGAAAGCCAGCGAAACATACCCGTAGGGTCTGGATTGCTGATATTCCAATAGTTGAAAACATTGACCCTATACCAGAAATCCGAGTTGAGAGAAATAACGCGTAGTCCTTGAGCCGTTGTCGTGGCGTAAACACCATAATGTGTTTTTGCCCACGCGGCTTCGGTGGTATTCAACCATTCGTTCTTTTCCCAAAGAGAGGAAAGAAGATCATAATTCCATGCAAGAGCATTGGTACTCGTGTTCGTCGGGTCTGGATTGAGAACATGCTGGGGAACAAAGTCTTTGTGAATGGTCTCATGGTTTCCAAGAGTGGCATAGACTGGTGTGTCACCCAGATATTGTTTGAAGATGTGGTATGCAGTTTCTTCCGAATATGAAACATAGGGCATTGATAGTGTATCATCACGATCATGAGAAACAGTGTCTCCTGTGAAAATGGTGAAGGCCAATTTGTTTATGTCGAAAAACTCAGACATGCTAGTGAAGGCTGACAGGGCAAGATCAGGGGGCGAATCACAAGAGTAGGAACCGAATCGTGATGCTGGGATTGAAGGGTTTGTCCAATCAGTTTCCAGCTCGACATTGTTTGAATAGGGTCGACAGCATAGCTTTTGTGAGCAGTTTCCCTCAGAGCCGATGTCGAAGCGTGGATCAAGATGAAAGTCTGACAGATGTAGGACATTGATTATCTCTCCGGAGGGCTCTGGTGCTGTATCGGCGTGTTTGGGTTTTGGCTCAAAAAAGAGGTCTTCATCTATCTCGAGCGGTGGCTGCTCTTCACACAAACCAAATTTCTTGATCGAACATATTGCCTGGTAATCACCTGTTGTAAGACTCATCTTGGAGAACAGTTGTGCGAGGTGAGGACCGAATTGACCAGGACTGCCAAACTGTGCTTCACATGATGAAGATCGAATGCTGTCTCTAAAGAAATCGAGCGTGTTGCAGACTCGAACGAGAAGATTGGTTACCGTGTCCACAGGCTCGCTGATGGCAACAACATGCATCAGTTGTCCAGCAGCAATACACTTTGTACAAGGATCTGGATAGGCCGTGGAAGGGAGGATTGCCATCAGTTCATCAAAGAATGAATCTTCGATCATGGACTGATTGAGAGGAGTGATAGGTTCTGGGAGGGGGGACAGTTCATCATAGCCTGGAACTGGGCCAGAGCCATTGTAGTAGAGCGTGATGGTGTCATTATCCAAGATATTGGTCAACTGAGGGTTCAAGGCTGCGGGAATCTTGAACAAGGGGACTTGAGCTGGACCAACGGCGAGGGAGAAACACAAGAATGTGCTGAGGGCAAAGAAGAACTTGAACATGGTTGACAACAGTTTGATGTTGGGGAGGGTGTCAGTGCTCAAGAGAGACAAACTCAGAACTTGAGAGGAGTAAGATCCAAGTTGGGTGCTAACTGAGGCAGGTACAGGATACACTCAGAGAAGGAAGTGGCCGCCCCCGTTGATGAGGAAGCCACGATTGAAGGTCTATCCTGCCAAAATTGAGCCATAGGGAGGAATTCAGCTCGGAGGGATCCATCTTATCCTTTTGAAGAGTAATGATAATGCTTTTTCGATCATTTCTTATCCCGCTAACTAATTTTGTTACCAGGAATATTTCTACATATCAGTGAGAAGGAGGTAAAAGGTAACACGAACTTTGCTCACCAGAGCATGCCCTCTCCAACCATCACCTCTTCTTCCCGATACTCGTATCAACAGCACTGATGGCCCACACGACCACAAAAACAACAGCCGCTCCGGCAAATATCGTCAAGGGTTTCCTGAAAGCTGCCGCGAAGGGATAATCATACGTGACCAGCACGGTGACGTCCCTTGCCTCATCGACGACATTGTTAGCCGTCAGTGTCAATTTTGTTCGACCGAGGGTATCCATAAACGTGTTGTGCAGTGTTTGCTCGGCGTGAAGAGTTGGTACTCCAAATCCGCCGTGGGTTTGGTAGTTCACATTCGTGGCTCCTTCAGGCAGGATGACTGAGAATACCAGGCGTTCGTACTGAATGCCTTCTTGTAGTCTCGGACCTTCGATGAGAGGCACTGACAGAATGTAAGTATCGCTGCCAGTTTTGAGTTTGCGTAGAGATGATGATAGGGCATTATTCCAGCCAATTCGGAAACTGTATTTCCATCCACCGAACAGCGGATATCTTGGTTTCAATTCGAGGCTGGCCTCGCGCACATTGTTTGGTCTGAATCGGGATGTCGAAACGTTGCCGATGTCGTCTGTGAAATATGGATCCACACTTCCTGGTCTCAAGGGGACTTTCAATTCTCTCAATGCGGAGGTTGAACCCTGTCCAGCATTGATATAGAAGCTCTGCGTGCTCCATGTTACGCGGGAGAAGTGATTTGCGAGCGCAGCACCATCGTGTCTCAGCCAGTATCTCTCTTCAGTCGCCAAGTTGCCGCCCCAGTGTGAAACTTCTACGTCTCTTTCCAACAGACTGGCAACCAGAAGTGGTTTGTTGAACTCGTAACGAACGCTGATGGGATAAGTTGTTCCTGCTGGGGTCTTTGCGGTATCGTAGGTTCCGTAAGTGAACGACGAGCCTTGCTTTTCAGGATCCGCCCAAGATGTCAAACCTTCGGTCTTTGTGTATTCAGGGACATCCGAGGAGGGGAATTTGACCTTGGTCTTCTGCTTCAGGGTTCTGTAGACGGAAGGCAAATAGGCCGAGAAGTCGTAAGCAAGATATTGCTTTTCGTCTTGCTTGATGGAGGCTGGGAGGGCTGCCAATGCGCCGAGGATGTTATAAGATATCTGTAGGGTGATTTTGGACTTTGGTGCAAGAGGTTCGGGGAAATGTATGACATAGTATTGAGTAGGACTATTCCGAATTAGCACCCTAGAACTTTTAACGGACCATGGCAGACGGAGACTGCACTTACTATGAAGGCTGTCCATCGACACCAAGCACGCCGGACAGAGCGGCTATACTTGAGTCCAAAGGCCCCTGTTCAGTCTTTGCCTTGTCCCGGACATCAAAGCCACTGATCTTGCCTATCAGAGCATATTCGAAAGGCACGTAGTAATCCGACTGAGGCGCCTTATCCGCATTTGTGACAACAACATTCACAGTTTCCCGCACATAGCCCTTCTCGAGGTTGATCGTCCTGACGACATTGGTGTTCTCGAAGACGGGTGCGGGCTTGAAGTCGCTGTTGAGGAGTTTCTGCTCCGTCTGCGCTCGGGCGGTGAGGTTTGACTCGGCTATTGTGAGGCTGGATAATAGGCCGACGACCGTGCCTACCACGGATGAGAGCCTCATCGTTGAGGCTTTGGGTGACGAGAGGTCGTGCTTGACTTGTAATTGAATGAAGCCAGCGTGGAGAAACCGCCCTCAGATACAGTGCACATGCGGAGTTCAGTCTGCGCCAAAAGATCTCGTGTCGATCATGCGGGTACGATATGCACTTTCTACGGCGGACCTCTCATACACTCGCCACACCTTCCCCAACCTGTCCACTGACATTCCACCCACGCTGATTGGCGAGGGAGCTGTCTACATACTGCATTGAATGATTCGCAGCATCAAACAAAAGTGACGACTTGGAATTGGGACAACTGCGAGAGGAACTCGCCCTGAAGCCCGTCATGGCCTCGAAACTCGTGCCTCAGCTGGTGCGCGCCGCATCTCGAAGTGCAACCAAAGCCCCCAAACGACAACTATTCCACCCCAGACAGTTCTCCTCGACGCCCGTATCAAGGAGCGAAACTCTCTCAGTGGTAGGTCCAATATCTCGTTCCAATACGTGAGAAACGACGCCGTGGAGTCTAACAAAGAGCTTGAACAGCACCGAGACACCTCATACAACAACCCCTCGATCCCCTTCAAATTCAACGAGACCAACTTGCGCCTGATCGACGAGATCCTCAAACGATACCCACCGCAATACAAGAAAGCAGCGGTGATGCCGCTGCTGGACCTGGGGCAGCGGCAGCACGGGTTCACGTCGATCTCGGTGATGAACGAGGTGGGCCGATTGCTGGAAATGCCACCAATGCGAGTGTACGAGGTGGCGACGTTCTACACCATGTACAATCGAACGCCGGTGGGCAAGTACTTTGTGCAGGTGTGCACGACAACGCCGTGCATGCTGGGCGGCTGCGGCAGCGACAAGATCATGAAGGCCTGCGAGGACTTCATGGGCATCCACAGCGGCCAGATGACCGACGACAAGGTCTTCAGCTTGCTCGAGGTCGAATGCCTGGGTGCCTGTGTCAATGCCCCTATGGTGCAGATCAACGATGACTACTATGAGGATTTGACGCCCGAGACGACCGTGCAGTTGTTGCAGGCCCTGAAGGATAGTGTCACGGTCAGCGGCTATGATTTGGGCAAGTTACCACGCCCCGGTCCCCAGGTCTACGAGGGCCATCAGAGAGAGACGTGCGAGCCGCGGAAGGGCAAGACCAGCTTACTCGGGGAGCCGTACCACATCAAGGATGTGTTGAGGGCGGATGGTGCGATTTGAGCGTGTTAACGGAAGGACTTCAATTGTGGGGGTGCTGCGTATCTCCTGTGGAGACCGTGAGTCTCGAGTTGTACGAGGCATCTTGGGTCGAAATGGAGGCACCGACGCGGGTGAGAAGAGTCGATTGGTCCTAGACCGTTAGTTGTCCTGGAACGCAAATACCTCTTCTATAGCATCTTGTAAATATTAAAGATCCGACTTCCTCGAGTAAAGAAGGAAGACGACCGATTAAACATTAAAGAGAAAAAAAGAAACGAGAACAGTATCATCCAAAGCCGCAGAATTCACATTCTCCATGATTCTTGCCATGAGCTTAAGCAGCCTACTGGATTTGAAGAAATTATAATACGCCCACACACGCCCAAGTGTCTGATTCATTTTCCATTTCCCCCCGATTTGTACAATTTCGTGATGGTCGCTCCTCTGCCTTGCTTGTATGTAAAAAACGTCTTTTCCCCCTGAACTCCAAACACACTGCCCTGTCGCTTGCTGAAATTCGATTCTTTGGTTGATGTGTTTCCATCAAGATGGTATCTCATTTTGTTTTGCTCATGATATATCCTCACATTCTCATGTTGATCTTGGGAATCAACATGGTCCGTATACTCGTGACAATTTGCTTATTGCGTGGTGACTTCGTGCTTCCTTCATGAAGGCCTGGTTGATTCTTTTGAAACTGCACTCTGGATCGCTGATCATCAGGCAATCCCTTTTTTGGCGTCTGGTCAACCGGCTCACATTCTCCACCCAAAGCGTAAGTTGCTGATCGGGCGATGTCCTGGGTTGAGAGTACTCTTGCTCCTCTAAAGTGCTGATGCCGGTGTGACGAGTTTGTTGTTGAGGATTTCAGGCACCTAAGTACTCCCGCCATTCGGAATGAAGAGAGTGATCTGAATTTTTTTCAACAGCCACTAAATGATGGGCGGAAATTTTGGCTGCTGAGACTCGACAGGAACGAACTTCGGTGGCTCGACAAGAGGAAAGCTCCATGCAGTCGCTGGAGCTGCGGGCGGGCCCGATGGCGGAAGGCTTTGCGCGTAGGTATATGATGATTTCTTCTTCTTCTTCTTCAAGTATTTGAACATGCTCGCCGCCCCAGGGGGCTCGTTCGTGTCGAATTCGAGGGCGGCATCCACGACAGAGACTACCTCCGCTGGCCCCGGATCAAGTATATCGAAGGAGAGGTTGAAATGGTCGTTGTTCATGGTGTTAGTAGGGGGTGAAGGAGCCCAACCGTCCCAAGCGTCGAATGATTGCTTTTTCTTCAGATATTTGGACACAGCCGCGGCCAAGTGGGGGTGCCATTTTACTCCAATCTCTGCAAAAGCATCCGCGAGAGGGACTCCATTCTTCACCTTTGGAATTACTTTTCCAAGCAGCTCGGCCATATCTATCTCCGTGCTAGGCAATGGTCCAGAAGCATCTTCGTTCCAAGTCTCGGGTGAGAGTTCACTGCTCACTGAATGGATGTCGTCCTCGTCTGCTGTTGACGGGTCGGAATCGCCAGTGGACGGGGCTCCAAAGACAGGAACAGTCAATTGCCAGTCCATTGGGTCGCCTCCAAACCGGCTGCTGTAGACCATCGTCCATGTGATGTCTCCTTCCCATTCTTTACCATTGGCCGGTTTCACGACATCACTCTGGTTGACCTGGATCGCAAGTGGTTCAAGTGGACAGACTGAGATTCGCTTATCGGTGATGTATTTCTCGACCTTGGCTTTGAGGCGATCCTCGCAGATGTTGTCTTTGGCCACGAACCAATGTTGACGTCCGCCGTTTGTGAGCCAACCGTTGAACGACACATGTGATAAGTTTAAATGAGTCTTGAAATATTTGATCAATGAAACCCAGCACTCTCGACGGTCGTCGCCTCCCAGAAGGGTAATATCGGACATCTCTAGTTTCCGTAACGTCGTAGCATGGATCTTGAGGAAATGAATAAGGTCTTCCGAGTGACAGATACAAGCATCGATTTTGAGACTTTCCAATCGGGGAAGTAATGGTTGAGCCATCCAAGAGCCGGTGGAACTTTCCAGTAGGATGGACAACTCAGAGGTGAGCTCATCGTCGGGATACTGATAGCGGGTGGTGGTGTAGTCGGTCAAGGATAGGGTTAATTCCTTGAGCTTTCTACATGACTTCAAAATGATTTGGAGACACTCGATGTGGCTCGCCGTGGACATGAGGGTTCCATTTCTGAAAGAGAGGTCAAGGACACGAAGATGACGCACGACAGCCTGGAATATGCGAAGTTGTTGGTTGGCGCCAGAAGACTTCATCGAAGCATTGCCTTGGCCAAAGAAGCAACGAGCATCGAGATTTTTGGACTTGAAGCTCTGAATGTGTAAATCAGTGGAAAAGACAGCCGTCATGATACCCTTGGTATAGGAACGACCACTGCCACCATTCATCTTTGCGAAATCGACGGTGTCGGGATCCACTTTGGATAGTCTACATAGCTTCCGATAGAACTGGGGGACCTTTGTAATCGTGGCATTTGAGGCCTCGTCGTAGTCACGAACTCGGATCTCTTGCAGATTGGGAAGAAGTCTCAAAACCTTGGATAACATGACGACTTCGAAAGACATGTCATCGTAGGCATTGAAGCGACCCTGAGATACACGATCGAGTACAGCCTCGATCTGAGCCTTATCCTCGTCGACGCCGATCAAACCAGGATCGGGTGGGTAGGATTTGAGATGGGTGGAAAAACCGCCGAAACGAGCATCGTAGACTAGTTTCGTGACATGTCGAGTGACTTTTGAGTGCTTCAAGCCCTCGCTGAAGCCGAGAACGCAACTCTCGTTGGGGACGATGACCACTTGGCTCCAAAGGTACGGTTCAGCCATTTGGGCCAGATTCTTGGAAGTCAGGCGCACATTCTTCAAAGTTGGGCGAGGACATCTCTGAATGATTTGAAGGAATATCTCGTTTGGTAGTTCAGGTGGTGGGCGATCTGGAATGTGATCTGGAGCGTGAGGATTGGATGAAGTCATTGCAATTGCAGGGTTCGAAGCGGTCAACGGGACATCCAATGTTGATGGAGATGGGAAGGGAATGAGATGAGTTTTTTGTTGAATTCAAGAGGCAGGACTCGAAAGTGGCGAGTGCATGGCAATGATAATGAGGCACAGCCTTCTCTGGTCTGGTGGGTGACAGAACTTGAATGTAAGGGATAGACGTGGGCTGTACTCGTAGTAGTGCCAGTGGTTAGTAGCAGGCTGCCTTGAGGTTAGTGCGGTTGCCTGGTGAGGACAACGATGGCCTGTAATAAGCCGAGAACGGGACTGAGTGATGCTGAAGATTTCGCATGCGGGTGTCTGTGACTAATATTTGACGATGATAATGTGACAGTACCACTTCACATTGGAGAGGATAGTAATAGGTCAATTTGGGATCGCCCTATGTGATAATGTGTATGTGGTTCCAGGTTGAGATGGAGGTGGAAGCGGGGAATCGGAGAAGACGTTGCTTATTATCCGTCCAAGCCAGAGAAATGACCACGGAATCAGCCTCACCAAAGATACCTCTTAAGTAGGTACCAACCTAGGTACTTACCTGTAACTTGGGTACCTGCCTGGGTATGTATCAACCCATAAGAGCTTCAGTATGGCGGACCCAAGCACCTAAAGTATCATCCCAAGAGGATTGTCCATTTCCATCACACCACCACCAATGCCTGTGTGGAGGTGTATATGAGCACTCGGCCCCATTGGACTCTACAAGACACCTGCAAGCACTGTCCTGGCATGGGTATGTACTTTACGAGACCCGGGATAAAGAAGAGATGAGTGAGTGCCAGTGGAAGGATGTAATGTCCAGGCGAAAAGCGGGGTGATTTCCAGTTAAAGGTTTTGGTGTGATATCCCCACACGCGACCTGGGAGAGGCCTCGGCCGCTGCCATCAAATCATTGATATTGACAAATGACTGCAAAATCATACGTAGGTAGTATTAACAGAATAAAAAGAAAGAACAAGGTAATGTTTGACATGTCCGTACTTGCAAGTTCTTATTGTTACTGAATGGAGGTGCCCACAGTGCCCACAGAGGTTCCCTCGGTACCTGAGTAATCGACTAACCAGCAATCAGTTACTAGTCATCGCTACTTTCCAGGTGCCACCAGTTAAAGTTTGTTAGGGAGCAATTAACAAGAGTCTAACGATATCGAGCACGCGCACGTTCCCCAGTAACCGCTCCCATTGGACATGAATCGTCAACAAGGAAAGAGCAGTCCAAAAAAATCGAGGGCGCTGGGGGGCAGGAGCGACTGCCCAGTTACGAGCACACTCTATCAGCAAGAGCAGAGCAGCACTCGCATCTGCCAACTGGAATGAGCTCAAAGCTCGACGAATTTGAACCCTGACTGTTATTCATTTTTCTGGCTTTTCATTTTACATCCTACACATTGTATTTTCTTTTAAAACACAGTGATCCTTCTTGAAGCTCCCCAGTGGCATTGAACTGCCAAAGTCCTGCCCGTCCGAGCATACCCGCGCTATGCTGTGATTGCGGACTCGATTTCCACCAATATGAAGTGCGTTTCCACCAAAACAATCCCCCACTCTTCATATGGTGCCTTACTTACAAGGTCTCTTGCTTCCCTCGCAGATTCGGTCAACAACTTCGCCAGTCCCTTATCAAGGACTACTACTGGCACTACATATCCTACGATGAACTGAAAGATGCCCTAAAAAAGCCCTACATCTCGGGCAAGAGCGGCGAGCGAGAACCATGGACAGACGACGATGAAGCCGCCTTCATTCACCAACTCGAGGCCGAACTAGACAAGGTTTTCACCTTCCAGAAACTCAAGAGCCAGGAAATAGTCTCTCGCATAAGGGCGAGTGAGGCAGAGGTCACACAGGTCGTCCAGCGCCAGGCTCAACAAAACAATAGAGATGCGGAAACCGACGATGACCTCGAGTCCGACTTTGAGCTTTTGGAGATCGATCTGAGCGATATTATCGCCGATGTTCATGATTTGGCAAGGTATACTCAGCTGAATTATACTGGCTTCCAGAAAATCGTCAAGAAGCATGACAAGCAGACAAATGTCTACCTACGTCCCTCTTTTGCTACCAGACTGAAAGCCAAACCCTTCTTCCAAGATAACTACGACGCATTCATCGTCACTCTCTCCAAGCTCTACGATCTGGTCCGTACCCGAGGCAACCCCGTCAAAGGCGACAGTGCGGCCGGAGGTGGTCAACAAAACTTTGTGCGCCAAACCACAAAATACTGGGTCCATCCAGACAACATCACCGAGTTGAAGCTCATCATTCTCAAGCATTTACCCGTCTTGGTTTTTAACGCTAGTAAGGAGTTTGAAGAGAAGGATTCGGCCATTTCCTCCATATACTATGACAACACAGACACTTGGGAATTGTATGAGGGTCGTCTGAAGAAGACCGAAGGTGCCGAGGCAATCCGTCTACGTTGGTATGGAGGCATGGAAAATGAGACTATTTTCGTGGAGAGGAAGACTCACCGTGAAGATTGGACGGGTGAGAAGTCTGTCAAAGCAAGATTCACCCTCAAAGAAAAGAATGTCAATGCTTTCATGACTGGTAAATTTACCGTCGAGGAAGCCTTTGCCAAAATGCGAAAGGAAGGAAAGAAAAGCATCAAGGAAATCGAGGATCTCGAACAACTCGCTCGAGAGATCCAGTATCGAGTCATCACTCGCAGATTGGTACCTGTCACCAGATCATTCTACCACAGAACTGCCTTTCAGCTTCCGGGTGATGCTCGCGTCCGTATCTCTCTCGATACTGAATTGACCATGACTCGAGAAGATAACCTGGACGGCAGAAAGAGAGCCGGAGACAACTGGAGACGCATGGATATCGGGATTGATTGGCCCTTTTCGCAACTACCTCCCGAGGATGTCGAACTCTTTCCATACGCTGTACTCGAGGTCAAGCTACAAACACAGGCCGGCCAAGAACCCCCTCAATGGGTCCGTGACCTAACTGCCAGCCATTTGGTCGAAGCAGTTCCCAAGTTTTCAAAGTTCATCCACGGCACTGCCACCATGTTCCCTAGAAGGATAGACCTTCTTCCTTTCTGGATGCCCCAGATGGATGTGGATATTCGGAAACCCATTACTCATCGTTTCGGTATCGAGAGACCTGCCAACACAGCAAGCTACTCCACTAGTGATGTCGACGACTCGGATGACGATGATGAAGAAGAGTTGGAAGGCGGTCAATCAACGGGCAGGACAACCCCACATGCAAACGGATCGAATGAGGGTGGGGGTGGTGATGAAGCCACTCGAAGATTGAATGCTGCTCGACGCGCCTTGGACGAGCATAGTCGCGCTCAACAACGGGATGACGAGCGTGATCAGCAGGCTGCAGCCAGAAATTCATTGGATGAGGAAGAACGCGTTTCCGCCTTGCCACTGGCGGATGATGAATACATCTACGATTCAGACGATGATGATGACAGATCTACTGACGAGCTCGAGGAGGCTCGACGATCTGGCTCATGGAAATTCTACCCTCTCGTACTGAAACATCATGTCCAACAGGGTACAGAGGTGTTCTTCAATGCTCTACACAAGATCTCACTCCCAACAACCACCCGTCTCCCCCAAAACGGAAGTATTGGGGGCGTCAATCCACAAGGTGGTCCAATTGCCACAGTCAAAAGGTTCAAAGCACCCAAGGGAAAGCGTATCCACGTTCCCGTCCGTGTTGAACCTAAAGTCTACTTCGCCGCGGAGCGCACCTTCCTCAGTTGGCTCGAGTTCAGCATCATCCTTGGTTCAATCGCAGCAACCTTGCTCAATTTCGGTGACAGTGTCTCTTTGTACTCGGCTTGGGGCTTTACGATCGTTGCATGTGCCGCCCTGATCTATAGTGTAGTGATATATTGGTTGAGAGTCCAGATGATTAGGAAACGGAGGGCAAGCATCAGTCGCTATTATGACAAGTGGGGCACTTCAGGTCTGTGTGCTGGTTTATTTGCCGCAACTGCAGTCAGTTTTTTCTTTCGCATCAGGGAGGATGGGTGGTTTGTGCAACCGGAAACGATACCTACTGAGCTATGAACACTCATGCTGGGATGATCTCGTTGCAGAGGTGCATAATTAGGACTGGCTGGGTACATGGGAAATGGCCAAAACATGTGCTGGTTATCAAGTAGAGGTTCCTGCATGGAAGGCATCACCAAGACCTGGGGCAACAATCTGCCAATACGACGCAGAATAGTATCTCGACAGTAGCAAAATGATATAGTGATCTGCGGTTTTGAAAGACCTCAGAAATATCCAAGATTGCCATGGCCATCAAAATTAAATTCAGCCTTGCCCGGTCTCGCTATCTTCACCTACCACCTTGGTTGTCTCTCGTCCCCGCTAGCCCATGTCGACTCTGGTGTTTCTCGACGGGCTATTGGCATTTGAGTAGACCGAAAATCGCCCGTTTGACCTTTTCAGTCCTGACAGTCTCTAAGATGGTGATTGCGTCACAGCCAATCGTATCAGACAGGATCCAAGATCTGCTCAAAAGCGTCCAGAAATCCCAGGGGAGGTTTGACTCGACGGCGGGCAATCTCGAGGGCGGTGGCGCCACTTCGATCTCGACGGGAAGACTGAAGGGTCCACTGGATTCCCGCCGCGCGCAGGATTTCCACGGTCCGCGTATCGGCCTCCAGCGCAGCCGCGTGAAGAACGGTCGATCCTGCGTTGTTGACGGCGCCGTGGTCGGCGCCCTGCGCCAGAAGCAGCTGCAGGAATTCATGGCTGTTGTGGAAGATGGTCTCAAAGAGCGGCGTGTCGCCGTGCAGGCTGCGGACGTGCATGTCGACGCCTCGGGCGAGGAGGAACGCGCCGATGTCATGGCGGTTGGAGATGGCGGCGCCGCACAGCGGCGAGTGGCCGTTCTTGTTGGTGCTGTCCAGAGACGCGCCGGCCTGCAAGAGGATCTCGACGGGCGCCACGAGGCTCTGGTGTCGACAGGCGTGGTGCATGGCCTGGCTGCCGATCGAGGTCCTGGCGTGGACGTCGGCTCCGTGCAGGAGCAGGAGTTCCAGGATCCGCACCGAGCCCGTCGACGCGGCCAGCGTCAGCGCCGTGCTGTTGAATTCGTCGCGAGCATTGACGTCCGACCCGGCTTCCACCAGATGTCGCACCGCCTGCTCATCGCCCCTGGTTGCAGCCCAGTGCAGGGCCGTCCGCTTCAGGCGGTCCACTGCGTGCACTTGGTTGCGGTAGAGCACGTTCTGCAACTCGGCTTCCAGCTTCGCGGGGAGAATGTCCAGAACGACATTGTGGATGTACGAGAACCCGTAGTTTTCTAGCTCTTCGCTTCCGGGAAACAGGCGCTTCAGCCCCTCGATTTCCGCTGTGCTTCCTCTTTGGCAGAGGATCTGCTCCCAGGCTTTTTGCGAGGCAGATCTGTTTTTCCCCAACACCGAATGATGTTAGCTGGGCCTCGAAATATGCATTGTGTTGAGATGTCTATCTGCTTCACTTCTCTTTTTGAAGATGTTGCAAATCAACATGGTGGATCTAGTTGCAATGACTTGATACTTACATGCCACTATCATCTTGTAGTTGAGGATCGGCTCCCTCCAGGAGAAGGAGCTCACACACTTCAACTTTGTTACGAAGCACGGCGTACTTTGCGAGGCTTTTGTCAGCCGAAGAGAAAATCAATTTAGTCACTGACTAATTCTGTACTTACATGTAAGGCTGTACGTCCGTGGTTAGGGTCGACGTCAGTCAGCAAAGCATTTCGACTTGCGATCAACAATTTCGCGCCATCGATATTCCCCGTTAGTGCAAATCGCAACAAAGTATCCTGGCCTCCGCCCCAAGGGATTCTTCGCTTGACGTGAAACCGGATCGTGGTGCCGAGCGAGACCGACGACGAGACTGAAATGTTCAGTGCTCGTTGACAATACCACAACGGGAAGCAGTAGATGATGTCGAGGGATCCTTGGAGGGGGTTCTGACAAGTCTTGACGTTGCACTGAGCGGAAAACAATGGCGACCCGGTGTAGCCCAGGAACAGCGTACCGATAAATCGCTTGAGGAAAGGAGGCGTCCGATGCGTTCCAGCAGAGTGACAGAGACAGTTACACACGACTTTGCAATGGCGACTGCGGCTGACTGGAATGAAAATGGTAGTCTCTGGAGAGAATCTCTCGACGCTCTGTGATGTGCCCGCCGCCCTGTCGTCGAGGTTGAGCGCATTGTGTAAATCTGGGAATTGAGTTAGAAGTAAACTTTTCGCCAGCTCTCCACTTGCTACATTACCTTCCAACAGGATTTCAATTTTGGGAATTCGAGCACTGTTTCTAAGAGTTGGCCAACTGACACTCAACGGCAAAAGGGGTAAGAAGGAGAGACGAGAACCGTGGACGTACGTGGCAGCTGCGGTGGACAACGTCAACACCCCGTTCAGCTCCGTTTTGATCTGTTTGAACCTTTTGCGGAGGCTCAGCAATGTATCTCCCCGCCGTATCCATTGCAATCTCGCTCTTGCGCCATTCGGATACGAAGTAAACTCCTCCAATAATCCCTCCAGCTCCGACAAGGCTGCCCTGGCTCGCTCGAGCAGCAGAGGAACGGTTGCAAGAAACCTAAATTGTTGACCACTATCAGCGTCTACGTTCTGGCTCAGCACTTGGACGGCATCAAAGAAGACATTGAGATCTGCCACTTCGTTCGACAAAGCCTTGATGTCGGCCGGCGCCGTCTGCATGCGTTTGATCAGGTGCAGTAGTCGTGTCACGCAAGTTTGGCTTAATTTGGTCAGTGCAACGGCACTCGCTGCAATCGACAGGGGATCTGCCATGGCTTGAAGGGACTCTGATGCTGAAAGTCAGGCTCCTGCGGCCCAACATCGAGTTGAGATGATTTTCATGAGGTGCGGTAAATGGCCAGCGACTCCATCAGGCTGAGCGTCTGATCAGGCAACCGAGCATGTTTGTAGCCTGTTTCTGGCGAATAGGAATGCGCCAGCGCACAAGTCAATGCTGCTGAGCGTGTCCATGTCCCTCGAACCAGAGCACATGAGAGAAACAGGTTCACTCTTTTACTCCTTACCAGTCCACGCTATCCTCATCGATGCAATAGAGGCATCAGAATCCGAGAATTCTTTTTTGATTCCCCTACCGAAGGATAGTTTTACAAAGCGTAGGATAGGCGAACTCGCTCTAAGGGGAAAGAATTTCGATTCGTTGACATGTTTCACATTTTGTCATGAGTGAATTAAGATGTTCCAAGTTGGAACGAGAAAGTCGACCAAAAAGTCCGTCACATCCAAGGCGTTCAAGTCTTCGAATACACGGGTACTTGAAGTGCCTCAGTTATTCAAGGACCCTAAAAGCCAGCAGGCGTGCTAGGCCAGAAATAGGTTGTCAATAATTTTTCAACATGAGTAGAATGATCTTCTCTCCCTCAGACAGCTAAAAGGCGTCATCCTCTTAAACACAGATAGAGAAGCTTTGGTATTCATGTCTACCGAGGTATGTATGCATGTCCTTATGTAACTAATATAGCCATCATTGTTTTCTTTCTTGGCTCAACGTTAAGTCGCTCTTTGAACACAAACGCGCAGCACATCCGGACCGAGACGCCTCGACAATGCTAGGCTGTCCTATCTGAGACAGAACACTCCATGGAAATGAAAATAGAGCGGTGCTCCATAGTGCCAGCTACATCACTTCCATCACATCTGCCATCAGCCTCAGTCATCCACAATATCATCGTCATCGAGATACAATTTCTCAATCGGCGGCGCAGGAACAGCTCCAGCAGTTGAGGTGCTACTAGCAGCAGTGCCAGGCCTGATGGACGAGCCGGTCGTGCCTCTCCTAGAGGGTGAGGAAAGCATAGACCCAGGCTTCTTCGGCTGTAACAGCACGTCCTTGGCGTCTAATTCGCTGTCGAAGCTTTCTTCACTTTCGGCCAGATTTGGGAGGTAGGCATTTGGTTTGAAATGCGTGATCCGATCGAGGAGCTTGGTGTCTTCTCTTCTTGACGATCTGATGCGTGTCAAGTAGGGAAGGAATTCGAGGGTGAGGACATCTTTATTATAGCGCATTTGTTGATAAGATGTTTCGCCGTTGTCATCCTGACGGTCGTCTTCATCGTTGTGCATTTCCCGATTAGATGCCATGAATGTTCGTGACTGCCAACTAGCCACACCGCCATCAAAACCAGGAATGACGGAGCCCATCTTCCTTGATTCCATGTGATTGACATCCGCACCATGCGCAAACATCTCGATCAGACTCTCTATCTCTTCCGTGGGTTTCCACAATCTCAGACTTTGCGGATAGAACATTTTGAAATTATCGCCCCTTTTGCCTCCTGGGACGTTTGCTCGATTGACAGGATATGGCAGATTGAACAATAACCCACGCGTCGCAGCGTGGAAGCTGATCTCATCCTGTCTCAAGGTATCGGAGCTTCCTGCTTGGAAGTTTGCTTGAGCAATACCTGTATTGAGACTGTTGTTAGTCCGTCGATATGGGCGAGAATCTGGATTGAGTACATCGCTGATTGATAAGCTGTCGGAACATCCATCGAAAACTTCTTCGAAAGTGCCACCATTGCATGAGAGGATGTAATTTTCATGTAATGTCGAAATGAATGTCTGAATATCTGTACCTGTTTCGTTCAAAAGAACTTCGATGTCCACCACTGAAGCCTTTGGTGAATAAAGGTGCATCAAATGGTCCGGTGGTTTCGGTGGAGGCTCAGCTCTGGTATCCTGCATACGAGGGTCTTCTCGTTTATTATAAACGATCTTTCCCGTCGCATGAAACATGTCGAGTGTTGTTTCTCTGTGGCTGACCAATTCAAGGGAATTCTTCTCCATATCAGTCAATTGAACACCTACTTTGTCCTTTGATGGTTTTTTCGCTTTGGCTGCTATTGTCCCCGACCATTCTGAGCCATCACCGGACCTCACGCATAGGAACTCCAAAGCATTGACAGCACTTCTCACATCACTCATTTCTGCAAGACGCTGCATGATTGCCGGGCCCGGCATTCGTCGTCTACCAGAATCGCGCGCTTCTTTCTTCACCACCAGATCTAAAGCCTTGGTCACGAAAGTGGGAGCTACCGGATTAAAATCCATGGCAGTAACGTAGGCATTGTTCAAGATCTCAGGTCCAAGCAGCCTATGAGCGGTAAAGCTATCACTCAGTGCAGTAGACGATGAGAGCAGAGTTTCTGAAATGATGATGACCACAGGCGGAGACATGTCGCTTGAAGCTTGTTGACCACCCATTGGGATCGAATGAGAATGATTGACCCGTGCAAGATATCGTGAGAGAACTGATCTGAACGACTGCAAGGTACTGGAACTCCTTGTGATAGTCGCCGGGAACTCTTCGATCAGGAGAACGCGGCCTGATGACGAACTACCATGATCTTTGCCTTCGAAAGTGAGACCGCCGAATTGACCGCCTCGGTTCAGAAATTCGTCGAACTGAAGTGCTATCGAGTTGGTGGGGCCCGAATCTGCAATCACAGGGTTGTGCCAGGAGATTAAATCTAGACCCATAGATTTGGCTAGCAGGGAAACAGTCGTCGTCTTGCCACTTCCAGCAGGGCCTTTAAGGACTAGTAATTTCTGGACATTGTTAGCAAGAACATCATGGGAAAATCATGAAATATAGATTCACTCACCTGATTGTGGCGTCCAGCGATTTTGCCCTGTAGCCAACCCTGAACATCCGCAACCTTCTTCTTATGCACAACCAGCTCTTCCAGGTTGCACGGACCGTATCGATCTCCCCAAGGTCGATGGTTTTCAACAATGGTATTCTCCTGGTCCTCCATCTTGATCTTGACAATATCCTTCGTCGCGGTGGCCTTGACAAATCTTTGACTCGAAGGCAAAGGATTGGCAATCAAGCCATTCTGACGGTTCATCAACGCAGCCACAGGAGGTTTGCGACCGCTAACCAATGATGCAACTGCATTGTCGGTTCTCAGTCCCAGTTCTTGCAGAGTATCGTCTGAAAGATCGTCGTCTTCAATGGCATCTCCCAACTCTCCGTTCTCAAGATTCGCAGTAACATCTGGAGTCTCAGATCTCTTCCTCCAGCGTTGTTCGTCCGTAGCTTTTGTGAAGAAGGTATGGAGAGACTTGGACTTCGCAGGTTCCTTCGGAGCCTTGGAGTTCTTCCTAGTCTTGACGGGGGAAGTCGCGGGAGAGGCTTTCGCAGCAGTGCGTCGAGCAGTGATGCCCTTTCCTTTCGTGGGTTTTGCAGGTGACACGTCCAGTGATGTTCGGCCATCGAGTGTGATTTCACGTTGAAGACGAGTGGTCTTTGGGGAGGTTTTTGTGGAGGAGGGTAACTCCCACACATCTTCATCGTCGTCGGAAAGGACGAGAGTTGACCGGCGCTGCCGTTTGGCAGGACGAGACGCCATTGGCGAGCATACTGGAGCCTCTGTAAGTATGAGCTAGGCGTTGAGCGTTGGCCGTGGTGGAGAGTGAATTGTCGGTCAAGATAATGAGGGAACTTGAAGGTCGCACCTACACTTTGAGTGAAGATGACGCGTGATCACGTGCAATGGGGTAGTCAACAACGAGCAGCGCCGCGATGTGAACAGCCCGAGGAATGAACACAGGGGAAAAAGAAAATTATTGAAGAAATGAAGTCTATTTCCCTTAGACCTATTCTCTATTGAACATGCCATCAACAAAATTCGTCCAAAACCCTTGGTCGTAGAGATTGTCCACTTCCCTCATCGACCTCACCCGCATCCATCGCTCATCCGGTACATCAGAAGCCTCAGTATCATCCTGGATCTGACTGCCCGTCTTCTTGAAAGTCGGCTGCTCACCATCCCTCGTCCTGACCATCCACCACTTGGCCCGAACATCCTGGGGCCATTGGACAAGCCGGTCTTCAGGCTCCACGTCCGACGGCAGCCTGGGATATGTCTCGCGCAACCTCTGCACCTCGGCGCGCCAGACGATGTCATCCTGGACGTCTTCCTTCCAATCCGCCCACTTGGCACTCTCATTGGTTGTCATGCCCGCCCACATGAGGTAGATGTGGTAGATGAGAAACCCCAATGCGAGTGGACAGCTCATCATGCACAGCATCATGACCGCCCCGATCTGCCAGTCCACGCCAATCGCCCACGCCCACATGTTCGCCCACTGCGTCCACGTAAGCCGTGTGCTCCAGCGCTTCGCCGTGAAACTGCCTCTCGTGAGCGCCGACGGCACCAATCTTTCCTGTAACTGTGCGTCGAGCAGCGTATGGCCCAGCGTGGCGGCATAGGCGAGCAATGCCGCAATCGTCAGCAGCAGCAGATTGAACCAGATGTAGTTGTTGCGGCCGACGCAATTGTTGATCCAGATGCAGTGGTGGTCCTGCTTCTGGACACACGCTTTACACAGCGAGCAATGCTTCGACCGCGCTGGTTTCGGAAACCGACACGTGCTACAGTAGTATCCAGGGTGGAAGAGGCAGTAGTCGTAAGGATAAGCCAGCATTGCCTTCCGATGGTTTCCCGCAGTGATGTTGGAACTCGTCGTTGCCGACAGATATAGACACCAGTAAGGCGCGACCACGAGCACCGGGATCGTGATTGTCTGTAGCGTCGTAAGTCGATTCCACGCCGACGGTATAAACAGCAGTTCTCCCGCGACCTGCAAGGTGACGAAGAATATCTAGGACGACCGAGAAATAAGTCACAATCCCAACAAAACACAACTATTCCTGCCTCTCGAAAGCACGTAAGGGTCGAAGAAACCACACTCACAAGAACAACCGGATGAGCCTCATTCATCAGATAATTGCCCAACCTCGACAAGCCGCGCGTAAGCCTCCGGCCCGAGAGTTTCTGATCGACGAAAATAACTCCATTGGGGATGTGATGCCACAGTAAGCGATGCAAGAAAGCGATCGGCGTTCGTCTGCAATGAAAAGAGTAAAAAAAAAGTAAATAATTGGTCTCGCCCAACTGGAAGAGAAATGTGTGGCCGGATGTACATAGTGCATTATTGCGTATATTTCTGCCTGCTGGCTGGGGATGACGACTCACCTGAAGGCTGGAAGCCGGCCAAAGAGCGCAACGAAGACCACGAAGGAAATGCTGAGAATCACCAGCGCTATCGTCCGGACTACCCCCATGGTACTAGGATGGAGTTAGTCAAGGGAAAGTATAGCACAAGCACAAGCACGGTAGATACTATAACGATTGGTGATGCTGTGGTACGGAAGAGACAACGGTGGCTGCAGTGGAGTGAGGTGTCAATTCGCAACGAATTTCCTGTTTCAAAGATTTACATCCACAACGATTAAAATTCCCCGATATCTCCATCATTTCGAGATTCTGAAACGTTAATCAATGATTTGATAACAATTCTTTTGTATTCACATCAGTCACGAATTAACGCGAGTTCTAGCATAACCAGCAGTATGAGTACAACCCTCCTACCGACGTCTGCTATTCCATCGTTCGTGTGCTGCGTAAATTCATCCTGATCCACAGAAACATAGGACGTGGCTCATATCCATTCCGGGCCACTTTGCTGGCGTCTCACGCACCGAAACCCGAACAAAACCAACCTCCATTCAATCATCCCATGCCGTAATAACCCAACAACCCCGTTGAAATGCTCATTAATGTTTCTAGAATGCATGCAGACTCTTGGTCTTCCGGTGTCTCTCCTCACGATCGGTCTTGGTCTTGACTGGACTATTATGCTGACTCAGTGCGCCTGCAGCATGATATGTTTCTGTCCGCTGATGCCCATGAGGACGAGATGGATGCGCACTGGACGAGCCTTCAGTTTTCGACTTCTTCTCACGCCTGAGAACCATTTCGATCCATCCTTTGGCTGGTGCTGAGGAGCTTTGCACGCCTTTACCCACAACTTGGGCGAGGGCTTGCATCCATTCGTCTTTGGCCGCTGGCGAGTCGGCATAAAAGTCAATTACTTCTCCATTGGCAAATCGGATTCGGAACCCCTCTTCCACGAACATGTAACCTTCCTCTTCTTCGGCGAATCCACTCTTGCGGCGACCACCGCCCTTGGTAGATGTCTCCTTTTGAGTTAGGGAAGACTTATCATCAATCAATCTACTGGCCTTTGCAAGATTGATTGTCGCCCGTGGTTGAAGGGTTGTTTCGTGATATGCTGTCAATTTGGGCCCTGCAAGTTTGAAAAAGCGCCGTCGCCAGTACTAATCATGGTTAGTGTTATTCCAAATGATTCATGCACACTTCTTACCGGACAGTCTCCACCTTGCTGACTTAGATAACCTTCAAATCCTTTGATATTGGCTTGTTGCTGCATTCGTTCTTCCGCCTCTCGAAGTGCACGAATAGCACCATTCATGCTCTTGGGCATGTCTTCGTCCTTTGCACCCCGAGGCTTTGGCACATAGAGGAGCTGCAACTCGAGTTTTCCAATCTCATAAGGAGGCCGTCTCTGCAGCTGAGGCATTCCCTTCTTGCTTCTGGAGCTGCCCACTTGGACTGGTTCCAAAGCCCACTCGTTAAAGCATGTAATGTCCACATTGTAGGGTCGCCCAAATGTGTGCTTTTCATGCTCGCTGAGTGCTACATAGGCACGGGCGAAAGATCCATCTTTTGCCACAAGACCTTGAACCAGCTCATAGGCGGATGGTGGTGTGACTGGTCTTCGGACTGATTGAGCTTCCTGCTGCGCTCTCAATTCTGATTCTTTCCTCTTCTTAGGGGAGCCGAACAACCTTCCAAATGCACCCTGCTTCTTCGGAGAGGTTGGCGGTTTCGACGGTGATTGCGGACGCTCAACCTTTGGCTCTTCCAACTTCATCTGTAGCGTAAGCTGAAACTCGAGATCGTTGAGAACGACGAGTTCGAACTCTTGCCCAATAGGAGCGCTACGTCCAAGCTCCAACCAAGCAGTCGTGACACAATGAAGTCCGTTGTCTAACGTCAAGGCGAAATAGGTTTTCTCATCTAGAAGAGGTTAGTCAATCTAAAACTTCGTATTGAAACAGTCCTTACGTTGAGGGAAGGGCATCTGCAAATCCTTGACACCAACAACTTTGACAAAAAGTCGACCTCTTTCTGCACCGTCTTCCCACTCGTCCTCTTCACCTAATTCATCTTCTGCCACAGCGTCTAAACTTTCTTGCACGTTGCTTGCTTGACCTGGGAGTGGTGGAACAGGACCGCCGATAGGTTTTCTGTGGCTGACGGCCTTCTCACCACCCACGCGTATGCTCTTTCTCCTCACCTTACCATTCCATGGTTCAGCAGTCCACGTAGGCTGGCTGATCTTGCGCGGTGACGGCTGAACGAGATTCGCATTCGGTGACTGCGCGGCGAGGGGATTGGACTCCTCGTCTGTCGGTAGAGTTGGAGAACGACATTCGTCCTGAGAGATACGCGCGCTTGCAACAACAATTTTGGTGTTCTGTCGCATCAGATAGCCTCGCTGTCGTTGTGGGGTTCTATTAGCAAATGAATCTTCATCAAGATCGTAGGGACGGTTTGCACGGTTTGCATAACTGCTCTCTGCGAGAGCTCTTGCACCACGTGGTTTGGGGAGATTGGGGATGTTTTCCAATGGGTGCACTGTTCTCATGTCTTTGACCTCAACAAAATCACTTGAAGGGAAGCGTCCATTGAAAGGGTAGTACAAGCGCTGTAATGAGAGTTCAAACTCTACCTTTTGTGCTTCGACCACACGATCGAATTCCTTTTCCAAGCCCAGTCCAAGGCCATCGTCGAGCTCTTCATGTGCTATTTCCAACGGTACCAGACTGCTTACCCTCAGGCCGGCGCTTCGTGGAAGTTGGAGATGAGCAGGCTGTTTATCCTCCGCTGCCCCAGAGATTTCTGGTTCAGGTAATCCACTGCCGGTATTGTGGTTGCCATCAGGGAAGTCGGTAGAAATGGGTGACACAGGGGACCCTTCTTTGGTATTCACGATCACTGAGCCACTGTCCGAGGGTGAGATCGATCGGTCACTGTCTGACTCGAATTTGGATACCTCGGACGTCTCGCTAGCATCCATCCCACGCGCGAAAGTCTTTACATCAACCGAATGGCGGACAACAGATTCTGGTGTTCCGGGACTGGGTTGCTTGAAGTTATGCATCACTGGACTCTGTGGCGCCTTCGGCTGAACATCAGGTGTATACGAGCGTTGAATTGATTGCCTGAGCGCAGCGAGGTCTGGTAGTGCCGTGGAAGAAACGGCTGGGATCTGTGGCATAGGCTTCTCCTCCTTCTGGCTCAAATAAGGAGTGAGTCCAATGTTGAAATCGTTTCCTCCTCCAAAATCGGTGAAGTCAGGCAATGATACCCGCTCGGATACCATGAATCGAGAGTTTGTTAAACTTTTCGGGCTTTGTGCCTTTGGAGTTTCCTGACCGTCTTCTAGGACCGGGGCTGAGGCAGGCATTGCGGCGACAGAAGGCTGTGAATATTGCGAGTACTGACTGGTCAAATCATCATCGTCTTGATTGGCACTGTGCTCCGAGTCTGAAACAACGCGGCGATTGTAGGCGTCGGGAATCGAGTAGAGGTCCGGCTCGTCTTGCTCTTCCTCTTTGACATAGGCGTCACGGATATGGATTTGAGTGGGATCCTCCATTGACGGAATTGCGACATCCGGGTCAAATCTTGTAGCTGACGCCATATGAGTACCAGTGTCATCGCTGCTCTCACGACTGTCGCGGCTTAGGTCTCCACGAAGCCCTTGAAGGACCGAAGCTCGAGAAATCTGAGGAGTCAAATCCCTGGATTCCCTTGAATCGCCGTAATCCACGACCGCCGGGCCAGGTTCGTCCAGAGCGGGCTCGGATTGTTCCACACTTTCAGCACGTACAGGGTTGGGCTCCTTAGAACCTAATCTTCTCATTCGACGTTCTCTGTCTTGTTCCTGTAATGCCATGAGTCGCAGACGATCATCACCCGTAAGCGAACTGCTCGTTCCGATTTTCTGGATGTCTGCCTTTGAGATTGCAGCTGCCATTGGGGGCGTCGGCAATGATCGTTGCCCGATACTCATTCGCTCAAAAGCACCCGACAAGCGTTTGGATGGGGAATTGTTGTGGCCAAGAGTCGGCGGCGGTGGAAGAGGAGGCAGAGGCCGATTCTGACCGTTTGAATCCACCGAGCCTGCACTGGTCTGGTGTGGACGATAGGCTAAAGCCCCGGGTTTAGCTGTAGGAGCGGGACTGCCACAGTCATCATCGAAAACATCTTCCTCGCCTTGCACGAGGTCGGTGTTTGCAATCTCAGGGCTCATGAATCGCCAATCCTCAGGCAGTACAACTGGAGTCTTTTCGGTATCCTCAAGCGACGCGTCAAAGCTGTCATCATGATCCATGGAAGATCCACGCTCAAAGCTGAGATCCTCATCTTCGTCATCTTCGTCTTCATAACTTCCTTCACGAGACTCTGAGGCGATTGAGGACGGAGCTGGAGTGGGTTCCTCGTACTCATTGATCTGTGGTGGTGCTTGGTCAAAAGTTACACTCTTGTGATGACGATGCAAACCACGACCAGCAGGAAGTTGCTTGTGCTGGATGTCGTCCTCATCCTCCCATATGCCCGTTTCTGGGTCAAAGCCGCTGCGCCTGAAATCTGCACCAGTCTTCTTGGATAGTGAAGATTTAGCAGGTGAGGGGTTCAGTCTGCTCGGTGACAACGGAGATACCACCTTGTTTGAGGTGATTGAAGAATCATCATAGCTAGGCTTTGCAGTATGTTGCGCTGGCGAAGTTTTTACTGGGGCCATGTTCTCCTTGCGCAATGTCTCTGACGGACGGAGGGGCGATTGTTGAGTTAAGGAGTGCACACTTTGAGGGCGCCCATCGAGGATGGTAGGTTTTGAGGGATCATAGTTGGCACTTTGCTCAATAGCAAACATGCTGCTGTTCTTCACACGTGAAGCTTTCTTGAGGTTTTCGATGGAGGATCGTTTGTTAGGAGACTGTGGGATGGGATCAAAGACGCTGCTCGATTCTCTGGCAGGGGAGTTGGGATCCCGTCCCTGCCAGAAAAGGCGAGGGGAGGCAGTGGAAAATGGAGATGATCCTGCAGGCGAAGTTTCCAGGTTGGTGAACAACTTACCCTGGAAGTGTGATGTTAGATGGTGGTACGATTGGAAGAAGATGCAAACAACGCACCTTGACTTGAGGAAAACTCGGGGAATTTCTGCGAATTGCCATAGGGCTAAGCTCGGACAGTGGACGGTTGGTTACTCGGGGCAGCTTGGATGGAGAGGAACCATTGCTGCCCTTCTGAATACGTAGAGGTGGGACCTGGGTGTGGCGTCGTCAGTCAATGTCAACAAAAGCGGTAGGCAGACTGCGAACTCATACCTCTGAAGCCATGGCTGCTGGGTTTCCAACAATAGCTTTGTGTATGTGTCTCTGCGAGCTCAGACCATGGATCGGAATGCGTCCAAGCGGCAGCGAGAGTGACTGTCAATTGGGTCGAGCCTGGAATGAGGCAGTCCAGCTGCGCCAGCGTTAAAGATGGTTGTGCAGCGGGGAGTGGTGATACGATGGCTTTGAGTTCAAGTTGAAGCTAAGTAGTAAAGACTGTCAGGAAATGAAGATGAATTCAACACAGATGCGACCGCAAATGAGGCCAACCTGAGGACTTGATTGAACTTCAACACAACGGTTCTGTCGAGGACTCTTTAAAGTGGACGTATTGTTATCTTGAGATGGTCTAGTGCTGTGGTTGCCACGGCAGCCACGATCGAAGTTGGGCCCACGTGACTGGCCCCTGCTTGATCGCACACCTTCCCACTTTTCTTCGTTTGATACTAGTGCGACCAATGCGCACTACTCGATACTTAGCGCAAAGCTCGGCCAGAATGGAAATCTAGCCGAGTATAGAAAAATAAAATAATGATCATCATCACATCTGCAACGAGCGCGTGGTTTTACTAGCAGTGTATCTCTAACAGATGTCTTCTTCGGCTGTAGTGTGCCCTGCGTGCCGATTTAGATCTCTGCTCCTTCCGACCAACACTATTACACAATGGCACGCCCAGCGGGCAATGGCTTCGGCCATGCGCCAGCGACGCACACCAGCCCGAATGACCCTTTCTCAAGACGTCGATCGATCGGCCTTGGAAAGCAAGAAATCTAAACCCACAGCTGGGCCCTTTGCTGGTATGAACCAGACGGTTGCACATGTTCGGCACCGGCGACCAGACCAGCGAATTCTCTCAAGGGGGAGACGATCCATAGACGAAAAGATCGCAGTCAGTCCCAGAGCCAGACCTGCTAGACCAGTCACTTCCGTCGAAGCCACAGCCGACTCCACAGCTCCCGCCGATACTGATGCAGATGCAACGTCCGAGCGACCTCTGCGGAAGAAGAATGTCGACGACCGGCCATTATTCCATGCCTTGAAGATGCAACAAGCCTTAACACCCCTGTCCTACACTCAAAGAGACGCACTCAAGGCAAAGTTGGAGAGAATCACCACTTTTGAAGAGCTTGGCTTAATGCCCCATGTCACCAACAGTGTGTATACCCAGGTGATTCCTCACTTGACCGAATACAGCCCGACCCCCGTGCAGAAACTCGCAATCCCGGCGCTGCTCAGTAAAAAGGGGGCCTACGAGAAGGAGCAAAAAAGAAAAGTTGACGGGAAACCCCGCTTCGACAAGTTTCTTCTTGCTGCGGAGACCGGTTCAGGCAAGACCCTAGCATATCTATTACCCGTCATTGATGCCGTCAAGCGACAGGAAGAGCTTGATCGCATCGAAGAGGATGAACGTGCAGAGCGCGAGGCTGAGGAAAAGAAACAACAAGCACAGAACAACATTTTTGCTGCTGACCCCTCGGAGACGGAGGGGAGATTCAAGTCTAATCCAAACATGGGTCGCCCACGAGCGCTGATCCTTCTTCCATCCTCTGAACTGGTCTCCCAAGTGGGAAAAGTGGTCAAGCTACTCGGCCACACCATCAAATATAGGTCGGCCAAACTATCTTCCAACGATTCTCCGACTGTTATTGGGAACTCTCTCTTCAACCCGAATGGCATCGACATTGTTGTGTCCACACCTCATTTAATCAAATCCATTGCTCAGAAGGAGCCGAACATCCTTTCCCGAGTCCAGTATCTCGTCCTAGACGAAGCAGATTCTCTCCTTGATCGATCGTTCTCCGAGACCAGTATCGCTATCATTGAACGATCAGCCCCGTCATTAAAACAGCTTATCCTCTGCAGTGCAACCATCCCCAACAGCCTTGATCGATTCATTGACAAGCACTTCCCAGATACAAAACGTATTGTAACGCCAAAATTGCACACTATTCCTCGTCGAGTCGTATTAGGGGCCGTTGATATCGATAAAGACCCATATCGTGGTTCCCGTGATCTGGCCTGTGCCGATATAATATGGCAGCTTGGCAAAGCTGTACATGAGGACTCATTTGCCACGCACACAGTCAAGCACATTTTGGTTTTTGTTAATCAGCGTGAGAAAGCCGAAGAGGTGGCAAAATTCCTGGCGACGAAGGGAATCGAGGCAGTGGCCTTGACACGCGACACTACGGAACAACGGCAGGCCGAGATCTTATCCTCCTTCACAGCGCCCGATCGAGTGGAAGGCGAAGACAAAGAGCGCCCAAAGAGCAAGAAATTCTCTAGTTTCATCCCATTTGACGATTCACTACAAATAACCAAAGATAGGCCCACTAGACACCTTCCCAATACCAAAGTGTTGGTAACGACAGACTTAGGCTCTCGTGGTGTCGACACATTGGCAGTCCGACATGTGGTACTTTACGATGTGCCGCACACAACAGTTGATTTTGTGCACCGTCTGGGCCGTATGGGTCGGCTGAACCGCCGTGGCCGTGGTGTCGTCCTCATGGGACGTGATGACCGCAAAGATATAATCAGAGAGGTTCGGGAGGCGATGCACAAAGGCCAGGCGTTGATATAAAACCCAATTGCCGATGAATCATCACTCTTGTATTATTTGCCAACATTAGATGTATATTATATGGACAGCAGTATGGTCGACCTGCCATCAATATAGGGTTCAATTAGGACCATGCACATGAGGGGGTCGAGATGCTGGTATTTTGAGTGCCCAATCTCGAGTTTTCCAAGGTCAATTTCGCTTCCAGCGCTGAGCATATCGCACAAGTTTGAATCTTCGCCATTACGAGAGTCTAGCACACTGTTCGTATGAAGGTCTGGTACCGTCCCTTCGTGTCACTCGATTTGAGTCTGATTCGGGTTGTGAGCTGTAACTTACTGAGATGCACGAGTTCCGAATGCTGATTCTCTATCAGAAATGATCAGTAAAGAGTATAAGAACTGTGTCTAGCCTCTCCGCGAAGTATGTGCTGCACCCCAAATTTTAGCAGCACTAGAAGAGAAAACATGAAGGTGTTCTCAGCTTGTGGGCGCCCCAAGAGCTTGGGTACCTACACGACTAAGTCTACGGTCGCAGTACGAATAATGACTGATGTGAATGGCGGCCACCCATTCACGAAATGATCCAGTAAAGGGTGCAGAAAGTGTGATTGGGCTACCTGCAATGCATACGCTCCGCCTCAGAGCGTTATCGACATTCGCATTGTTCAGCCTGAGCGATCGACCTCAAACCGGTGAGCATGCAACCTAAGGTTTGCGAAACTGTGAGGGAGAGCTTTGGGACACATAACCTCGCAATCACTGTGTCCGCCTTCTTGACTAATTCAGTCGTGGCGCGGCTCTGCGGTTGATACAACTATTTAGGCGGAGTGTTCCGCGGCCGTATACTTAGGTACGTGAAGGCATACTGGCACTGGTAGTATTTGCACAATCCCGTAACTCCATCTCATTTATTAATCGCACGCTGCAGCTCAACCTTTACCACGCTGTCCATGGTCACAAACTTCATCGCTCTTCCATCACTATGGATGCTGCCAGTCTTGCCATTAGTATCGCGGCCCTCTACACCACATGTCGTGACTGTTATAATTTCTTCACGACTATGAAAACAGCAGAGGCAGAATCTTCGGCCCACCTGCGCGAATTGGAGATTCAGCAGTCAATCCTCAAAGCCTGGGGCTTCCATTGGCAGATCCAAGGCGAAGATAGCAGCGAATCGACACACTCAAATTACTTCAGACGAAAAAGGAATAAACTTCACGGGTACCTCTTGAGCAATCCATACAAGGCCGAAGGCGTCTTAAACATTCTCTCTGCTCTTGCTGATACACTGTCTAACCAGGAAAAACTGATGAAGCGCTACGGCATTCAGTTCCGGCTATTACAGGCCGCCTAGGATAGATCGCAGTCGACCAACAACGTTCAGTCGACCCTCCCGAACACTACCATCGAAGATGTGCAGCCGGTGATTAGTGAGTTGAAGAACCGTCTCTCCGTGCTCAATAAGTTTAAATGGGCTTTGAAAGACCGAGACAACTTCAAGAAACTCATCGCAGACTTGAGATCTCACAGCGAATCGCTCTATCGCCTCTGTCCCGAAAATGCATTTGAGTCCATGAATGTCTATCTCATTTTGGAATGCTTGGCAAAGCAAGAGTCGTCCGCAGATCTCAAGTCAACTTCAAGACTCGCAAGCCAGCAAGCAGATGTTGATGGGAGATCGTCCATGCGGGAGGGTTACAAGCTGCTCGCTTCGGCAGCCATCTTGAAAGCATCGGTTAATCAAAACAAAGGTACCGACGAAGCGGGTGAAGCAGCACCTACCAACATTGGCCGAGGGCAACGTGACATGGTGTATCTGTGAAAAGGCCTTGCTCTCTTCGAAGGGCGTGCCGTTTACGTAGAAATGCGAGACAACCGGGGGCCTCCGCTAGAACCAACTCCAGATGAGCTACAGCGCATAAAGCAGAAACAGCAAAGGAAGCGTCGTCGAGAGCGGGGACGCTTAGAAGCAAAGGGACGCAGGGCCGCGCAAACTTACAACCATGTCCTAGATTCGACTCTGGAACACAGCAGCAGCGAGGAGAACGAGGAAGATATCGAGCAGTCCAAGTTGGTCAGACCTGCAGATCCTAAGCTCCACGCACTGACCAGAAGCTTCTTCAATACTTTCCAAGGCTTAAACGTGGAGGAGAGTGTCTGTGGTTTGAACGTCGCCGGTATGATTGATCACAAAGAAGGCGAGCACAAGGGCCATTACAGCATTCTATACACCTTGCCCGGTAAGATTGGCGTTCAGACTCGCGATCGGCCCGCAGAACACCTGATGCTTCGTGCACCTGTGACGCTGCAGTCACTTCTTGGTCAAAAACGGGAGAAAGGCATCCGATCTACGCTCGGGGCGCGTTTCGATCTGGCTAGAAAGCTAGTGCGTGCCGTCTGCCTGCTTCTTTCCAGTGGCTGGTTACACAAGAACATTCGCGCAGATTCCGTGATTTTCTTTCCAGAGCATGTGAATACACTCCAGGAGGATCGATATGAGAGTAGTATTGAGATCGATGTCTCGAAACCTATTCTAATGGGCTACATCTTTTCACGGCCAGACGACGTCATCACCCGGATGGATCTCGCTGCCACCTCACAAGAATTGAGACCCGACATAACAGCAAGACACACTGAGCATACCAATTTGTGGATTGAGGGACCTAAGCCGGGCCATCCCCGGTTTGACTCCATATACGGCCGTGACATGCTACGAAAGAATGATGTGCCAGAGCAACCGACAGAGACATACCTCAGTGGTTTCAAGCTTGACTACTATCAGCATCCCGCAAAGCACGCAAATCCAAAGCGCCTGTATCGTCACGCGTATGATTTATACTCGCTCGGCATTGTTCTACTTGAAGTCGGGCCATGGCGTGGACTGCGAAACTACGATGCTGGCGGTAGTAGCGTAGAGGATCATTATGACCGAAGACGATGGATTTGTCGACAGTTTATTGATGAACTGAGATGGGAATGTGGAGAGACTTACGCTGATGTCGTGCTCAGTTGTCTCATGATTGGTAGCAGTGATGACGAAGTGGGAAAGGCCGAGCGAGAGGGAACTTTGTGCGAGAATCTTGGCTGATCTGGAAGGCTATCAGGCTTAGTTTCTGTCCTCAAAATTGCATCTGTGCGCCGTGGACAGCTGGTTAGCATAACAGAATTCCGACAGGATCTTTGAAAACATTATGGCCTCTGGAACGAAAGACGACTTATCTGGTTCCCATGTCAATCCCTTGTCTTTCTCGATTGGTAAACTACCCTAGATCTGACGCGAGAGACAAGGCGACATGTCACTGGCGCATGGGAGTATTTGAAAGAAGACTGTCCCTCTGCCTTTAGAAGACTGTTCTTGGAATTGCTGTGTCCACTACGGAACTCACTTGTGATTTTCAATCCTGGAATCGTTCAGATTCATATCCTGATCTACTATCCAAGGACTGCATGCAGCAACAAATTGCTGCTCGGATCTCTACAGACTCCACGAGTGGGGTAGTCGTCCTTCCGGGCGGCACCGAGGGTGTAATAAACCGTCATGTTCAACTCCAAGAGATTGACGGTAACAAGTAACGAACTTGAAGAACCTCTATTCGGGAGTAATTATCAACCCGTATCTTCTGACCACAGTTCGTTATGGCCAATCTCTGGTTGCTGTTATTGAGACACCCTTTGCGAGCGATTTTGTTCTCGCATTCCTTCCTGTCCCAAATTCTACTCACACTACTCCAGCGGCTTCTGCTGCCACATTTCCCATCTCATCAGTCTCTCCGGCTACAGATTCAGCGCGCATATCTCTCATCCGCCTCTTTGACATTTCCAGACTTGACGCATAGGTTACCAGTAGGTAATGTGCCCGCTAGGCGAGCTCGAAAACTGGAGAACATCCCAGCATACCTGGTCCCAGGCTCTAGAGAGTTGTCAGATTTCGCAGGTCCGAAGCATGAGACTCGACGATGTGTCGCATTGTTTGCGCATGGTGGAGGGTATGCACGGGGTGAGGCGAGAATGTATTTGAATTACATGGAGAGATGGATTCGGGTCGCCGCACAGGCTAGTCTAGACCTCGCCTTCCTGACTGTGGAATATCGTGAGTTTGCTCAATGCAACTTTCTAGATGCATGTGCACTTGCTGATGCTGACCATCAACGATATAGCACTTTCCACTGAAAAGAGCCATCCAGCGCAGCTGAATGCGTTCACCCAGAGCCATCGATTTCTGCTTGATAGTGGTATCGAACCAGGAAACATTATTTTCATGGGCGACTCAGCTGGTGGTAAGTTCATTGACAGTGGAACACCAGAGGGAAAGCCTTCAACTAACAAGACCATGTAACCAGGAGGGCTATGTATCCTCTCAGGGATTCACCTCCACAGCCTTCATCTACCACAGCCAGCAGCAACAGTCCTGATATCGCCATGGCTAGACATGGCTCTCAGCGCTTACGAGGGAGGCAACCCAGCTGTTGAGACCGACTACTTCATGTTCGCCAACGAAGCTGTCCCAGGGCTTGTGTCACTCTTCATTGGAAGTTATGCCCGAGATTCTCCGGAAGTCAATCCCTTGCATCGCGAGTCAGGCGATATCAACGGCCTCAGTCCACAACTGATTTTCACTGGCGGTGCCGAATTTGCACGCCGTGATTCAGAAATGTGGGCAGAGAAATGTGGTCAAGCGGACGTCGAGCATAAATTGATTATTGAATGGGGACAGCTACATATCTACGCCGTGGGTTCCAAATTCACGGCACCAGCTATTCGAGCCAAGACTGATGATTTGATCATCGGCTGGATGAAGCAACATGTCAAGTAGTGAACCTGAGCTTTGTTGATCACTGTTTAGCATTATGATCTCAATAAGAACAATTCAGATCATTTAAGATCATTTTGCTATTCGGCCAGTACTGACTTAACTGATGCCTCCGATCTGAGCAAGAGCCTCGGCACTGCCCCGCTCGAATAAATAGGGGGACAAGGCTGAGGTACACCTCGGCGCCGGTGCGGGGAAGACACGCGTTGCCGGAACATCGTCTGGCATCTTGGAGTCGGGATTCATTGTTGTTGCTAATTCTCATCCCTCGGCGGATCTTGGTTTTCAGACAATGTTAGCCTCGTGACTCCAGTGTGGAGTAGATATCAGCCTTGTGGCATACTTCATAGTGCCTCGACTTTCATGCGCTGAGAATTTCTACGTTGACACTGAAGATGGGCCAAGATGTGCTAGAAAGGGGAACAAGGCCAGTCCTTATTGGGAACGTCTCTGGCTCCACGGGTGACCGCCTAGATGGTATGGCATTCATGGCTCCATATAATGTAGTAGCAGATACTGACGCGTTCTAGCATTAAAGTCGATGTTGAAGGGGTCTACGACAGTCGACGCCATAATCGGAGATTGGCTATCAGAGGTCCAGACTCAAGCCGATTCATTTGTCGAGTAAAGCATCATTGACCATATGGCAGGTCAACTTGGCATCGCGAGCGCTCCAGCTCCGTGCAGGAAGCAAGGGCGGCTACGAACCAGGGTTTCTGTACTCACTACGAGCAGGTCTTGATGAGTATCTCCATTACAAGAATCAACATCTTCGAATAGCCGTCAATGCCGGCGGGCTCAACCCGAAAGGTCTGGCCGAAGAGGTGCAGAAGCTGTTACGTGCTCGAGGATCAAACAAAAAGGTCGCTTATGTTGTTGGCGACAACCTACTGTCAAAGCTGGAAGATCTTGATGTCCAGCCTTTGACTAGAGCGACTGGTGATTTCCAGAGTTGGCGACATAAATATCCTGAAATAATTCTCGCCAATGCGTACATTGGATGTTGGGGCATAGTGCGCGCTCTTAAAGAAGGAGCCGATATCGTCATTTGTGGGAGATGTACTGATGCAAGCACGGTATGAAAGCGGAACTTCACACGCAGAACGGTTGGCTAACAACAAGATCTTAGGTTATGGGTGTCGCAGCATGGTGGCATGGTTGGAGCCAGGATGAAGTCGACAAGCTGGCTGGCTCCCTGCTAGCAGGCCATTTAATAGAATGCGGTCCTTATGTGGTATGACTTCCCTCCCCAACCCGCGAGACGTGTAAAACAGTCGCTGAAAGCTTTTACAATAGACCGGAGGCAACTTTGGCGGATTTCAAGCACTTGCTCCACAATATCACGACCTCTCGTACCCAATCGCTGCGATTGCAGGGAATGGTACAAGTGTGATTCAAAAGCATGCGGATCAAAACGGAGTGTATGAATCATGAGGCCACCAAATGTAGTATATGCTGACCTTTTCTTCTGATAGTGTCACCACGGACACTGTCCGTGGACAATTCTTGTATGAGATCCAGGGTCCCTTCTACTACAATCCCGATGTCATCGCAGATATCACGAGAATTGTTTTCGAACCAGTCGGCAAGGATATGGTGCAAGTTTCAGGGGTCAAAGGTGAGCATGTTATTTCCACTCAAGAATGAATTTCTCTTTCACCGGTCTTCCATTGATCCAGTCCCAAGGCCTTCTCGCACCTGAGACTCTTAAGCTAGCCATTATGGTGGTTGGGGGATACCAAGCCGAGTTCTCTGTTTACGTGACGGGACTTGACACCAAAGAAAAGGCGGCAAGTTTCGAGTCCATGTCGCGTAGAATGGTAAAGGAAAATGAGTTTCAGGTTCTAGATTTCCAGCTGTACGGAAGTCCGAAGGAAAATCCCCGAAACCAAAATGAATCAACACTACAGCTTCGCGTGTTTGCGCAGGCTAAGGATCCAAGAACCCTTGCTCCAGGTCGTCTCCTCGGGCCTCTCATGAGCAATCAACTCTCAGGATATCCGGGTCTCACGGCCAACTTTGATTTCCGCACGGCAGAGCCGAAATTGTTCTGTACATACTTCCCCGGCTTGGTGAATCAAGAACATGTCCAGCAAGTTGTGCATTTCATCTCAGCGGAACAAAGCAATCAGGGAACTCCTGTCTCAAGACATTCAGCATATACTTCCACCAACCAACTACCGCTGCAACCTAATTACCAGCCTACCAATCCTGTAGCATTGTCTTCTTTTGGATCGACGATTAAAGTGCCACTTGGTCTAGCCGTCTACGCACGCAGCGGCGATAAAGGGGCAAATGTGAATGTGGGATTCTTCTTTCCTAGAGGACTCCACGAGCCATCCAAGTATGACTGGCTTCGAAGTTTTATGACAGTCGATAGGTTACGAGGTGAGTCTGTCACTGATTTCCCTCTTCCATCTCACATCAAAATCTGACACTTGTGTGACCTTTAGGACTACTGGCAGACGAGGCAACCCCTGACACATACATTGAGAGGTGTGAATTCCTCAATATACGGGCTGTCCATTTTGTGATTCATGGTATCCTCGGCGCGGGTGTGAGCAGTTCTGTCAAGATGGATTCGCTAGGAAAGGTAAGACCGCCTGACTGCTCCCCAACCAACACCTCACGCGACTCCTGATAGCTGGCATCTTGCTCAGAATGTAGCAGAATATCTGAGAGCCCGACATGTCGATATGCCGCAGAAGTTTCTTGAGAAAGCAGCAATACTGTAGGAGAGTAATGGAATGTGAGCAAGACGACTTTGATGTGACAGAGTCTCCGCAATTTTGAATCTCGTTTCCACTAAGTGACATTCCTTAAGCTTTGCAATATCTGTAGCATCCCCTCGACCATTGAAAAACAACGACTTAGTTACACGGTATGATGCGATCTTGCAAATGAGGTGTAAAACCTGACTACGTGTATGCCACTGTGTCTGACTAGGCATCTAACTTTCCAATCCATGTTCGTGAGCATTTGCTCTCCACATTGTCACTTGCTTAGGGGCTATTGAGCTACATGCACCTGCTGTACTCGTGAGGATTCTGAGAGCATACCCATGCTCTCGCACTGCCCAGGATGATCGCCCCTGGCGAAGTGCGGAGAAGGAGTCAATAGCCTCGGCACCGACGAATACGTCAACGACGATCAGATGCCAGCATGACTTTGTGTGCAGGGTATTCTGAGAAGGCAGCCTGATATACCATTTATTGGCTGTTTGTGGGCTTTGTGACTACAGGAGATAAACGAGTCGCGACCATGGGGGAGCAATCGACGCCATATTCTGTTCCAGATGAGAGCAGAACCTTATTGAGAGACGGCATTCTGAACCACAGGTTGCATAGCTCATTACCGCCAGAGTGCAAAGAGTTTGCCCAGTATGTGAAGTATGAAGGGTCGGCCGCACCGAGCATTGCAATCAACTGGAGATTCGCAGAAAGCGTCTCGTCGTTGAAAGGCCTTGAGGCGACACTGATTAACGTTTTACTTGGACGAAAGTATGACGAACCACCGAAGGAAGTGGTCATTAACACGGATCATGCACAACTGTTCTTTATGTCTTCTTTGGTTCTCGAAATCAATCCGGACTTCTCAGCACCTATCTCACCGACGCCGGTACGCGATTTGACCGACAAATATGCGAACTATTTCCCAAGTGGCGACATCCATCGAATGGCTTCATCACTCTACCGTCGAGCTGTTCACAACATCTACAAGACGAAAGACGACCGGTGGTTTCACATACACGGTAGCCTCAACCCAGAGCCATCCTTGAAAGGAGCAGGACTACCACTTGACATGCCCGAGCTTAAGACGTTCGAAGATTCTTGGCAACCCTACATCAAGCGCATCCGTGAAAAGACCGCAGTTGAATGGGACCATATTCTCGGTGAGGAATGCCGTCAGGCTGCTACCATCTGTCTCGATCCTCAAGAGTACAGGGACAGCCCACAAGGCAAGGCGAATTCTGCAGTGGGCTTATATCGAATCACAAAGCAAGAGGGGTCGGCACAAGCAGCGGGATGGTGGCGTCCGACAACCTTTACAGGCCCACGACGGCCGCTCGCTGGACTAAAGATCGTGGATTTGACCAGAGTAATTGCAGGTCCAGCTATAGGGCGAGGTCTGGCAGAGCTAGGCGCAAGTGTGATGAGGGTTACAGCTTCGCACCTTCCGGATTTCTCAGGTCTTCACCCTGATTTGAATTGGGGCAAGTGGAATTGCAACCTAGATCTACGTGGTGAGAGTGATAGATTCAAGCTCAAAGATCTGATACTGGACGCAGACGTTGTTATCAACGGCTACAGGCCTGACGTGTTCGTCAAATACGGCTTCGGCCAGGATCAGGTTTTTGAACTCGTCAAGAACAGGCAACGGGGCATTATCTACGTGAGAGAGAATTGCTTTGGATGGGATGGTCCATTGTCGCACAGAAGTGGTTGGCAGCCGATAAGTGACGCCCACACTGGTGTGGCAATGGGATATGGTCGAGCCATGGGCAACGACGAGGCTGTAATCCCTGTTTTTCCAAACTCTGACTACTGCACGGGGATAGCAGGTACATGTGGCGTTTTGGAAGCTCTCATGGAGCAGGCACGCCATGGCGGCTCCTATCTCATTGACACATCACTCAACTATTACAATCAATGGTTGACTTCGACAGTTGGAGAGTATCCTCTTCAAGTATGGAAGGATGTCTGGGCACGCAATGGGAGGCAAGTTTTCCGCCACTACCATAGCATGAACTATACGATCCCTCGCTACTTCGAAATGATGCGGAAAGAAGGAACAATCCTCGATTTAAAATATTTCGAGAAGAGGGTGTCTAAAGCGCAGGGTGACCTCGTATTCAGGGCACCGAAGGCGGTCCTCCAATTCCCACCGAACACGGTACAGCTTAGCTTCAATGTTGGCACTCGTGGGAATGGAATTGATGAACCCAAGTGGCCGGATGATCTATTGACTGAGATTGTGAAATAAATGATAGTCCGGGAGTCTTGAACTCCTGTTCTCCTATTCTCATGACTATAAATTTGACTTGACTTCTTCAAAGTTAATGCTCGCTTTATTATGCTCCGCTACTGAGAGCAGGGCACCCGTATTTTTATCTCGCATCTGTCCACGTATAGTCGCTAGCCTCGAACCCTGCTGTAAAACTTCACATTCGATCACGAGGTCCATGTCCTTCCTTACTGGTCTCAGATATGTGATGAGTAATGTCCTTGACACCCCTCCGAACCACCAAAAGTCCTTCCGCGCCAATGGTGCGGCCGCCATGGTCGTGCACATGTCGTGGATCATGGCAATTGCGCCTCCATGCATGTTGCCCATCCGGTTAGTGTAGACTGGCGAAGCTTTCATCTCAAAAACAGCCGTCGTCTTTCCCTCAGAGCTTGTGGCGCTGACAATGGAGATATGCTCGCGCATAAATACCTCGTCGAATCCCTAGGGAGAGAGGAAGACAAATTTTAGTCTGATACTACGAAGCCTTTGAATGTGTTAGGCACTGAGGCAGCATACCTCATCTTTCGTCTGACCTGCCTTGCGATATTCATTGAGATATGCTTCAATCCGTTCCTTCGGGTCCGCCACTGTCACATCGAATGCCATGCCAGGGATCTTCAGGAGATCCGTGGTATATCGCTGTGCCTTTAATGATTCGTGTTTCCCCATTTTCTTGGTGCGAGCTCTTCCAGCTCCAATCCGGCCTGGTGTTCGAGGCTTGCTGATGGGATGTTGCAAAAGCGAGAGTTGAAGGTGCCGTACTCACGTACTCCGAACTTGCCGTTGGAGAAATGATGACATCGGACGCAGTTGTACCCAACCATTAATCACAAACCAAACGGCACCGGCCTCAAGCGTGCGCTTTCTAGGTGAGCAAGAATGGCCGAGGCTAATCATAACAAACCCTCCTTTTACCGACCAAGGCTGGCTGCATGACTCGCTCACGCTTGACATAGTCTGGGTAGGCCATGCGGTTTCGTCGTCAAGAGTTTCACATTAATTAATCGTCGATGACAAACATCTTCTTCTCAAATAACCTCCAGTGAGATGGCGAAGAGGTACGACTCGCCTTACAAGGTGCATATTCCACCTATTGACGTTGCGACCTTTGTATTTTCCTCGGATTCAGAGAATGATCATTCAAGTCCACAGTACTTTGATGCGGACCGACCGGAACGGAATTTTAGCCTGCAACAGGCCAAGGCACTTGTCAAGAGGGTTGGGAAAGGGCTACTTGATCTCAGACTGAAGCCGGATGATAAGGTGCTTTTGTACTCTGGCAACTCGCTGTACTTCCCAATCCTCTTTTGGGGGACGGTGTCTGCGGGCTGTGTGTTCACTGGCTGTTCTCCAAGTGCATCTGTGACCGGTAAGTCGTTCTTTGGCCAAATTACCACAAGCGAAAGACTTGACGATAGTGACTGTAGAGCTCTCATATCAATTACGGGACTCCAATGCGACGTTGGTCATAACCAGCTCGGCGGGTGCCTCTCGGGCTCTTGAAGCGGCATCACAAGTCGGCATCCCGAAGGACAGAGTCTTCGAGTTTGTTGATCCGGACAAAACCCCTACTAGGGGTGATATTCTGCCATGGACAAATTTCTGGGCTTCAGAGGAGGGCGGTGCTGCGTGGGAGTGGAGAAAATTCTCAACGGTCGATGAGGCTCAAACGACCACCGCTGTTGTCAATTATTCAAGCGGGTATGGTTAAGCACGAATACTTCATGTTGAAGTTTGATGTTTACCTTCTGATCCTTTCTCTAGAACGACTGGTGTGCCAAAAGGAGTCGAAATATCACACTATAACATTGTCTCGAACTGCTTGCAAGTTATATTCAAACGAAATATGATTGGCGAAACATCAAGGGCAAAGGAACGAAAGCAACGCATCGAAGCAGGAGGAGAACGATGGTTAGCGCCTTTACCAATGTTTCATGCATATGTAAGTGTAATAATTTGCCAGTTCCTGAGAATCTAGCCGTATTGATACCGTTGAATAGGGCCAAATGTACTACTGTATGACTGCAGCACGTATGGGTGTTAAAGTCTTTATTATGATGGAGTACAGTATTCAGAGATATCTCCTGTTCCTCGATATATACCGAATCACATTCCTCACTGGCGTTCCAACGCTCATGGTTGCGCTATCAAAACACCCTCAGGCCGAATCATTCAATCTCAAATCGATAGAATCCGTCGTGACAGGCTCTGCACCCCTCAATCCTGAGATTGGACGATTGGTGGAGAAGACCCATCTGCGCCCGGGTGTTCAGGTGAAGCAAGGTTGGGGAATGACCGAGACCACCTGCTCAGCAACAGGATTCGCACAGGATGATGAAGACGACGGTAGATCAATTGGCTGGTTGAATCCCAATGTATCTGCTAAGATTGTACCAATGCCTGAGCACGGGTTCGAGCAAACCCCTGAGATCCCATACGTCGTGGGCGAAATCTGGGTTTCTGGCCCTAATATAATGAGGGGCTACTACAAGAAGGCTAAAGAAACGTCCGAGACAATAGTCTACGAGGACGGACTGCGGTGGCTGCGTACTGGCGATATCGGATACGTCGACTCAAGGGGATGCTTCTATATTGTGGACCGTATGAAGGTGAGTCTCAACCATGTTAACCTATGTTTGGAATAGTCTGACAGAAATTACCAAGGAACTCATAAAGGTGAAAGGCTTGCAGGTCGCGCCAGCAGAGATTGAGCAAGTCCTTCTGACGCATCACGCTATTGCGGATGCAGCCGTGATAGGAGAGAAAAGGTAAGCAGACATTGATCAGCCTCACTGGAGCAATGCAGCTACGGGCGGAATCATGGCTAATTTGACCTCAAGACCAGCTGGCGAATATCCCAAGGCATTTGTCGTTAGAGCACCTGGTACAGCGGTATCTGCAAGAGAAATCGAAAGGTATATCGAGACTAGAATGTCTCGACACAAGTGGTTAACGGCTGGGGTTCATTTTATTGATACAATACCTCGAACCCCTAGTGGGAAGGTGATCAGACGGGAGCTACAAAAACTCAAGACGGCCTCTGTCGATGGAGCTGCGAAGCTGTAGATGTTAACTAGATCTAAGCTACATGCTATACATGACAGAAATCGTATATATCTTTATGGGACCTTACATCAATTATCTGGGCACTATTCTCAAGATCATATGTAGCGGGGGTTTTCTCAATGACCTGGGCCGTTTTTTGCCCGTATCATGGCTATGTTGCGGCTGCTCGACTAGACGAGCTTGTTGAACCTGATTGTCAAGGAATGAATGCAAACGGATTGTGAAGAGTATGGTTGCATGCTAGTGAGTTTGGGCAAGAGAGTTGTGGCATTCAGGTAGTACCTGTGACAACTGGAGACGTTCTGCAGTCGGCACCGAAGGCTTACACTTCGGGCATCTGGCAGGTGGGCGGCTGCCTCCGCACTTCGATCAGGCTTTGTGAAGAGAATCTTGCAGGATGGAGTTATTCCTGAAGTGATTGAAGCCACGCTGCATTGCCTTGATAATTTTTGGTGAAAGTAGATTTCCTCCTGCTCAAAAAAGCACTCTAAAATGGCTCCGTCTATCGCTGATATCGAGAATTCTAACCATACAAGTATCTACAACCACATCAGTGGAGAAATGTCCGAGATCATACTCAACGGTGAGCTAAAATCAGCAATATCGTTACGAGGGACTGAAAAGCCCGATTCTGCTTCAAATGGTGATGCTGCTGTCGAAGGGCATGTCGAATACCAGATTCGCGAATCACCCATGGGTAGAAAACGGAAGCTGAAGGTCATCTTTATGGGAATGGGCTGCAGTGGCATCAATTTTGCCCATCAAGTTCAAACTCGAATGGACAATATTGACCTTACCATCTATGAGGCCAATTCCGACCTTGGGGGAACCTGGCTGGTGAATAGGTACCCCGGATGTGCATGCGACATCCCCAGCGTCTGCTACCAGTACAGCTGGCAGCTGAAGCCAGACTGGGAACGATACTATTCCGGCTCTAAGCAAATTTACGAATACTTTCGAGACGTTGCTAAAGAATGCGATATCCTCAAATTCGCTCATTTCAACCACAAGATCATCCACGCGGAGTGGGTGGGAGATGATGGTCAATGGAAAGTTACCATAATGCGTAATAACGACCCCTCCGATACCTTCATCGACCATGGCGACTATTTCCTTCATGGAGGTGGTGTTCTCAATGCCTGGCGGTGGCCACAGATTAAGGGGCTAAGTGAATTCCGAGGCCCACTCGTACATACGGCTCGATGGGACGATAATCTTGACCTGAAGAATAAGAAGGTGCTTATCATAGGCGCAGGGAGCTCGAGTGTACAAGTTGTGCCTACCATAATCGACAAAGTCGACCAACTCTTCGTTGTGGCTCGTTCACCTATCTGGGTGACGGCTGGTTTCGCACCCAAATATGCCGGAAAAAGAGGAGAGAACTTCTACTACTCGAAAGAGACACAACAGATGTTTCGAGACGATCCAGAGTACTATCTGTCATACTGTAAAGCTATCGAGTCAGAACTGAATGTCAGATTTAAGTTCTACATCAACGGATCTAGCGATGCAAGGGAGGCTAGGGAGTATTCCATCCAGGAGATGCGGAACAAACTCGTCAAGAAACCCGAGCTGATGGACACTTTGATTCCCAGTAATTTTGGTGTTGGATGCAGACGACCCACTCCAGGAAATGGCTTTCTCGAAGCACTTGTTCTTGACAAAACCACTGTCCTGACTGAAGAGATTCAGGAGATAACTAGTACCGGCTTCATAGACGGAAAGGGGTTTTCTCACGACGTCGATGTGGTAATCTGTGCTACTGGTTTTGACACTAGCTTTCGTTCTGCCTTCCCGCTTATAGTTGATGGAAAGAACTATGAACACGAGCCCGAGAATGGCGATACTCAAGGGTACATGGGACTTTCAGTCCCCGAGATTCCCAACTATTTCGTCTTCATTGGTGCTTATGGGCCTCTTGGCCATGGTTCCGTCATTCCTATGGTTGAGGCGTACACCAATTACATCATACAAGTCCTTGAAAAGGCACAGATCGAGGACATCAAGAGTATTAGAGTCAGCAAATCTGTTGGAAAGGCGTTTACCAGACATGCAGACCTGTACTTACAACGGACAGCATGGTCTGGGCCATGCAGTTCATGGTTTAAGAACGGAGTTCCTGGTCGCAAACCTCTCTGCTGGCCAGGGTCAAGAGTGCATTACCTTTCAATGCTTCAGAAGCCACGTTTTGAAGACTTCGACATTGACTATCTGTCAGAGAATCGATTCAACTTCCTCGGAAATGGATTCGATGTCCGGGAATCAGACGGACGGGACATAACGTGGTATTATGGCCTCTTGGGCAACGAGGATCGGCAACCAGAGTCCTTCCCGGACCCAGTCTATTGAGGGCAATTATATCGAATGTGAACACTTCAATATGACTTTCGAGCTGATTATGTCTGTCTGCACGCTTGATAGATATCTAGACGATACTACTGAACTCATCCATAAAGTCATCATTTAGCTTGCTTCCGAACAAACTCTGGAGCCAGTCGTAGTTATCAGTGATCGGTAAAATGCCAAATATGTCGTCTGACATGGGCATCATAGAAATCGCATCTGCGCCAGTAGAGTGAGGAGCGTCGATATCTTGGAAATCCAAAGGTGCATTTTGTAGACTCGCATTGAATGCCCTCGGGTCACTGCTTTGATTGGCTGGAGTCACATCATCATCCTCTTCTGGGGACCCATTCGCCGAGGCAGGCACAAGCCCAAGACCTGTCCTGCTGATAACAGCCTCAAACATGCGCACTGTCCATATCAAACTGCTCCAGTATTCACAACTCTCCCTCAGATACTCGAGCTCCGCAAAGATCTGGGTCTTGATGGCGAGCTGCTTTCGAGGGGTGGTGGTTGAGTCGAGGGCGATCTCAATGCGCATAGCTAGAATAGTTGACGCACAGGTCATGCTAATCACATCATGGTTAGGACAATTGTGCATATCATCAAGAGATTGCCAGATGGTCATTGGATAGCAAAGCTTACAACGATAAGGGGCATAAGTGGAGCACCTGATGCATCGAAGCACGCTGAATGATTGTAGAAAGCTCGAACATAGCGCTCTCTTGCCGTTGAGCGAATTTCTGCATAGAGGAAAAGTCGTTCCTTGTGTGATGATATTGTTTGACGGCACGACAGAATATGGCCTCTAGGCGGAAGCCCATGGCTAGCAATACTAAGACCCATATATTATCTGACGACCACTCTTGGAGTGCCCCGATTTGCATCTCCCCGGGAAGTTGTCTTCTCCAGGAAGCCAGCTGCTCACTGAATCGGTTAATTTCATTCGGAGTTGGTATCACACCTGGACTCTTGAAGTCATGGATGAATCGTCCACCTGTGCATGTCTGTCAGCGTTTTTACAAGACATTTTCCAACTCTCATACGTACTTATAGTTGACAATTTGCTGTACTCCACCATGAATACTTTTTGCAGCCTGGGCATAGGCTGGAGGATATCGCTGTACGTTGGTGGTATTTCAACTTCCTCCTCACAATCAGACTCTGTCAGCGGTTCAGTGTCACAGTAGCGATCATCAAATCTCCTGAGGTTATCGATCCCAGAAACTGCCATGAGTGTATCTCGGTTATACAAAACCCACCAGATACGGCGAAATAAACGGGTGGAATGCTTATCAAGCGTCTCCGACATGTAATTTCTATGCAAGCCCATTCGAGTGGCAATCCTACCTGCATTGCTCAGCCAGTATCTGTAATCCTTGTCCATGGCGTAGGTAAATGACAGAGAGCTCAACATGATTGAGCCCTGAAGAAGATGGAGCTGGCTGGTCTCACATCCTAGATCGTAGAGCAGCCGAGCTTTTGAGAACAGTGATTTTTGAGCTGTGATTCGGTCCTGGTAGCCTGCTTCATGAAGCAATTTGCGAGGAGCATACGGGACTGCGTTTGCTAGAATTGATTGCAAGAGGAAAGTAGAATGCTGACCGGTCTCATAATCCTGCACAAACTTGACACGGTCCAGTATAGGCGCATATGGATAAATGCAAGCAAAGTATAAGCGAAGAAGCTCACGGCTAGCGAACGGTCAGCACTGGAGACAAAGGGAGCCATAAATTTATCACAACTTCTCTTACCAAACATGACGTGGGGGAAAGTTCAGTGCTCCCTTCTTCTGTAGATATTCAACGTCCACCTCGTCGAGACCTGGGAAGGCTTCTTGTGGATCGACTTTGGATCCGTCCTCCAGAACGAGGAGCCGCACTAGCTTGGTCGCTCGTGGTTGACCCAGAGCTTCACCGAGGATTGTCATAGAATTTACGCCGTCATGATACTCGAACACCTCGCGTCGATTTGGATTCTGCAAAGGGGATGTTGGAGACATTACCATTGGTCTTCGACGCGATAGTTCTTGCCAGATCCGAATGTGTACATCTTCTTCCCTGATCGGAGGGTCACTCCCGCAGCCTACTCCTTCAACGCGCTCTCCTTCGAAAGCAATAGGGTGCTGGTCAACAAGTAGTGACGAACTTGGGTTCTGCGAGCTGGCGTTTGGGGTCTCATTGCGCTGTGCATTCTCTTGTTCAACTCCAGCTTGCTGGCCTGAGTTTTGGAGCTATGACTCTGGTCAACTTGAACACTGCGGGTGGTACATGAGAAAGGGCATGTACTACAGTATCCTCACTTGTCTCTCCATTGTCCGGCGGCAAAGAAGCTTGAGTTGGAAGCTTTAGATTCGTATGCTTTCGCGGACGTCGCACTGAAGGTCTGTAGACTCTCAGTCTCAACGATGCTGAGATATTAAGAATACTAACGCATGGATAGTTCTCTGCGGAGGACCAACGAGGACACAAGTGCTTGTTTGATTGCGACGCTTACATCGTGTGCAAGGTACGCCAACCTCCCACGCATTGCATCTTACCTTTCGAATATGGCAGTGGATGCAAGCCCGTGATTTCTTTGCAGGACGTTGATCTAGACTAACTTGAGGTTCGAGATTTATTGCGGCCGTATCCATATCAGATTGCTAGATTTTGACATGCTACATTCGTGCCTTACGTGATAAGGATACGGGGAGTCGATTCCTGACTACTCTTGTCATCTGGTAACGGCAGAAGCTGAGGGCATAAGTCCACAGACTGCCTGCATTTGAGCTTAGATCGTCAGAGGACCTCTTGTGGGGATTCTGTTGGTGGCTCCCAGGCTTGCTGCTGCTATGCAAACGCGGGGCAACCCCTTGAATAGGTTTAAGCTCCTGTCCGGCATGCTCTTTCAAGGTACCTAGGTAAGGACACATCAAATACATCAACTAACTACTGAGCCTGTTGGGTAACCAAACAGCATTTCCATGAAGTCTTTCACCAGGGATGAGCCTGGGGGATAGTGCCTCGGCTTCTTGAGTTTGTGCTTGGCAGCTTATGCGGGGTCGAGCTATCAGACAGCTCGGTGCCGAAGTATTTTTTGTTTCGATCACTGCAACACTGACCGAGTATGCTTGAGGCCCGAGATATTGGAATTGACATCCATGTCAGCAAGAAACCTTGTGCGCAGAGATGCCGACGCGCCGAGCAGTAGAGGCCTGCAACAGGAAGGCGTAACGTTCGGGGCCTTCTCTTTGCCATGAAATGAAGAAAGTCTCGAAGTGAGGCGCCTACCGTGGCCTGGATGGTGCGGACAGCCAGAGAACATAGTGAGTATTGCAAGGTAAAACGAGATACAGAAGGTTTGCCATAGGATCTTCCGGCTAGGCGCTTTTCTTGAGCGTCCAGAGTCGTCCCGTCATTAAGCTGCTCCTCACCTAGGAGTTACACTCCTGCTATCAGAGCATTATTTGCAGGTTCGCAGATAGAGTTGAGTGAACGAAACGAGCATGTTGCCATTCATGACCCAAGATTCGAAGGTCGTGCTTATTGCGATTGTCGTGATAGCTCTGGCTTTCCTGACCAAGGTGACACTGTTGACAACAAGATGGAGAAACGCGCCGCCAGGTGATTTAATGGAACTCATTCATTCACGAGGATCTTCCGATTGCTAACATGAATTGCAGGTCCACTCACTTTACCCATTCTTGGAAACCTACATCAATTGCCTAAACGCGATCTTCACTTACAATATCAGAAATGGGGACGCCAATGTCAGTGAGATGCCAGCAGTGATCGAGATCAGCTCGAAGGATTTACCAACTGCTAATATCTGACTAGACGGACCCATCTTCTCCTTGAAGCTAGGGTCACAGAGTGTTGTCGTCCTCACAAGTGGTGAACTCATCAAACGGTTGGTTGACAAGAGGAGTGGTAACTATTCAGATCGACCTAAACTCTACATGCAAGATATATGGGAAGGATCGAGGATTATCATGAGAGGCTACGATGCACTATGGAAGGTTGAACGCAAATTGTATCATCAATTCTTGAACATCAACAAGGCGGGTCGTTATGTTCCCTACCAGGATCTGGAGACGAAACAGCTCCTTGTGGATTTGTTAAACAATCCAAACAACTTTGAAGATCTAATTACAAGAACGACCTTGAGCGTCGCGACAAGCATGGCATACGGGTTTCGAGTTTTGGACCCGAAAAGTGACGTCTTCCAGGAAATGTTCAGAAATACTCATGGTTTCTTCGTCATGGTTAGCAGCAGTAAGCTTCTGGATTGGTACCCGCAGCTTCGCCCCATTGTGAAGACCTTCCCTATGTGGCTGTACCCACTGGCCAAAAGAGCAAAAGAAATCTACTATCGAGAAAGAGCACAGTTTCGTCAGCTGTTTGAGGATGCAAAAGTAAATTCTCTTCGAGATGACTCACTGCCAAGTATGGTTCAGCATACGGCTTTTGCATGATATCTTGACTTATCTTCCGCTCTAGGTTTTTCCGCAGACATCAGCAAAGCTAAGGAAACCTGGAAAGGGACTGAGAATGGTGAACTTCTCACAGATCATGCAGCATCATATATTGCAGGAATTGCAATGGAGGGTGCCGCAGATACTACTAGTAATACTTTAGCAGGTTTGATCAAGGTATGAAGAAGCATTTCGCAGAGGATAATTCTCACTCTCCAGACCGTATCAGATAGACTAACAATCGTCTACAGGCCATGATGTTGTTTCCAAGTGTCCAGCAAACGGCACAAACCGAACTGGACACAGCGATTGGTCCAAATCGACTACCTACCATTGAGGATTCTGAGTCTCTTCCATACATGCGACAACTCATCAAGGAGGCCCTCCGATGTAGGTAAACCAATTTCTTGCAAAATCGTAAGGGCTTTCCAAAATGGTAACATCACGACTTTTACCAGGGTTTCCAACCGCGATCAATGGCGCCATTCCGCATGCTGCACTTGAGGATGATGTAGTAGATGGATATCGCATTCCAGCAGGAGCGACAGTTGTTCTCGCCGTTTGGGCTGCTAATAACGACCCTGAGCTCTTCCCAAACCCCCGCGTGTTCGATCCTAGTCGACATAAAGCGGAGCTTTCGTTCTCTGAGGCAGCAGCTGCACCCGACTATCGCGATCGCGACAATTGGACCTTTGGTGCTGGAAGACGAATATGTCCGGGGATTCATGTTGCAGAAAGGACTCTTTTTCTTGCTGCTGCACGCTTGTTATGGACATTCAATATCCGCAAGGCCCGAGATGCAAATGGCGAAGAGATTGAGGTCGACAGGGATGAAGTCACGCAGTCGATTGCTGCACGTCCAATCCCATTTCGGTGAGTGAGATCCTGCAATACCTGTTTGTAAGCTAAGAGCTGTCGAATAGGTGTGAAATTGTCCCACGTAGTCAAAAACATGTGGATGTTGCAAGAGCAGAATGGCGTGAAGCGCAGGACCAGTTGGACAAAGATGGCAACTATAAGCATAACATTTTGCGTTGATGGCATTGGGAAAGGGGTTCCATCGAGCGCTATACAATGTATTGATTGGCAACGGACATATATCTTGAATGCTGTTCTCCTTTGGAAGTAGTATTAGCAAGTTTTGACTATATGACACCTCTTCGGAGCGAAAGCCCTCCATCACATGGTATCACGGCTCCGTGGATGAAACTCGACTCCGCACTGCACAAGAATGCAGCCAGCCATGCGACATCAGATGGCTTCCCCAGACGCCGTACAGGTGTTATTGCTGCTAATGCAGCAGGGGCATCTGGGGGACTCGTGGCTCGAAAAAGATCTGTATCAATCATTCCAGGACATATGACGTTCACACGGATGCCATGTGGGCCATAGTCCTGCGCATCCGTCTTTGCGAAACCAACTATCGAATGCTTCGATGCACAATAGGTTGACATTCCGCTCGAAGCATTGATCCCTGAGAGTGAAGATACTGTAACAATGCTTCCTCGTGTGTCACCATATCCTTCCAAAGGCTCCTGTTTCATCATTTGTTTGATCTCGGCTTGATGGCACAGCCATGTCTACATAAGAAGAGAGGGTAAGTGAATAGACATGACCCGGAGAGCGAATAGTAGAATGAGAGATCGAAATCGAAGTGACATAGAACGTACTCCGTACTGGTTGATCGCGATGACCTTATCATATGTTTCAATCTTGACATCAGCAATAGGAGTTCGTTGTGGAACAACGCCTGCGATATTCAGAGCGTAGTCTAGTCGCCCGAATTTTGATACACACTCGTCAATCATACGTTTGACGGATGATTCACTCGCGATATCAACCTTCAGAACCTCCACTCTAGCTGTGCTGCTGACATGTTGGAGTTGATTTTTTGACTCCTGTAGACCTTCAAGATCAATATCGACAAGAAAAAGCCTAGAGCACCCTTCTTGCGCAAGAGTAATAGCAGCTCCCCTGCCAATTCCTAGACCACTAGCGTCAGATTCACGACTAGCGACATCTTCCAAGGGAGTGATGTTCTACCTGAGGCAGCACCAGTGATCAGGCAGACTCCAGGGAGTTTGAATGTCATCTCGATGACCTGGAGGGTCTTACAATTGCTCCGAATTAGCAGATCACTCAGGTTCGAATGGTATATGGTTCAAGATCGTGAGCCAACTGATGCGCGGTTTGAGTGATACCATACTCAACTGAAGGATTCATCCTCAGCCTGGCCGAGCCTATGGTGAACCCCGCACGGCGACCTTATCCCATCCCTGAGGGCACCGAGAGTCTTCTTCGGCTCGGTCAGATGAACATCTCAATCTTAGTCCAGCTCGGTACATCCACTAACCTTGACCAAGCATGTTTATACTTATCAATCTGAGGAAGCATTCTATCATTATCCTCCTCGAGTAAACCGGATCCACCAGGCTTTATATATGAAAGTCTAGGACAAAGTCATGCCCCATCTCGTGGGAGTCGCCCTCGTGATCGGCGCCGGATCAAGTAAGTCGTATTCAGATGAGCACTTCTATCAGCATTATTCTCGTCCATGACCCGAAAGATCTATACTCATTTCTCCAGGCTATGGGCGAGCCGTCACCAGCCTGCTGATAGAAAATGGGTGCCAGAAGATTATCCTCGGCGACGCCAACGAGGAGGAACTCTTGAGGCTACAGGCATGCTTCCAAGGCTCAGATTGTGCAAGGGCTCGAGTAGTGTCCAAGACATGCGATGTCAACAACGCAGAGGACATCGACAGGATCATTGAATTTGGAGTCGCGGAGTTCGGGGCCATCGACTATTGTGCCAATTGTGAAAGTTTCAACGCTTCCAAGGGCCAGACCACGGACATCACACTGGAGGAATTCACTCAGGCTAGCGATAGATGGCAGAAAGGGGTGAGTTACTCTGATGATCCCTTGTTTCTATGTTGGGATAGTACACTCAATGTTTTGACACTGAAATCACCTGAGTAGACATGGCTGGCCATGCGAGCTGAAGTACGGCATTTCCTCAAGCAACAGGAAAAGAATCCTTCAGCTATTGGCAGTATAGTGAATATTACGGCAGCACAAGGTTTAGCAAGCGACGCAGGACTTCCAAGCCACTGCGCTGCAGCACATGGAATTGTGGGAATGTCAAGGGCGACCGCTATGGATTACGTCAAGAAAGGTATTCGTATCAATTGTGTCTGTGCGGGTACCCCGGGAGCACCTGGCCACGATGTTCATTCCCAGGCAGATGCGTTTCCCAGGGCGCCCAACGACCGACATATAGCTCCAGAGGATGTGGCTCATGCAGTAGTCTTTCTCCTGAGTGAAGCTGCCTCCAGCATCACTGGGATCGAGCTGCCAGTGGATGGAGGCTGGTCGCTGTACCACTATTGATTATCTGTCAACTGCTACTTATCAAACACTTGAATTGAGGACGGTGCCATGAAAAGACGTCAAACTTAACATTGAGACCACGAGGTTCCAAGGCCTTGGATATTCCTTACTCGAAATCCGCCCGATATGGATATTTCCTCAGTAGAAAGTGTCCGGCGAACGCAATGATTGATCCCACAGCGAACAAACCAGTATAAGTACCAAAACCCACCAAATAATCGGGCGCGTCTCTGCTGGGGAACAGGGCGGAGCCGTAAACTTGTGCTAACTGAGACAATCCATTAACAATCCCCAAGCTGATTGCGCGTGTCTCGGTATCCACCGGACCTAGTTGGCTGGTAGCGTATGATAATGCGATCGGGCTTCCGGTCCAGATTGCAGAATTGATAAAGCAGAGAAAAACATATCGAGGGATATAGGCACGGATTCCTGTTGCCAGGCCACAGAAGACCGAGCCGATCAGCATGATCGTAGCAACAAACAGACTTCGTTTGGTGGAGAATTTATCAGCCAGGATTGATGTTGGAATGGCAATTGCTAAAGCCACGACATAAAGAGGGGCAGTCATAAACCTTGATATAGTCAGTACAAAAGACAGTGTCATGTTGTGTGGACACTCACTGGGCATTGATGGCAGTATAGCCCAGTCCCTGAATGAGATATGGGTAAAAGTATGCCAATGCGCTTGAGCCAACAAGCTGCATGTAGGGCAAGGCGAGGAAGTACAGCCTCCAATTCGTAATAGCCGAAATAAAAGCTCGCCAATGGGTAAGTCTGGTAGCAACGTTCGCGTTTCTCGATGTAATGTCTTCCTTCGCCAGCCGTGCGATGGCCATTTTCTTCTCTTCAGGAGACAGTCTCTTTGACGTGGCTGGGAAGTCGAGCAGAAAGAATGGGACAATGAAAGATATTCCAGCGGTTAAAGTGCCTTCAACGATGAACAGCCATCTCCACCCAGGAAGCCCCTGTGCTCCGTTGAGATGCCTTGCGATCAATCCAGCAATGATACCGCCAAAGGCACCTGACAGGATAGATGCACTCAAAAAGAAAATGAATCGTTTCGACCTAAAGGACGAGGATAAGCTTCTGTAAGCATTAATCATGGAGGTGGATACAGACTGTTCTTCACGCTTATACCATGAGCTGATAAGGAAGAATACCCCGGGCTGGCAAGAAGTCAGGACGTAGTGCCATCAAGAAATATTTGACAGGGATAGGGGTCGTACCGCAAAGCCAGCTTCCGTTATGCCCAGCAAGAATCGAACAGCAAGCAACTGATGTTTGTTCTGCACAGCCCCTAGACACGTTGCACAAGTACCCCACAAGAACATGAGTGCTGGGATATATAGCGATGGCCTGGCTCGGACCAAAACCATGCTTCACAATCAGTGAGCGTTGGGCTTCACGCAGAATATAGGAGAGAATCATTACTTTGAAGGTGTCCCTGCAATGAGATACCCAACCTGGAAAGTTACCACTGCGTGGTAATAGTCCTTATCTTTCAGCTTTAGGTCGGTGTACATGCCGGCTACCCTGGCATTCCCAAGGTTGGAACGGTCCTACAGATGATCAGCATGCGTGTCGAATCTTCCAGTGGGTTTAGAGGTACAATGTAGCTGAATACGAGCAGTATCCACAGTGCCGGCATCAAGTACAGATCGATCTTCCATCGCAGCTTTCTCTCCAGGGCAGGATCGATCTCGACCTCTTGAACAGCCACAGCATCTTTCACAGCGAGATCTGCTATGAAGCTGTCCTCGATATGCTTCGGGTTGGTGATTTTCGTTGTTCCGACGTCCATCTTTGGCGTAGCGGGATAGAAGTGCTAAGAAACATATAGCTTTCGGCAGTATAATCAAATGAAGGTCTCCCCGTGGGGATACTCTTGCGGGGAGTTATATAGCTGGGCGGACATTGGATGGGTTGGAACAATTCGAGTAGCCAAGTGTCTCCCTGCTGTTAGTCAACTAGTGTAACTGGAGTCTCGGTCAAGAAGATAAGTGATGTTGCAACTCGATCGTTTCGGTGCCGAATATGACTGTAGGAATTCTGAGGACATTTTATCGATCCTGCACGACATATCAGAGTTGGTGGCACCTGGTTTTGTCATGTGGCGAGTTATCAAGGGCACCGAACTTGGTGATGTCGCTTATCACTGTCCCTATTCACGACGTAGAATCCAGCATCCCATCCATGCCGGTCAGAACGAATCTGGATTTGGTAAAATTCAACAGGATCTCTCGCACCCTGTGTCTTAGTTAATTGGAGGAATGAGACAAACGTTGGAACATTCGGCGCAATTGAAACAATGTATCATTCCAGATGCAGGACTGGTTCGCCCTGGGCTGAGTATGCAATGTTCATATGTATACATACCTACCTGGATATGAGGTAGACCAGGACATGACTTGACCAATAATTGACTTTTCCTCCCACGTTTTAAACCAGACACAAATGCCGCTCATAAATCCACCCGTGCGCATCAAAGGCTAGATATTGCCTGTGTGTCCAGATTCCAAAACCATATCTTATTCAAGCTTGTGAAGGCAAAAACAAGAGGTCGAACTGATCCTGACAAGAGATATCGTACTTCTTCAGGGACGGTCTGATCAGCCCTCATCCCCCCTTTCGCCAATTTTTCCCAGTGCCACATATGGCGCCGATCTCCTCATCACTCTCTCAGTGGCCATAACTACCAATCCAACTTCCTGTTGGGTGTCGGTTGATATTAATTGGCACGCTGCCTGCCGCAAAGCTCCCAACTTGAACTTCGTCACCGGTAAGAGCGACCTCGGCTTTCTTCTCGTCGAGGAAAAAGTCCTCGTCGACCTTGGCTTCATCTTGTCCTTCAACCTTTGAAAATTCGAAAGAGCGATCCTCCGCAAATGCAGGACTGGCTAGCTCTTCATCGAGCTCAAAGAAGCCCACACCACTGCCACCGTCGACGGACGCAGCAAGGCCACCGGAGAATCCAGACTCATCAGCTGATGCAACGATCCCATTGATCGTCGGTGATGGTGATGGCGAGGGCAGAGGCGATATGGCGGGTGAACGTAAGCGATTCTTGCGCTGACCAGAAATATTCGGACTAAGGGTATTGTCGTCATTGCTTTTATTTTCCACAGCCTGTCGGTTGGGACTTCCGTGACTCCCAATTGCAAAGGAATTCGAACCTTCAACGCCGTCATCCTCCTCGCCGTTCTTCAGAATGATAACCTCCCTGGCGGGTGTTCCAGCACTTTTCGGCTCCGGACTTGGGAGTTCCTGGTAGGAACTGCTAGGGATGACAATGGCCGAATCAGCAAGCTGGAATGTGACTTGTTTCCGCTTGCGAATCGCGCTCTGACCACTATCAGAGCCGTTTCTGATTTTTCCGTTGCTATTTCTAAGTGCACTTGGAAGGCTCGTGCTCGGTAATAGTGGGGACGAATGCGTCCGTTTTGTTGCTACTACTGTAGGCGATACCGGCTGCCTCGGCAGCGATTGTGACTTAACGGGCTGTTGCTCGGCGGTACGTTTCGAATCTGCATTGATTGATTGTAATTGTTTCGCATCGGCTTCCTCAGGTGAAGATAGTGGTTGTGGGGTTCGTGTGACAGGCGTATGGTCACGGGACTCTAAGAGTGGTAGATATGCGGGGGTGAAAACCCCTGCGAAAGAGTCAAAGCGGTCAAGCGTGGGTGTCGTAAGAGCTGGAGTCTCGCTATTTGAGCGTGGTGGTGTCGTCAATCTCGTCGTCGATGAAGATGGCGACCGGCATACAGTGGCGCGGGGAAGCCCCGTTGGCGTGGGAGGAGTTCCCAAAGTATTTGTGGGCGGTGTTGTCTCACCACTAATATTGAGCCTATCGAGCGACAAGGTGGGCTTGCTGAGAGGTGCAGGCCGTGTGATTTTGTCTCCCACGACATATTCAGCCCCCTTCTTTATCTTTGGAGTAATCTTGCCATTTGCCGATCCGTTGTGTGCGGATGCAAGCAAATATAACACCGAAGTATGTGATGCTGCTGTGCTTGTGTGTTTACCTGGTGGCGATGGTTCCGACGATGTACTTGAACCGCGCGACCTCTTTCTTTTACACCTCGTCCTCAAATCATTCTCGAAATCGCGGAACTCTTTCTCCTTGATTGCTTTGAACTTTGAAATTTCGTCGTCTAGCTGCTTCCTTTTCCTTTCGAGTGCATCGAGCAGTTCTGAGTCCGAGTCGCCTGTGTGCTCGGGTGAGGGGAGCGAGGGTTTAGATAGGTAGTTGATGTGTGCGGAATTGCGATACATATTTGATCGGCGGGGTGTGTCGAGGATTTTTAGAACTCGTACCCTGGGCCCAGAACTGGCGGGGTTTCGCCCTCCTACGTATGGCTGTGTCGTTTTGAATGGTTCTCCACTGGTGCTGGTGGTTCAGCGATATTGGTCACCGATGAGGAGAGAAGTTGTACATTGGTGTCTTTTACGAGGGAAAGATGAGTGGAGAGTTGCAAGCGAGCGACATGAGTATTTCCAGCTTGTGTGAAAGAGTCGACCCAGGAGGAAGAAAAAGATGAACCAAGAACCGATCGTGTTGTTCTAGCGGTCAGATACGCGTCTCGAGGGAGGAGCACGGAATACTGGATTCGGTCACTCTCGCAAGTGAACCAAATTTGCCGACAGGGATAAAAGAGGCGATGACGATTAAAAGTCTCCTGGAGCAAAAGTCAAATCGGTTGTTATTGGCGCTGGACTTGTCGGTAGCGGCGACAAAGAACGACTTTGGATGTTACGGTACTAATTAAGTACTCTGAAAAGTAGCGGGGTTGTATAAGAAGTCGACGGCCACCCTGGAATAAATGCTCGGGGGTATCGCTATCAGTAAATGCTTGAAGAAGGTTCTTATTAGTGAGCCAGAGAGTTACACCGTGGCTGAGTGAGCACTCCTCTTAAAGGTTATAACTGTGGCACCAGGAATACTCCGTAGTTGTTGGATTAGTGGGATTGAATTTTTCGCGGCCTTGCGTAGCGCATCTTTGTCTATCGACTGTGGCTTTGTCTGTTTCACAACACAGACGCAGGCGGGTTGGTCTGGGTACTTGTTCCCTTTTGCTTTGGTACAACTCGGACAAACGCAGTTCTGGGTAAGATCCGAGCTTGCGGGATGATGCAAGAAATGTGGCCCGTGGGTGTTGAAGGTCTTAGAAAAGTTTATACTCCACCATTGTTTCGGCAAAAAGTTGGGGGTGGTCAAAATGTTGCTTGTGCTTGGTGTCCTTATAGTACTACCTGAGGTGATTCCGTTAAGTACTTGAACCCGGAATAGCCAAAAGGATGACCAAGGCCTAAGCGACCGGCTAGGGATAAGCAGGCGACGCCTCCAAGGTGGGATGAAGGGAAGCAGGAAAGTGGAAGCGAGTCAAGAGAATGGCAAAAGACCAGCTGGTAGATACCTTTCTTTCCTCCACGGTAGATGGGAGTCAAACTCATCAGAGGAGGGCCCGGCGGAGCTGTAGGAGAGCGAACATGTTAGGAGCGGGCGCTTTGTTTCCAACTTTTGGCAAGTCGGTTTCTGGGCCTGTGTTCTCTATATAATTTAGGGCTGGAGGTAATCGTCCCGAGGTAACTCGTCCTACAATCCGTGGTCAAAGGTCCGTGTCAGAAACCTTTACACTCCCTAGATAGTATCCATTCTTGAACCATCTAGTGTACTTGCTTTTGTTTTTGATGGAGTAGAAAAGAGCTTCGTTTGTTATAAAGGCCAGGATGCCAACGTAGAAGTTCCTCTCCACCGCCTGGCAAGCCCCAGCGAACGTGGGGGGGTTACACGGATCTCCAGGTCCAATCCCGCAATGTGATCGAGGATCACTCTCCAGGTTGTCAATATGGTAATGATATTCAATGACCTGAGCACCTAGAACAGTATTTTCCAGTTTCGCTTAAGAGGTCAATGGTAATTCATGGTTTCTGGATGATTTGCATACCTGGGTAAGCATCGAGGATGATCCAAATACACGGCGGTTGGCTTCTTTCTGCCTAAAAGCTCTCGACTCTTCCCAGGTCCCCTGGTGAATAGCCAAGAGACAAAGCCTTTGCAGGCCAACATACGGATACTTCGTAGGCTCTATGAGCATACCTACTCGTACCTATCTAAGCTACGTAGGCACCTAATGTACCTAGCTAGATAGCACATCCACCACCACAATGGTTCAAGCCCCCTTCCCTCTTCCCCTGTAACTCTCCAAATATTGCCCCTCTTGTTATAGTGACCCTTAGTCGTCAAGTTGAGGACCAGCCACCCAAACTCGGGAACTCTCGCCATGCGGAGCCCCCTGGGTTCTTCATCCCTACCTCGGCATGAACGCCCCGAGACACCCAAGAAAGGTCATCATAGGCGGGCCCACCTTCCTGCTCAGGTCCCCCTTCCCCTTCCTGCTCTGGCAATGATGTTTCAATTTCACATGAAAATGCCCGAAACATAAACGCGTCTGTCCCCGCCATGCCTCGTCATGTACTTTTAGCCACCTACAACATTGCTCACAACGACGAAAATTGGCAGGTTTTCGTCTCCATAAGCTCGATTGTGCGAGTAAGTCGATCGAGAGATTCAACACGGATCATACGGGCGCATGTGCTAGTGCTGTGAGAATACAGTCAAGATCTTCGCCTATTTCTTCACCGCCATGTGATCACCATCCGCCATGTCGGTATCACCTCATTTGGTGGTTCCGGCCAACCGTGGGCTCTTCTTGGTTGAACCCATGAATTTCCGACACTACCCGATAGTCTGCAATGATGAGGTTTAGTAGTAGCACAGGTTAATGAGTAAGTGTTTTGGCCGTGTTCTGCTATCATGAGCGAACATGTGATTACAAGGAATGGATTGGCCTAGTTCAGCTATTGATTGTGGTCTTGTTCGAAAAGACCATCATGAGTAACTGACAAGTCTGGCAAAAGAGGGAAACAATAATCCATGACAAGTCAATGCAAGACTATTCAGAAACATCTACTTCTAGTTCTAAAACAACTCCATGAGAGGCTGGAAAGAGTATATCTCCGTGTTTTCCCGATCCAGATATCCGCTCATGAGGCATGACTCACGAAGCAGACAAGCTCATCGAAGATGCCCCGTGGACGCATTGCCATTGCTGCCGCCGAAACCATGGTCTCTGGTATCGCGTGCAAGCCATGCGTCCTCTTTGGCTTTACGCATTTCGCGTCTTCGAGTTCGATAGTTTCTGCAATGCTCATCTGCTGGATCTTCAAGGTCCACTCGACTGAATCGAAACCAGCTGAAATCCGCTTGATCCGTATCTTGCTTTGAAACTGCTACCTTGCTCAGCGAGCTCTGGGCCGCGGAAACGATCACTGAAGATCCATGTGCCTCGTTGCTCTCCCGTGGTGGCAGACCTTCTCTTGAAACAATTACATGGGAAACTGATGGCGCCGTGGCGACAACCACCTCAAGTCCAGCCTGAGATACTGGTCTGGAGTTGGGTGTTTGTCTCTTCCGCTCTCGGCTGGCCAATTCCCGCAACACCTCGTCATGTAGGTCATTTCCGAGGAATCCCTCACCCACGATGCGCGGTTCTTGATGTTTTAAACCTCGTGCAGCGGAGCTGGGTCCAACATGCTGCTTTGGATCGAAGTTGAGGAACAACTCATTGGTCATGTCCACAAGTGGCCATTTGTACGCGGGAGAATTTGTGTCCTGTTTCTCACCAATTGCATTGCGGGTGTGTCTGAGGCGTAGGGTCGAAGGTAGGTCATTGACGCTCACCTTTGAATTTCCGACAGATGCTGCTGTTTGGCATGGGTCTGGTGTGACGACGATTTCTGGTGGAAAGACCGACCCTGTGACCATGGAGGCGGGTCCTGATTGTGCCAGCAAAACGCGAGCGTCGGAATTGACGTTTGTTGACTCTGACGGCCCTTGAACGACTGGACCTCGCTTCTTCCAATGAAGCACGCCACGACAGCCCACTGATTTGTCCGGAGTTGAATGTCCTGTTTGTGGTTGTTTGGTCTTGCTTGCCGATGGAACGAGATGGAGCTCGTTGACATGGTGTCCACCACCGAGCACACGTTTGACTGGAGTAACTTTCTTGCCAGGACCAGGAACAGGAGCCTTTCTGGGAGCCTCACCCCAGCCAGGCTTCAAGAACGTCGGAATCGTCCCTTTCGCTGGCTTTACTGCCGACCTAGGTTGGACGTCAGTAGATTGAGCTTGAAGACCTGGTTTCAAAAATGTTGGAATGTACGACTTACACTGCTTAATTTGTCCACTGGATTTGGTATATTGTTCCTCCTGACCCTTCACACCAGCTTGCAAATTTCTTGGAATTTCCACCTGATCTTGTTTCGCAGCGAGTGAGATTGGTGCAAGGCGCGACAAGAAGTTTGGAAAGGAGGCGACTCCACGATTTCCACCACTGCCTTGAGCTGGAATGCCTTCTGAAGCGATAGGAGAAGTGAGAATTGTGATGTCTTGAAGAATCTCGTCGTTGTCCATCGCAATCTTGTGCGTGTCTCCTCCCTTCGACTCAGGCCGATACACTGGGAAAGCCGGGAGTTCCACACCAGCAGCATGCAACGGAAATGCTTCTGATGCAGAGCAATTATTATATGCGACAAATTTCGTCTCTCGATTTCGGGTTCCGGAATCGTCGTTGCCATCATCGGTGTATGCTGCAGCGATTCTGACGAAAGGGGTATCTCTGCTTGCTCCTCCCGCCACCGGGGGTGGGTAGGTCGAGGGCAACGAGAGTTCACCACGACGGAGACCTGAAAACTTTTGATCGTCGCCAACGATAAAGCTGTACGTTCGAGGCAAAGCATTTGATCCCACTCCATGGTTTGCATGGCTACTAGCCTCACCAACCTGCTCACCAAGTTTGTAAGCCATGATGATCAGAGAATGGGGGTCTCAGCAGTTGGGAATACTAGCAGGTCGAGTTTGACGTGATTCAAACAAAGTCTTGTGGAGAGTTTGAGGAACTAGTGGACTGAGATGAGACTGTTCGGTTTCAGCTCGGGTCCAAAAAAGAAGGGTACAGGCCTTCAGTTGAGGCGCGATTTACTAGGATTTTGCTTATATTCTATGCTAAGCTATCCTGAATCGCCAGATGGTGGCCATTGTGCTTCAAGATCGGCACACATGTGTAGGCATTGTCAGCAGATAAAGAAACTATGGGACTGAAAGCCCTTGGAATATCCAGACTTGTTCCTCAACAAAAAGGCTTTTTCCAAGGCAACACACAAAGCAAACAAAGGGCTGGCTATTACTGTCAACAGGATCAAACTAGTATCCTGGCGAGCTCAACCAAGGCTGTCATGCGTAATGAGGATGCATTGCCCCTGAGAAAGGAAACCGGGTCCGACATATCCATACTGTCAATTCGACTCGTCGTACTCGATGAATCCGTCCACCGCCTTGATCCTCTCGCACCAAGCCACTACAGCCGGCCAATCCTTCAGATCAAATCCCGAATTGTGGGCAAGATGCGTGTACGCAAACAAACAGATATCAGCAAGCGTGATGCCATCGCCCACGAGCCACCCAGACTCGCTCTTGGACAGCCGATCCTCCACGTAATCGATTGCCTGGCGCGCGGCCACTCTCTTACCAGGAAGCTGCACGATACGGTCCTCGGCTAGAGTCTCTTCGCCCAGGACGTACAGCCAGTAGCGCAACGTGGCGACGGTGGGCTCGTGGTTGTTCTGCTCGAAGAACATCCATCTCAACATATCTGCACGCTGCAAGGCCGACGTCGGAATCAGGTTGAGTAGTGGTGATGATGCTGTAGATGTTGAGGAGGACAGCGACGCTGCGTTTTCGGCCAGGTAGAAGCATGCCGCATTGCTCTCCGGGAGGAGCGTCGTGGCGTCAATCTGGAGTACTGGAATCCGTCCGAAGGCCGAGATGTTCTGCAGAAACTCCGGTGTCTTGGTCTCGCCGGCCAGGATTGAATATCTTCGCCGCTCTAGTGGGATGGACAAGAGAGCAGCGGTCAGTTTGATCTTGTAGCAGTTCGCGGAAAGGGGATCTTCGTGGAGGATGAGTTGCCCCATATCTGCGTGACCTAGGTATGTTTGCGAGTATTTTTCAGACACGGCGTGAAGGTCTGGCCTTGACTGCGGGGATTTGGCTGTAGAGATGATCTGATATCACGATGAGTTCTGATGGACCACGAGTAGGCAATGATGCGGATCTGAAGGTGTAGCCTCTTCATATAACAACAGACTCGATACCGTGAGATATGTGATCTACCAATCAGGAAGCTGCCCAGCTCGACCAAGTAATGTCATGGGCGAGGCTAAAATACGCCCTTGCGAAGGTCATGCCAAATGCGCCCTTGTTCAGTACTTTTGTACGATGCAACCTCAATGATCATGCCTTTGAACACAGAAGCGGTTGCTGGCGTCTCATGGTTGACTCGTTCATGAGACGAACAGATAATGGCATAAGTGCTCCAAGAGGATTGCTTAACTAGTCACTGGGCGAAGTTTGGGCCACAAAAGTGATCGAGGTCATCATAGTCATTGCTGTAGGGTTGCTATTGCTGGTAAAGCCGGCGACAGACTTGTGAAAGGTCCTGTCAGATTGGAGAGCGCTTTTGAACTACGGAACAACCTGCAGCGCAGAGCCGAGCAGAGTCATATAGCCCGTGGACCAATTTTGGCCCCTCTCGTCGCAGTCCACGAGGCCCGTATTGCTCCAGATATTGATGATAACGCCCTGAGTATCTCGGTCTCCTCAGGGACGGACAGATTGGAGGCAATGAGAAATATGGAGCTAGATTTCAAGGACATGGCCCAAGAATCGAGTAACCTCCGCAGACGTGTATAGATAGCAAGCCTGAGGAGTAACCGGGCACATCATTGGCAGTAGGTACGGTACGCCTGTGACTTTCCTCAAAGCACAGGACGCCAAAAGGTATCATCCGGCAAGCTGCTTTTTCGGGCTGTAAGAGAAAGGTGCCAGACAGACATTTTGCGGGGCAAAGGTATTCCTCAAATCCTGCAGTAGCTACTTGGTAGCCAGCCACGCGTTTCCAACTTCAAATTGACCAACTCCAACTCCCAGTAGGAGGACTCGGTTCGATGGCCCATCGAGGAGCAAGAACGTGACTCAGCGATGGCTCGCTACAGAGATATGTAGCATGGGACTTTGAAGGCCGTGTACGAATACGAGATATCTTGATCCAACAGGACAAGAATTTCGGAACTCGCTCAGAGAACGCGAAGCTGATACAGGGTCTGTCCGCGGCGCATGTCTTTTTAGAATCTGCAGGTCCAGTCTCCGGTCCTCGACATCCAGTTCCCAGACGGCCCTGCTATTTGATGTGCGTTTAACGGCATTGTCTGCCTCATGGTCGTTGTCGAACCCCAATGGGAGCCTTACCGATCGAGGCAGTCGCATTGATATGTGTAAGTCTTTGGACTGTGGATTAGGATTCACGTTGGTGGGTCTTATCTTGCGTAGATTCAACGTGCAATGCTAACATACGGATAGGCAGGTTCGCAGGGAATGTTCATGAAGCTAAGTTGCGTGGACACTAAGCAGGGATGAGGTAGCTGTTCGTTTTGTGTATCGGCGTGTCGGCAGCTATGAAGGCCCGGTCGACAGATCAAGTTCGGTTAAAAGTCGATCTTTCACGCGTCAACAGTTTCTCTCACAACCATGTCCGATCGCTTGTGCAAGTTCTTCGATAGTGGTACTGAGAGCCTTGTAACGACTTTACGACTAGGGCGGCTTCGAGTTTGTTAATTGTGTTTAGTGTCCCTAGGACTAATATCACGTGCAACGATAGAGCCGGCACTGGGTTTCTATCTCCAATTGTTCTGATGTCTACCTGATGTGCTCCTAAGCATGTTCAAAGTCCTGCACCAGCAGAGCAGTCACTCGATACAGGATGACTATTTGCAATGGTCATTCGCTAATCCAAGAAAACTTTTTACCAGAAAGGAAAAGCCCATCGCTCGTGGAGCTCATGTCGTTGCTGATGAAGAGTAAAGATATATCTCGCCAGCACCAAGTCTAGGAGTTCCAAGACTAATTTAGGCAGCGCCACCACCGCTGAGGCGGATGATTTGACCTGTAGGTTGGTGTGTTAGCTCTGGGATGAGGGTGGATTCCTCGGTAGCATGACTTACCATTGAGCCACTCGCTGTCATCATGGCACAAGAACATGACAACTCTGGCGATATCGGCAGGGACAGCGCATCGACCAAGGGGAATGAGTTTGGCAATACCAGCCTCAATGTGCTCGATGGGAGTGTCCTTGGTGGCACCTGGGGCGTAATGCCATGCGTTCTGGTGGAACATGTCGGTCTTGATACCACCGGGGGCGATGGCATTGGCAGTGATGCGCTTCGGACCACCATCGGCAGCGAAGGACCTGGTGAAGCCTTCGACGGCCGACTTTGATCCAGCATACAGAGCGTGGTTGGGGACGGACATGCCAGCAGCGATGGAAGACATGAAGATGATACGGCCACCCTCTTTGTGGTATTATGTCAGCAAGATGAAGGGCACGTGCAATTGGACATCAACAAAAGTAGTGCTTACCGCTCAAGTACTTCAAGGCATGTTGGCCAACGAAGAATTGGGCACGAGTGTTGAGGCCGAAGACTTGATCATAGAGTTCCTCGGTGACATCCTCGGGCTTGGAGAAAGCCTCCATACCGGCGTTGTTGATGACGATGTTGAGCTTGCCGAAAGCCTTGATGGCCTCTTCGAAAAGTTTGGTGACTTCGGAGACCTTTGAGATGTTGGCCTGAATGGCAACAGCCTTGCCGCCGGCCTTTTCGATCTCAGCCACGGTGGCAAGAGCGGGCTTTGCGGAACTGGCATAGTTGATGACGACGGCGGCACCACGCTCAGCGAGGGTTTTGGCGAGGCCAGCACCAAGACCACGGCCAGCACCGGTGATCAAGGCCACTTTGCCGTCGAGGCGGATATCAGGTTTGGAGGCCATGGTTGATATATGAGTTTATAACAGGCAAAAGGGTGGAATGGAGGGGTAATGAACAAATGCTCTGTGGTTTGAGAGCAAAGTGGAATGGGAATGATTGGATTGGTGACTGCACGAGCAATACACACAAGGATGGAAGATGATGATACTTGGTAGTGGACTGAGCACGCCAAAGCAGAAAGTAGAATGGTAAGTGAATAAAAGAAAAGGATAGGGGTAAAGTCCGATGCGATGCGTGGCCTTCAAGTTTGAGTTGTTGTGTGTGCGTGGAAATGGAGGTCCCGATAGAGCCCCCGCCACTAGCTCGGTGTGATCCATTCTCGTCTCGCGCGCTCGGCGGGGAGAGTCAGGCACGACCACTGGCACATCACGATCACGGTCACGGTGGCCATTATCGGTGAGTCGGTGAGCGAGGTTAGGTGCGACCACTACTGGCACGCCTCGCGTGTCGTACTATGTCTGTAGGGCAGAGATTCGGAGGGCGAAATCACCATCCAGACTGCAGCTGCTGAGATGTCCAGCCCAATCGAGTTCCATTCTCACTCTGGCGGTGAGATGAGTGGCCATGTTGAGAGGCTACTGCGGGGCTTGATCAAGAGGGGCCAACGGGCAGAATGCTCCAAGATGCCAACAAATCTATCTTACAACTGGGCTCTATTGCTCTTTGTGTTACTTGAACAATGCTAGCGGTCAGGTGCTTGTTCTTGCTCTCCTATTCATCATGCCAGTTATGGTGGCAGAGCAGAAGAAACGGCGATTCGCCTTTTGGGTACCGATAAACAAATAAACAAAATTCCCTAAGATTTTTAGTTCAACAAACTGGCGGGGTCCGAATGTGGGTGCCAATGCTTTGTTTATCTCAGCTCGTCTCAATCGGATTCAACGAAAGTTGACCGACATTTGGTACTTACTCACAAGGTACTCAGGTACTGATCTAGAAACTTTACTCAAGTACTGAATCAATTCAACGGCACTGATAGACAGTGCTTGGCATTGAGGCCGACGAATTGTGTCCGTTGATTATTGGTGAGAGGTGATGGAAAGGTCAAGACGGCAGCCTCAGCTCCGTGAGATCTGACCTCGAGTGTATTCATCTTCATCTGCCATTCCTTTAATGGTGCTATTGAGGGATGGAACATTCTACGAAGACATCCAATCTACCCCTCACTGATGGATATGTTCGCGCTCATATCTCAGATTATTATTGTTGAACGAGGGAGAGCAATGTCTCATCTTAGCCTGCAACTCTCGTGTCGTAATATTCGTATTGGTGGGTATCCAAGATACGACGAATGCTTGAGGTCGGTTGAGGAAGGCATGACCATGAATCAGCATTATCATTTCACAGCGAGCACTTGCCTGTCCTCCGAAGGCTAGCAGGGATCTCATTGTCTCTGCAAGCATGGGCAGCACGGGCAGGGCAGCAGTGCAGCAGTCCAGGAGCGGGCAGACGGCAGGAACTACTTAGGTACTCGTACTCGTCCGGTCTATCTTTAGTCCCCGGCATACCTTCCCTGAAGAACTTGAACATTTGGGAAGAGAGGGGTAATCGGACCTTCCTTGGCCCCCCCTGAAAGCTCGTGTTGCTTCTTGAGCTTAAAGCTAAAGATATTTTTTGGAGGGTGGGTGGATGATGTCATCATTATTTGTTTTATTTTTTCCGAGTGGGAAGGAACGAGCAGTCTCTTTCTGGCATTCTTTCCGTTCACACCACAATGATGAGATGCTCACCCACTGCAGAGCAAGGCTGCACGTTTATCGCAGGTATCCTCGGGTTCGAGCTCCAGTGCAAGCACTCCGCAATAGACGTCCCTTCAAATACACTACGAATTCCCTCCATAGTCCAAGTCTATCGGCTTAACCAAAGTCCGATACAATAGCTAGTCCACCCCGCATGCCACAAGTGTCATGCCATTGACGGCCAGTGCTGAAGCTATTCAACCACCATGTCATTCACCTCTGCTACCGAAACATTTTGTACGGCAACTGCCAGGTAGATTGCAGGGCCGATCTGTAGAGACCCCGAATGCTCTTAACATCATTGATAATTAGTTGTCCGTCAACCAGGATTCTACGGACATTCTCTATCCCATGCCACTGCAGGTGCCTCACCCACCAAGCTCGACTTAGTAGTCCGTCGTCTGAAGCGTCCCTGAAAAGACTCCCAAACGATCTTCAACGTGCATATTGTCCGGAATCCTAGTTCACTCGCGAATTCACTAGTTTCATAGACTTCTGCATCGACTATCCACCGATGGGGTGAAACTATGGCCAACTATCCACGAAACTGTGACGGAGTTGGTTGAAGATCGGCGTCCCAAGGCCTCCGATTGCCCGACATTTTGGCAACTCCAACTGAACCTGTAACGATGCCCACTACGGAGCTCAAATCTGCACGCAAACAAACGTCACCGACGAAGCGAAAACGTCGATGCATCATGCCTTTGGAGCTTGAGCTCCGTCTCAAATGCAGCGATTCCTGACAAAAGAGGGAAGAAATAAAGCTTGATCTCCTGAAATAAATCCCCGGGCGTCCTAGCTTCTGGTGCAGGACGGGGTTCACATGGTAACTACGGAACAAACTAGATGATAGCGCATAGACAATGGGCCATGACCCAACCTTATACCAACTTTCTGCCCCATCAATGCGTTGCTAGAGTGTTTCACTTCTCATGAGCCAGATGTATATGAAAGGCCGCCTCCCCAGAGCCCATACCGGGACTTCTTTTCATTCTGTAACTTGGACGACGCCCGAATTATGGTGCACTGTTCGTTGAATGAATCCAGACCAGGATTGAGATACAAGCATTACTCATTATGTAAGTCATTTCAGAGACCTATTAACATAGTGCAACAGTCGACCAGGGGTTCCCGACATGGACTCAGTAATTCAAGGCCACTCCGTCCCGCCCTCGTCCTTCGTCGAGGTGTCCACACCTCTGTGGGAGAGTCCTTGGTTTTCAACAATAACACTGTAAAAGAAGAGCCGGTATCCCACGAACGCCTCAAGTCATCGTTACCACCAACGCCATGATCGAACTTCCACGACAAGTTTCATGGAATCCATCAACGCTTGAAATGCATCGCTAGACGATAATCCCTGTATATGCCTACTTCGTCACCACTCCCAGGTGGTTCTGGTCAGAGGCGGTGGGGGGCTTCTAATATTGTTGGTTTTGCATGGAGGTCCAACAAACCATACATACATGGTTGCACTGCAACAGGGATCCTGTATGTTGAGCAGCAATCTCAGAGTGTAGAGCAAGGATACCAGCGTGACGAGCAGCCATCACTGACTCGACTTCTGGGACGGGGCTGGTGGCAGACGAGCTCGATGATGAGAAGCCGGTGGTAACTCGGTAGTCTTTGGTTTTGGGACTGTCCAAATCCAGACCTAGACCATACGGAGCTGAGCCATGTTGGATCTGCATAGGGAGAGGAATATGATTTGGGGTCGCCATGCCAAGGTGATTGCTCATCTGGAACTGGTCGCTGAGTCTTTGGAATTGCTCACCATGATCATGCAACGGTTCAGCAGGCGGCGTCATCAGGTCGGTCATGAAGTTGGTCTGGTCAAAATCCAGCATGCTTCCATGGCCACTATTGAAATTTAAGAAGTGATCAGGCTGAGAATCATAGGGAGTCCCGTGCATTGGCAGGAAATGCTCCATATGAGGCATGTCCGGCACAAGAGGGGTCATGGGCATACCCATGGCCATGGCCATCTCGGGTGGAGTATGCGTGAAGCCATTTGGAAGTACATTCGAACCCATCCTCTGGCTAATCATTACAGGTGGAGCGGGGCTGGGCTGAACTGGTGCGAGACGGGCAGGCATTATAGGTGTCGGTACGTGCCGGTGGGTTTCTGGCAAGCTCTGGTCGTGCGGTAGAAGGGTATGATGGGCAAAGGTGTCTGTCTGGCGGTTAGCAGCGACCGAAACGACAATCGTGGCGAGCTTACTGGTGGGACTTCCGCTCATCCCAGGGCTATGGACAAGGTGCTGGTGCCCTGGAGGTATTTGAGTGACCTGAAAGGTCCCTGACGCATGGATGGATCTTTCTGGTTTCGGCCTTGAAGACTGACTCCGTCGAGTCTGGTTCTGAGCAGACCGCCGTGTTATCCTTGCCGCACACACAATCTGTTTGATATTACATCTGGAGCATGGCACCTATGCTGAGAATCAGAACCGATCCGTCAAAGAAAGCAGGAGAACAGATGTCTCGAAGGAGCTCTACAGGTTGGGCTCAATCATCAGACAGATCATCTGAGCCGACGAGACGCCAAACCCCTGCCGCCCGTTCCATGGGGAGAGTTGTGCTTGCCCACTAACCTTCTTGTCACACTTTGCTTTGGCCTTTGCGCAACTCACGCATGCTATTACGGAGTGTGCTTTGGGTGAATCCATGGCAGCCATGACCACTGAACGAGGGGTGAACTGTCTCGGGGGTGGCTCCATAAAGATGGTACAGTTGAACGAGTGGTAAGCTGTTCAGTCGTCGAATAGATGGAGGGGAGAAACAGCTCGAGGGGATCAGCACATTTGAAGTCTGTCGAGGGTTTAGGGAGGGAGGCAAAAGCGAAGGAGGTGCTCAAATATGAAGAGAGGGATCTGGAACAATTGCTGGCAGGACTGGGAGAGACCTCGAGACCGGAGGCGTTGGCAGTGGCAGTGGCAGCGGCGGTGGGGCGAGCAGGATTAGATTAACATTATCTAAAGAGCAAAGCGAATGTACGTAGGGTAGAGACAAATAGTGGTAGCGAGGGTCTAATAAGAAAGATCAACCTAAAGGCTTCCTCAAGACGAGGCAGGAACGTGAGCGAGAGTAATACTAAGAGTGAGAGTATGGTACAGACGGGTATGTGTTGAAGGAGGCGGAGAGCGGAATCAAGGACTGGGTCAGCTCTTTCTAAAAAGTCGAGATCGACGCTGCGGTCTGGATGGAGCTTTCGCATTACGATACCTGGCAATGAGATCCGTGGACATGGGGATAAAACAATGCACCCAAATCTTGTAGGCAGAATCTTTGGGTGGAGAGTTGCCGCCAACAGTCATGTTCCATCAATTCGTGTATCCCAGAAATCATTTGGTCATGACCTCGTTTGTATCCCCTGTAATTAATACCGTACCCAGTGGGGGTGCCTTGCCGAAAGATTCGTGATGACGATAGTGATGCAGCTTGGAGCCAGGATGATGGAACAGGCTTCAAAGGGTCAAAGGGGGGCCGGGGGGGCTTCTCGGGCCAAGCAGTGGGATTCAAGGAGTAATAGGCGTTGGTGGGTGCCCCTCTAGGGCTAGAGGGGGCGCGGGGGGAGAGGTCATCACAGCTGCCGGTGGACAAATGGCAGCCCAGGAATTTGAGACCTCCAGGGTTGGACAATGCCCGAGGCGCCTGAAAGGGATGGGCTCGGGAAGCACATTGTTTACAAACAATAGGAGCAAGACACATGCCTTTGCCTTTTGTCTTTGTTGTTATTGGGTGCACTGGCATAATTGCCAACGATGCAAAGGCAGAGAGGCACAGGCTTTTACAATGCCAGTCTGCCAGTGTGCCACAGGTGTACATGCAAACACATGTCTGTTTTGATAGACCTACACCACCCTCGTCAACGCCCGCTCGTCTTGGGCATCCAAAGCTGGAACAGAGCAGAGTGTTAATCACTCAAAACAGCCTGGTGCAAACGCCTTGATTCCTCCTTGTGGGCATTGAAGCATGAGGCTGATGGATCACTGAAAGACGAATCGGCCGCAGCTCTGTTCTTACCCACCAGTGGTCTTTATGGGATGGGCATCAGAGGCACCATTCTGGCAACTCAGAAGTATATCTCTCGTAAATATTGACACGCACTTGACCGCTCGTTCACATACAAGTGCGTACTCGTGTTCCAAGGCCGCGGACACTCATCATAAACGAAGCAAAGAGGATGACTCGCCTGACTACGATGAGGTAGCATTTACGGAGAGGATAGATCATTCTCGCAAGCTAAACGCACCTCTCGTTCTACGCCCGATCTTCCTGCTAATAATCATAACCGGCATCCTGAGCTTGGTATCTTTTTAAAGTTCCTTGTTAGATTTCGCTTCGAGTGCGAGGTGATGGAGTGACGCCGTTACCATGCACCAAACCTTGACCACAGGGCGGAATGTCGTCAAGGATCTTGGTTTTTAAAAGTCTTGACTTCTCCCCTCACCCTCGCTGCTGCCGTGTCTTACATTTCTGTGTGCAAAGATCGTCACTAGTAGCAGTAGGTTGCCAACCTCGACCTAGCCAGCTAGTAGTAATCAATGGCACGATATCGTTTCCTCGCTGTTCTCCCGCCCGTTTGCCACCCTGGCCTTCTATCCGTTGCAAGCTTCCCCGGTCCCTGCGCAAGCAGCAACCTTTGCGTTGGTCACTGTTGCACGAGGTCAATGACAGCTGTTGTGCTGAGAACCCGCATGAGCTGTGATTTTTCGTCCCTTGAACAAAACAGTCAAGTCAGCCACCGACATCCAGGATTGGACCATGACCTTGGACGTTACGAGTACCCATCTCCCAATTGAGGAGAAATCAAAAACACAAATTCACGTATCGAGATCGGACAACCGCAAAATCTCCTCACCAAGAGGAAGCTCTCGCGGAATCATGAGTAATGCGAGTCGTGATACTGTGCTTCAGCGCCTTGTCCTTGACCATAATCCCCAGGTTTCACTGGATAGCTGTTATCGTGCTGGTATCAGCTTTGCCAGAGATACGAAGCAGTGGCTTGTTCTTGACCGCCGATGATGCCGATCCTACCGGCCTTTCGGAGAGAATGGATCGTCACCGCCTTCAGCCAGCCATACGAACCTCATATCAGTGGAGGTTTACAAGAGGACCAGAAACACTTTTGACCATTTTGCGCCGACGCAGCTACTCCCACTGAGGGACGTCAAACCACTGATCCTTCAGCCGTGAGTTGTTACTGGGGCCGAACTTCGTATATTTTATGCCAGCTCATCGACTTCTATGTCAATCACAAAGGCAGCAGTATCTATTGGGGTGCGAGGCTGCGCATTCAGTGCATCTTCACATCATCTTCGCCTATTAAGTCAAGTCTAGGATTGGCTTTTGATAGTGGTTCGGCAACAGAGTACGTACAACGGCTGAGTTGTCAACTTGTCATTGCACTCTCGCGGGTTCTTTAACGCCTACTCTTGGATTCATGTCCTGATTTGGGTGCACACAGGCACATGTCCAAGTGCTTCAATCAAAAACGAGTACATGCGAGTCGCTCACCAACTGGTCATTTGAAACGATCAAACTCCCACAACAGTACCGAAACCACTTTGGTATGAATTCGAGCAAAACTTTATCATGCGACACCCCCATACGGAATAGTGGATTGAGTTTGTTGAAGCTCGGCATCTGGCATTCTGCATTAGCCCCCTGTTGATTCTCCCACATGGAGCATCCAGGTCGATACCTTTATTGCGTAGTCGTACTTTTTTTCTGCCAGTGGGATTGAAGGGTAAGATCCATGGAGATGTGCTCCAAGCTACGACCAACTTGCTGGTCCAAAAATGGCATCAGATCTGGCTCGTTGCCCAAATCGTTGCGATCGTCATCCCCATTGCCTTATCGATTTGCAGATCGCTGCCACCTTGAACATTGTAAGCAGATTCAATTTCGAATTCGAACTCATCAACGGTTTTGATCCCGAGGTCGAACTTTTTCACACCTCTTAGCGATCAAAGCCGAGCTCCACAAGAAGCAATTCTTGAGATCTGACTCGCGCCTTCCGTGTGCACTGGCCTGGAGTTCAACGGGTAGGTATGGAGATTCATCCAAAGTGGTGAATCAGCGAAAGCTGGCTGTCTCTCCAGTTGAAACTAGGCAATTGACCTTCGGCGATTTTGGGACCCCGCCCTGCAGTCAACCGAGAGACAGGTGACATTCGCCTTCAACTTCAATTGACATTCAAAAGCAGTCGTTGTCCTCTTGTCATTCATTGGTGCTTTTCATTTACTCGTTCATGTCGGTTCCACTTATCTGTCACCTTCCACAAGTGGTGGGACTCAGGAAAACCTTGGTTGTCCCAGGCTGAAGACCTTCACAAAATCAGGCCCAGGCTTCTTACCCTGAAGGATGCGTCCGCTATCCACTTCGGGCGTAAACTCCGACTCAACGTTGCGTCGATTGCGAATACGCTCAACCGGACAATTCAACACGCCATATTTTCACATACGAGGTAGACAGCGTTTTAATGACGACGTGGAATGCGCCCAGCGACTAGACAATGTAGCTTGACATGAGTCATCCCTGTAGCCCGGTGTGCTTTACTTTGACTCTGAATTCGTTCCCCCAGCCTGACATGCAGAGCAATCGTTGTCCCGTCGGTTGACTATTCAGGAAGTTGGTTGAGATCCACCAAAGGGCGTTACACTATCCCAACGAAGTATCGAACAACCGACGAACATCGATGCAAATAAGCAGTAAGAGCCGCATGTAAGGCGTCCTCAATCCTCCAAGTCCAATCCTGCAGCTCGAATACGACAACAATGGCGGCGGCTCATCACCGTTCAATCTACTAAAATTGATCTACCCAGCATGATGGCAACGAACAAGGAGTATACTTTGTCTGCGGAGCCTTTCGATAACTAGGATGACGGCTCTCTCGCAGGTTTGTTAAGAACAAGGATATAGTTAAGATGCTCGTTAATGATATCACATGATAATAGTTTCCCACCGGACTTTGTGCTGCTCGCCCCAGAAATGGGTAACGTCCTCCATGCCTGATAGTGCGGAGCACGTGGTGAGACCGACTATTGATCAAACTAATCGCTAGTATCCGTTGCTACTACGATCGACAACCAGCGGTCTTGACTGAAGACACGCATACGTGCGACTTGACGCAAGCGATGATTTCTGGTCGTGCTTGGTTGTGCAACTTCCAAAAATGGGATTCATACGTCTCTGACACGAAACCGACATCAGACTTTCGTTGCAGTGTCACAATTCAGGGTACACGAGTCACTCAATTGTGCAGAATGCACCTCAACTTTGGGGTCATCATTATGTCAAAGATCACCGCCTATCGAGAGTGCGAATATTCGCCGAGGAACCACTGGGACAGTGTGGACAACAATGCCGACACAACAACCAAATGCGACTATCGCTTAATATCGTTCTTGTTGGTGGTAAACTCTTATCTTTACACCGATGACAGGTACGCTAGAGTAGGTTTCATACTCCGTCCTCTAGTGTAAGTGTGATTTGCTCGAGGTAAACCAGTGCCAGTACGTCGACCAAATTCCATGTGGCCCGCTGTACGGGAGGTAGGTCCCCAGCTTTGCCATTTGGTACCGAATCTGATACACAGGTCGCACTGGTCAACCGTCTGAAGTTTGAAAAATCGGACCTGTGCATTCCTAGTGGCCGGGTTTTCGCTTAACATATATCACAGCAGATTTCCCTCGCACTCGCACGGCAGATTATCAACTCTATGTCTATGCTAGTCATGTGGCTCTATCGTTGGTAGCGAGCAGAAATGTCTTAAATCGAACGGTCAAATCGGCAATCGTCCGGAAATCCGAGCTGATTGTTCAAATCCCGAAAAATTTGAATCGAGCTGTGTGACGATGATCCTCGGCAGGCCCGACAGATACGATTCTCTGGTGACACAAAATACTTTTCACCGTTAACTGGTTATCCTGGGAGAAATTCGGCTGATTGAATCTCTGTTGTGCAATGTCCAGGACCGAGGACATCAGAAAGAAGTCCGGCAGTTTATACAGGCCGTTGAATCCTCTTCCTTGGCATCTAAAGCCATGCTGAGAAGGTTCAGATATCGCTGGGGCGTGAAGGCATAGGCTGTTTACGACATTTCTCTCCATGGTAATTCATTCACGATTGCGTTTTTCTGCATTCTGCGCATCAAGCCTAAGCAGTTCCTCTAACGTTCTCTCTTAAGTTGTTATCCATTCACGGGTGAAAGTACCGGCAGCGGAAATGGTTAATAGTCCACAAGAGCTAACAACGAAAAATCCTGATAATATTGGTGAGAATCTGCAATCTGATCCCTGCCGCATCTTGATATCCAACATCCACAACGGATAAAGTATCAAGATCTTGCTTGGTCTGGATCATTTACGGAAACATGATCCGATATGAATGCGGAAATAGGAAATCATGCGATCTTGAGATCTGTCTCAGAAGGGACTCCCTGCAATACATGTGGAGAGACTTGAATCATACGATTGCGGAGTTATATCTCAGATGCTCGACCCACGCGCTCACTGGCATGGATCTGTGGACATTCGAGCATACACAGCACTTCAATCAGGAGCCATCCTTGCACAATATTCGTCAAATGCGCCGTTCTCGATGATTCATACATTATTTACATTATATCAGGATATCAGGATACCATTTCCGCTGGGCAAATTGCCATGCGGGTATCAGGGTATCATCTGTGTTGAAGGAATGCCATGACCTGCATATCTCATAGCATTGCATTATTCAGGTGGACATCTAGTGCGAACCCGCAAGCAGGGATCATGAATAGCGCTCAATTTGTGTATGTGTCTCCTTGTGTATTGCATGTGGTAGCTGTTGGAGTCGCTAAAGTCGTGATTTCACCACCTTTTTTCATTCACATCATGACTTTGCCCCACAACATCTCGGGATATAACATGGATGACGAATAGATCCCGTTCCAATATTCATGCCCACCTGGTTCGCTGAATACATCACGCCTACCAAGTCGGTAGTCGGCGGCGAGTTACCAAGGCAAGAACATACGATCTGAGCAGCTATCAGTCTCGTACATGCATATGCTCGTTCGCTGACAACAAGACTCAGCTTTCAGTAATTTACACTTTGTACTTATGCTGTCACTATTCAGCGGGTCCGCATGCATGGCCTGACGGCCGCTCGAACCGTAAAGTTTCCGATACTGATACTCCATTTTCCAGACCCCTGGGCCTGGAGATTCGAGGCCACCCGATGATGTGGCCGTGGCCACGGCCACTCGTGCGCCTCAGATGTCTACTAACGATTTCGGCGCTTTACAGCCGCCGATTCTGCGACCGGGCAGACATTTGAATCTCTTACTTGGTACTTGTATCGTTTTTTCCAGACTCAAGCGAATGTTACGAACGCCCAAGGTTCAGAGGCCGGAAACGCCAGTGGACCATGAAGCTCGATGTTGGCCCTGGGTACTGATGTCGTGCACATTGCGAAACAGAATGGTCTATTGCCGGAATCTGAATAAGCTCCTTTTTGGATGACCTGAGTCAGTGACGAATTGGCATTCTCAATGTGATCGATTGCTCTACTGGGGCTAATGGAGAAGTATGGTTTTCTCCTGAAGTGGGAAATATTTCTATGAATGAAAACTATCATTTTTGGTCATTTTTTCATTTATTTCGTTCATGAACTAAACAGAACCGGTCTGTGACTTCTACATGGATATATTTCTCCTTACTATGGAAGTATAGAGTGAGAGAGCTATTGCAGCTCCGGTAATCGGCTCTTGTTGGATTGTTATGGCGGCTTCATCATTCGTCTGAACCAGAAATCCCTGAAACCTTGGGGGAATACATGGCGTGGACCTGGCCACTAAGTCCAAAGCCTTGCTGAGAGGAGAATTAAACAGTTCAACTCAATGCCCTACGCCTTTCATGGGGCGAAAGCAGATGTAGGGTAACCGCCCAAAGAGGTATTGACTTGCAAGACTGAGCCAGCAGGCTGTGGACATAAACTTCGAGAACGATAGCGAAGACGACGTCCTGCAGTCAGAATAGTCTATGCGCCTCGAAAGTCGCAAACTTTCCCGGAACAAGGATTTCCAAAGGTTCGAAATCTTGCTTAGAACAAAGCGGCCGCCAATAAGCACGAGTCTACGGAGAATATTGAAGATATCCCCGACTTACTGCTCAGCTATTTGCTTATATTATGATCCAAATCCTGACCATTGGCTAAGCTCGGCAAGTCGGGCTTCCTGCCTAATGAACATCGTTTCCCCCCATGGATATTTCAAGATCCATGAACCCGGGGATCCACTGCAAGCATGACAATCCTTCAAGTATTCCTAAAAACAGCATGAGTACCGGGGTCGAGAGGAAAACACGTATCATACTAACCCTGAAAAAGCCATTTGCTTCGCAGCCGGTGTGGGGGTTGCTGATAAACTGAGATGCAGCTCAAGTTCTCACCGTCAAATTTGCGAGGGCCGAGGAATTTCGCTCTTCCTCAAGATCGAATTTTCGTACGATCGTCACTTGGAAAGGATCGGCTCCTTCTCGTGAGGCCTCGCTGCAGCAGGGAGCCAGGTTCCCCAGTCTAGGTAGGGCTGAGTGGCTGCATCTTCTCTACGCCTTATGCACGCCATGGGTTCAGGAACATCTTGATAATCAATTATCAGTGGTTGATGTCGAGTGATGCCGCATTCCCTCTAGACTCTCAACGGCGCCACAAGATCGATACCTCGGTGCGGCACGTCAAAACGGTCAGGCCACGACCCAACCGAAAGTCTGACACGGTCCTGCAAAGCCAGTCTAGCGACTTAGTCTGTCGGAAAAACTCCTGCCGAGAAAGATCCAACATACGAATAATGTGATGTCTAGATCGGGCACCTTAAACGTTGCGACATAATTTCTGATAAGGGACCCTCCAACCAATCTAAGTTTGGCTTGGTTGCCTCGCTTGCCATGTACCTGGGTATTTACTCTCTCGCTTGGACCGTAAGGCTGACTGTATCCTTGGTATCGTACTTAGGCTATGTCAAGCGGAGCACTTACTTAAAAGAGAAAAGGAAAATGATACTGGATTGGACGTCCTGGCGAAAATCGAGTATTTCTACGAGAATGAGGTTTAGTTTTATGAATTCCGTAGAAGCTCTAGTAGTTTAATGTCGTGCTTTGTCAGTCACTATTCCGTCGGGCAAGGCTCTATGCCACGGGTACGGTGCCTCTACCTAGGTAGGTAATTAAGCACCTATTTGACGATTCACCCACTTCGAACTTGGCACTTGACTTGACTTCAGTCGAACTACCCTGGCGATCTCTTGTATCCCCTATTATACACTAGTATTCGTTTACTTCGAATTCAAAAGACAGGATCATATATTGCGGACCTCCGGAATCACCAGCATATATTCTCTCACATAGGAGGACGCCCGCCGTACGAGAATCAAGTTTGCACAAGGCTTGTTTATCTGAAACCCTCTAGGTAGCGCCACATGAAGATTGAATAGTTCGCTTGAATTAGTGAGATATTTGTGAAGTACGACAACCGCATGTCTCTCCCTGCTTCCCTCAGGCGGATCAATGGAATTCGAGACAGTGCACTATTGTAGTTGAAGAATGCTTGTGACACAGAATTTCTTGCACTTTGCGACAATTGTTGTCGTAATTTGCTTTGTCGGTCTCGCACCACTCACTCGTCACTTGCAAGTAGCTTCTCGACGGCTGAAACTTTGTCTTCCATTGTTTGCGACTTATCAATGCGACTTCCGATCCGAATATCAGACTGGATGCGTACAACACCGTTACCGTGCAGCAGTGCATGCGCCTGGCCGATCACACGAGTCACTTCATCCCATGATCCTTCTGTTTGTGATATTGTTAGCAGCCGGTCTACGTGATAGGGATATGTAGGGCTCCAGTGCTGTGTAACCTACGCGGTAGCGTAGTGGTGCAAGGTACTCAATGGCGTGTGCTTGTTCCCTCATAAGAGCTCCCAGTCTTGGTAGCCCATATATTGTTCTCCTCACGCCCTGTTTACTCTCCCTTACATGCAGGGGCAAACATCGCAGCAACAAAGCCCAGTTGATCACGTACCGACAGTTGTCCCTGCAGAATGCATACTGTACTTCAGCCCAGACTTCTTCATTAGCCTTTGCACATCCGCTATTTGTGCTGATACCGATGCTGTTGGTGTGCCGATAGGGATCAAACAAAAATCAGCTGTAGCTTTGGCCGGGGTTGAAAGAGTTGAGATATCGATATCCGACATAGTTGCGATTTTAGAAGTGAAGTCCTATGTCCCCCTTTTGTATATTTATAAGTGATCTGGTACCCAAGTAACCTTGAGTAAGCTGGCAACTGATCGTTGAATGTCTAGAGAAAGACTCGAGAGCTACGTCTTCACAAATGCAAGGCTCATATATTTCCGTGGGGGAGGGGTACCGTCCCCCCAACATGCTCCTCATCCACCCGAATTTGCCCCTCTTCCAGCAGCGTCAGGTACATCTCCCGCCTATTTCCGAGGCAGCAGATCAAGAATTTATATATTATCAGTCCGTAAATCCATGACAAATCTTGGACACACTTTCGCGTGCTCCTTGGGCTGAGTGGTGTAGTGGTTATCACATCTCGTTCACATAGTTGAATCCATTGGTCCAAAAACCAAGCCGAGAAGGTCGCAGGTTCGAAACCTGCCTTAGTCATCAGCCGTAGTCCGTGTGACTATCTCTTTATCTTTTTTGGAAGAGCACTGAACAGTGGTGGTGGAGAAATACATTTTTGTATACGGAGGGATGTCTAGATTTACCCAAAAGTTGTGAAAGTAGATGAGTTGTGTGCCAAGAGATTAGTCCGGCTCTACCCGTTACCCCTTGGCATGCAGCCTTGTCTAACAGCACGTAACAACCACCCATCCCAAGACGCACATAAATGTTGGTTCAGGTTTTATTCCTGGATTGAAACGTCCACTTTTTGCACATGGCCTCGATATATCGACCAACTAGGTTAAATACTACATTGCTTTGCTCTTCTCAACATTGGTTCGTGGGTAGGAAGGCCGACGACTTTTTGCGTCCCAATTCTGGTTCAACCTCTCTCCGCCACAGCCATGTGGGGTGTCCCACTACCACGAACCAGCACTATGGTAGCTCTAGACGAAATTTGCTAAGCTGAGTGCCAGGGCGGGTCTTTGGCTCATCATGATGGAAAAGGAGAGTTTAGTCATCAATGATCGCGATACTGGTCGGATTGTTTACGTCTGCGTAAATCAACTTTCATGCCAAATTTGGCTTCCATTTCTGTCACTGCCCACCTGGTTTGGCTCAGATTCCCTAGTGTTGGACTGCAGATCCAGAAGAACTGATTGAAGCATCTAAATTCCTTCTGGGTGTTGCTGTGCCATACACAGAGTATTATCGAGTTCAGTCTTCATATCTTGCGAGTTTGGCTTCAAGCTTTTGAATCTCTTCTCGGTACTGCCTGGCCATCAACCGAGTGTTTTCGAGTTCATCCTCCATATCGGCGAGTTTCGCTTCAAGCTGTTCAATCCTCACTGCACCTAAACGTCGCTGCTCATCCGAGACAGCTTTCTCATGGCGGACAGTAGCAATGGACGCAATACCGGTCGCAACAGTTTTGTGTGCCTCCTTGATGCGCATGCCCAAAATCTTGTCAGGCTCACTCACAACATCAGAATTCAATTTGAACAACCCGGCCTTGACTGCCGCCCAGAACCCAAGCTCTGATTGCTGGAGAGGGGCTGTGCGATTTGAACTGAATGCTCCGGTGTCATCTCTCCTCAATGTGAGTGCTTGACGCTTTCTGGCTTCCCCTTTCCAGTTGTATGTAGCAGCACCACCGGGCTCTTGTTGCTTCTTCCATGCGTCGTAATGGTCGATGAGCTTTGGTCTTCTCTCTTCCGGGATTATATAGCTGCCCTCCTTGTCCTTCGCAAAGATAATGTCTTGAATGTAGGGTCTCTTCACGAAGCCTTCTGCGGTAAATTTTCCTTCTCCTTGCTCAAAGCGTTGCTTCCTGGTCTTGGTGTACAATGCAGCAAGTTCTCTATTGGTCTTTGCAGCCTTGACACGGGTCGAGCTTCGGCTTGCGTTAAAACCGGAAGTGCCGGTTTCCTGGACCTTCTGGGATGGCAGATCGCTCGATTGGTGTGCACCAGACTCGTCGGTATCCTGTGATTCGGTTCTCGGTCGCTTCTTTCGTCCAACTTGTTTTGGTGGTGGCTTTAGGCAATCTCTGATGACATAGCTTTCGTAAACAGCGTTGAACTTCTGAACACATGACACCAACTCCTCTCGGCCTTCCGGCACCCGATGGTTCTCCTCTCTTTCTGCTTCCGGGTTTTCGAGAAGCTGCACTGACCATTCGCGAACATCGATCCAATATAGCCCGATGCTATTCACCATATCACGCAAGGAGTGCAGCCAAACGTCCTCGTAGTGGGGGTAGTCTGCATAACATCGGCAAGTCCAAACCAGTAACATTTCCACGATTTTGTTGTATTGAGCAGCAGACGAAAAGAAGTTCTGGCCTAACCACCATTTGAGTTTCCCATCTGAGAGATACGGGCCACTTTGCGGACTGGAAGGCATTCTTTTACGTTGAATTTCGACCATGCCCTCCTCAGACTTGATATTGGTCACCGCGACATGACTAAGTTCCTCATCGACCAGACTTAGATGACTTGTAGATGTCTGAGGACTGGATATTGTGTTCGCCAAAGATGATACACAATCGTCTTGAGATTCCATCTTGTCAAAACTGCTCTGAGAAATTGTCTGTGAGTCTCGGCAGCAAGCAAGTGTCGAAGACCTGAAATTTTAAGGATTGCTGAAGGCGGGAATGACAAGGTTTTAACGAAGGAGAGATAAGTGGTAAAGCAACTTCTCACCTGAAGTCGGGGTAGGTTTCAAAGATGAAAGATCGATGATGACTAAAGTGACTACTTAAGTGAAGAAGGATCTATCTAAAGTCGAGTTGATCATATTACTATGGCGTCCTCCCTGGTTTCAAACGGAGGGATGTTTAACTATAGAATATTGCCATCTGTGGTTACCTCTTTGAGTAGAAGATACAAGCATCATGGCTTCTATGAGAAGATCTTCGATATACGGACGTCCACTGCAATACTATAATTTGACTATAGAGGATCCCCAAAGTTCTTCTTCATCGCAAATGAAGCCTTGCTAGATACTTAGTACTGTATTCCCGTCCTCCTACTCAAGGTACTAGTTTCTGCTTCCATACCAGTCCAAAGGTGCAGGACCTACAGACAGCTGCTGAGACTCACGGGAGATGTACGCTTATGTCCTTAGAGAGCCGGCTCAGCCAGGCTGTGAGAAAGCCGCATCGTCTAACTGTCTTGCCGTCTCGTGATATTGGAGCTTTTCACTCCCGCAGGGGAGGAGGAGGGTGTAGGATATGTCATTTTTTCCCCGCCAGCTTCAATATGACAGCGACAGAAAGGGAAGGGAGTTGGACAGGAGAAACAAAACTTGAGATCTTCATAGAGTACTTGCAGTAGACACAGGTAGTATCGTAGAGCCACTAGCAAGTTTAGCGTACGCGCTAAGTACATTAGTGTGCAAAACACTAGCTACTGATATTCGGAGGTCGCAGGCACCAGATTTTCCCTACCCCGTGTCATCTTGTTGAGTCGTACATACACACCCGGGAAGGGATCCTGCCTACCCCGTGGCCTATTTTTGCACAGAATTCAGAATCCGCTGATCCAAGGGGATTGCCTTGCTGTGGTAGGTTCACCCAAAAATTCTACTCAGACACCAAGGTGCTGTCTGGGACGGGATCCTGCCTACCCCGTGGCCTGTTATTGCACAAGATTCAGACTCAGCTACTCCATGGGGATTGCCTTGCCGAGTCAAAATTCTACCCAGACATACAAAGTGCTGTCTGGGACGGGATCCAGCCTACCCCGTGGCCATTTTTTACACAACATTCAAAATCGGCTGTTCCAAGGGGATTGCCTTGTCCAATTGATGTCGCAACCCAGATTTTACGAATGTTGCCTGAGACGCGATCATCCCGACCCCGTTTTTCATTTTTGCATATAATCCCAAATCAGTGAGTTCAAGGGGATTGCCTTGCCCAGTTGATGTCGCACCCGAATCTTGTAAGGGCTGGCCTGAGACGCGATCATCCCGACCCCCGTTTTCATTTTTGCCTATCATACCAAATCAGTGGTTCCAAGGGGATTGCCTTGTCCAGTTGATGTCACCCCCAGATTCTACATATATTTCCTGAGGCGCGATCATCCCGACCCTGTATTTCATTTTTGCATAAAATATCAAATCAGTTGTATCAAGGGGGTTGGTTGCCTTACTACTACAGAACCTCTCAAAGTGGATGTTTGGAACCAGACCCGCCAAGGATTGAGATTGTACAGTGCTGCTTTTAGCAGGATTTCTGTATCTACGAGCTACTCAGTCTTCGGTATCTCCGTCTTGGGTAGTAAATGGCCATTCCTAGGTCAAATCATGGAATACGTCGATAGCGAAGACAGAAGAACGACAGTTCGAGATTGAAACGAGAGTCACGCTGCCCGTCCAATGAAAGGCGGAAGAGCAACAAGGCGGGTGTACTTCCTAGCATCGCTCGAGAAGGCGGAAGGACGAAGGCCGAGACCAGAGACGTAAGTCAAATGCTGTTGAAGGTGAGTGTCAAAGTGATATGATCTGGCTTTCGTTCGTACTTGTCCGTATTTCTTGAGTTCCGCACTAGCACCTATACCTACTCACCTGCTGCTCTTGTTTTTTGTAACTTTCTTAATGAGACCTCACCCCTCCGCCGCTTGTCGATGCGTTGACCTTGTCTTTTTCAATCAAACGCCTACTCCTCTTCTTGCGTGTTAACCACGACTTCTCAAACTTCAAGCCTCACGCCTCACCACTCCTGCTCCTCTTCAAGTTGTTGAAGAGGCATCTGATTTCATCCGGACCCACTCAACTTGTAAGTTATTTCAACTGTCTTCTCAGCTATCTGCTAACAAGCTGATGGCTCCAGGTCCTTGTCAGCAACTCTCCGGTCAAATCGACTACAATGTCCGACGAAGAATACCAAGACAGTGAGTTCTGAGCACATAAAAGGACTAAGAGTCCAGTACTGACCTCTTGATTAGAAGCCACACCTCCCTCAAGTGAGGCGGAGGTCCACGATCAAGATGGCGAGAACGCAGCCGACGCTCCGACAACTCGACGACGAATGATACAGCCCATCAACGAAGCAATGCTCACCCCCGGCCAACTCATCATGAACGGCAATCTCAGGTTCATCAATAACCAGGCTGAGAAAATAATTGCGATGACCAGCGAAGACGCACCACAGCGTCGCAACGAAGTGGTCCCGAACTCAAAAGAATTTCCCACACAGACAAGAGGCTTCCTGCATCCGTCAATCCCTCTGACTTGCCCATCGGAGAGTACATCAACTACCAAAACGAAGTGGTGCTTGCAGAAACTATGGCGAGGGCACTAACGTCTGTTGATCAGCCCGGAGAGCTTCGCGAACGCTCGCAGTCTCGAGGGAAAAGTTCGGGCAGCATTAAGAAGTCAGGCGGTAGCCCAACAGACGCTGACTCCACCGGTAAACTCGAGGGAGATGAAAGGGACAATTATCCATTTAAGGGGTGTCCAACCTCCCTGCTTCAGGTACAAGGCGGCACCCTGCGATCTATAGCCTAGATTTGAGAGGATATTTATGGCGGCCTCCTGTTATGTATAGCTGAAATTGGAGAGGATAGACATAGCGGCCTCCTGATATATATACCTTAGGTTCGAGGAGATGTACATGGCGGCCTCCTAACTCTTAATGTCATAAAGAGGTCCCAATAATTTTTGTACTAATCATCCTGCACCCCTGAAGATACAACGGTCTTGTAAGTTGATATGTACACTTCATCCAAGCCTTGGACCTTAGAACTCTATCCCTTAAATCTCTTCTGTACGGAGGTGATTTGATAAGCTCAGATAACCAGACCTCTCTGGATCCACAGAGCCCTCAATCCTCAGCGGAGTCTCAATACAGTGTGAACATCAGGAGCTGCCATCGTACTCCTTTCTGGCTGGTTTTCCCATGTGCTGGTGGTAAGTATTGTATGGTGTATGGAATGCTGACCTTTCCTGATGGCTTCTGAGTAGATCCGGCCACCAGAGCTTATTGCCAGTTTCCTCTGGCAAGGTCTCGTCCTCCATACATAAGGTGCATACCACTCCATTCCTGCTCGCATTGCGGTTTTCCTTGTCTTTAGTCTCAAGAATGAGCTGGATTGCGGCACAAGTGAGGTCCTCGAAGGAAGTCCAGGAAGGATTCTCTCCAACAAGTCCTTGTTCATGTCTTCGTCGAACACGGCACTATTAATAGTAGTATCTGACCATGCGTTCTCTTCCAGGTCAGCAGCATCCTATCAGGATTATCGAAGACGCGCGACAGGTTCAGGTTATAGTGGAATTACATTGCTGCTGGTAGGACCGCTATCCACGTCGAGATCTCCTTCTGAGAGAGCGGCTCTTCTGGAAGTTACTCTGGTAGGCGAGTGACAGAATTCAGAAAGTGCTTGTTGGGCTCTAGCCTCCCTTCGACACCATTAATCCCGCGTTCATCTACTTTGGGGGTGAGCATGAGTCTTCTCCCCGCGGATGTTCAGTGCGTGCTTTCTTGTACGACGCTGCTGGTTATTGATTTCCTTCTTGTCACTTAGAACTTGATATCGGGCATCATTTGCAAGAAGCTCAGCCACGAGAGTATTGAGGGCTTGTCCTTGCATCTTTGCAATCTCCTCTTATCGACTTACGTCAGGACTTTTTTCTCGCTGGGGACACGAGCTCCGCTGTGTGCTGAAAGTTATCCTGGGTTTCGTCATGCGAGCAGTGCTGAATCATTGCGATGGAGTATCCTTTCTTGAAGTTAGACGCTGTAGTAATAACTAGTATTGCTTACAGCGTCCTCCCAATCACTAACGAGCAAGTCAAGTAGACTGGTCCTCCTGTAAGATTTTTGGTGCCTCACCTACGTCCGGGCGGTTCGTCTGTGTGGAGAGGTTGAAAACATCTTGGAGTGCAGGCTTATGAGAAACGCTAGGCAGCAACTTTAATCTGTCAGAAATGATGGCCACATCAACTTTGTCAATGGAAAAGGTATATGGCGAGAGTGAATTGACATTTCTGGGAGTGTCAAATTATCTCTTCGCTCAGATAGTGATGGGACAGGCGGCCTCCTACACCATACAACGTATAATCATACTGATTCATACTCTTCTCAGCTCTTCTGATATGCGTCATGCCCAAGAGCAAGAAACAGTCCACAGCTTCCCTTATTTACAGATCTTTCAGCACCCGTTCTCGCTTGAACCACGTCCACTTCAACTGAGACAGACTTTCGGCGACCATGGCACCCATTGCGCCCTGTATGACGGCATCAAGAATTGAGAGAACCGTGTTTACTGATATCCCCGATGGCCATTCAGGGACCGGTTGACTCTGCACCGCCACCAGCAGGCCAATGATTCCGCCAAAGGACCCAAGTGCAACAAGGAAGCTTATAAATTCCCAAGACCAACCCCATGGCGATCTCAAGATAGGGTTGGAGCCTTGCGCATGGGCGCGGATGTTCATATTTACTGCCATGTGGCTTTGGGATGATTGCAAGCAATTGGAGCTACCCAAGGAAACTTCTTCACATTGTCTAGAGCGGGTCTAGAGTAATTTCTTTGTGCCCGCAGGACTGAAGAATGCTCCTCTTCAAGGAGAGGAGACAAGCCGGAGGTTATATAATGGTTGACGGGGGCTTCTTACCAAGGTAGCATCAGGCCATCTCGAATCTAGAATTCGACAATGTCTGTCGCTTAAGTGAAACCACATTTTTGTAGAGCGCTACTGACCCCATTTTAGACAGTCTTTTGCGATGTCTTTTAACAATGGGGGCGAAAGCTCCCCCGTATCCAAGCTATACACTCGCCTACGTAGCGTCAGATTGATCCCAGACGGCGTTTCAGTTAGCTCCTGGAGCCAGTTCGCAGACGTCAATATCTCGGCCATGTTTAAAAGCTTCCACCAATTGTAATCCTGCTCCCTGAGTTTCTAGGCTTGATCAAGGCTAGTGGCAGGTATGGACTTTTGGTTGTGTTGTATTACTTGGTTCGCCAGTAACAGGCTTTGACCCTCATGGCTTTGAGCTGGCTAGGTATGTGAATAATCACTTGATCAACCGATCAAACATATAACTCGGCACGGAGTGGTTCGAGTAGGTATTGTAGCTAGCGGAAAAAATTTATCCGAGATAAGAGGCAAGGATACCCTCCGCTCAGGCGATCTCCCGTTCGTCCCGGAAGGAGGCAGAGTCGAGAGGTAGATTCTACACATCTCGGTGTTTGAATATTGCGTAGGAGAGGCTGCCCATCGCGGACAGAATGGGGTTCGGAATCATTGGGAAATGCACATCTTCTCATGTGAACAGCTATCAGAATCTATCAAAGGGTTCCAAAACCCACACAATTCTCAATAGCTTTGGTCAATTTTTCCTCCAGCACCTCACGGGACGAATACTGCGGCAACAACAGCCTGCCATAGCAAGTACTGCTGCTAGGTAGCCGGGAATCGTCATCTCCGTTCTTCTGCACGATGAAGACAACACTACTCATGCCATTGACAGGTACCCGGTCACTGGCCGTGACGAACTCAAGTAGTTGGCGGTGCTGGTCCGGACTCATGTTGCGGACGACGTGCCAGAAGTCGTCGATTGTGCGTGAATGCCGCGCGTAGTCGTCGTAGGTAGTGGCGCGTTCGAGCTCATCAATGTCGATTTCCGGGTGTCCTTCGATCACGTATTTCAGAGATTCTGGCGTGAAGATTGAGAGGGCTGTGCGATCCAGGCAAGTGTAGAAGCCGCGGGCGAAGGCCTCATACTGTTCGGCGACGGATTTATGTGTCAACCAAAGGACGTAGTCTTTGACGTATTGAGCACGGTTGGCATTGGTGACGAGTGGGGCTTCGATTGCGGAAGATTCGAGTAACATGTCGGAGTCTGACATGCTGATCGGAGTGGTGATCCCTTTGAGGCTGATGGAGGATGTTCGACTTATGGCTGGAAAGAGGCTCGAGGATGTAAGGGTTGGTTGAAGTTCTGGTGAAGGCTGAATAGGTGGTGTAAGCTCGGCATTATCGAGAGGAAGCTCAAACGTAGTGGACTTTGCTCGCTCTTTTCCTTTTCTGCCGATTTTGGGTCTGGTCTGCGGCCAGGGATCATGGCGACCAACTTTGTCCATGTCGATGGTGACAACGCTACCACAGAGCTCGTAGCTGAACTCGTATGTTCTGGCAATCACATCTCCAACATCCCCATCTGACCATTCAAGTAAATTTTCCAGACCTTTGGCCAAGTCTGGCCAGCCATCCTCGATATGATCAAGTTTCTTCACTTTCAAGTCCAGCAATTTTCTGTAGAAAGCAAGTGGAAAGGTGACTGGTAAGGTAAGGCCATTGAAGACAGCAAGAGACATTAGAATTCCTAGGGCTTCAAATCGGTAGAGAGGTTCGAAAGAACCAGGCTGAAACCATGTCATTCTCGTCGTCCCATCCACAGTGAACATACCATAGTCTGGTTTTAACGCCTCTGCGAAAACGACTCGGAAAAACTCCTGTTGAACACCACCATGATCAAGGCCGTCTTCACCTTCATCTTTTCCGAGGCGTACACGTAGAGGTCTCATCAGCTCTTGACGTTCACGTCTCCAGATTTGATTGATCGCATCATTCAGTAGGTTGTCTCTGCGGATAGTGAGAATAAAGTATTTGGCCATATGCGGACGTAAACGGGCTAAGACCTCTTTAGCACCATAGATAGGAATCATTGGCATCCAGGTGAAATGTCGAGCATCGTTGAACACAAGAGCGGCGCCTTCGTGGGATTTGCGCATGATTTCGATGTTGATGGCTCGGAAGTATCGCACCAGTGTGGCGTTTTCGAACAGGAAAGAGAATGACAATAGATGCATCTGTCGATTGTCTGCACGGAAGCTCAACCATTCAGAAGGCATCGAGATATCATCGAACGTATCGGCGATAAATGGCATCATGAACAGGTCAGATTCCAGATTCAGGTCCTTTCTTTCTCGGTAAATTCCAGCCAACAGTTCCAATGCACCTCCCACAGGGCCAGCACGTTGTACAACAGGACTACGATCCCAGGTCTTGAGCATGACTGTTCGGATGAGTTCTATGACGGCTGTTCCTATCCAGCTTGGATTGAGCTCATCCTCAGTCCGTAGCTGCATTGAGTTGCGGTCGAAGCGCTTGATAAGGAGGTCGACAATCGTCTTTTTGTTCTCCTTGAGTGTCTTTGAAGTCTTTAACGTAGTTGACCATTTAGCAACTGCCAAGCGATGACTGATGATGTCCATGACCCCATTAATCAATCGAATGACAGACCAATCCTCAGATACATCGATAGCTTGGATCATGATGCTGACAAATTTGAGAGCCCTCTTATTATCTTCGGCCTCACGGGGGTCGGTGAAAGGGGGCCAGTGCGAATGAGCAAGCCCACTATTTCTGAGAGTCCTGAAACGTGCAAAAGTCAAGCCATGACCCCAGTATTGTAGGTTGCCGCCGTCAAATATGATTGCAGCCAAAGAAAGCATTGCAACCAGACATACTTCAGACGCCTGGGCGTCTTTCAGGTACACTCTTGTGGTAGCGTTTGTGGTAGACATCGTGAATGAATCATTGTCATCCAAGAAAAGATGCTGATTGCTGTGATTGTGGATACCACGAGATTGAGAAGGCAGATCACCATCACCACTGGCAGATCTACTTCGCGTGCCTGAGCTCCTCTTTTGTAGCCACGGAGGTAAGACATAGGAGTGCTGCAGAGCGTGAAAGATACTGTTGAATATCAAAGACCTTTGCCCAAAGCTGTCAAGAAAAGAAAGTGACATCAGAAGGCCTTCCAAGTCGAACTTTGTTTGTGTTTGAACAGCTGGCCATGCCTTAGGGATCGAGCTCGGGATTCTCTTCACCTTTCGAGTAGAATGGCTCGCCAATCGCTGATGATGCTCAGCTGCAACCTCATCCAGTGTTCCATCATCCGCCCCTTCCAGTTTTGTTCTTAGGTCGCCATAGGTTCCTTGGAGATCCCTGGCAGTCGCAACCATTCGCTCAGGGTCGCTCATGCAATAATATAAGCTCTGTTTCAGGAAAGGCACGAAGTTGTTCTCGTAGTTTTCTGCATCTCTGACTGGCAAAACTCGTTCAGTGGCACGCAACCAAACTGTGCTATCCCAGCTGAGTGTACGAAGAGTAAATCTGGAAGCATCGGGGCATTTGCTTGGTGGAGATTTCTCCTGCTCCTGCGAATCATGCGCTTCTGAATCCGAGGACAGGGGAGGCTCATGCTTCAAAGCATGACCTCCTTCAGGACTGTGATCTTTCAATGGCCCCTCGACCTCTGGTTCAATTGTATTCTTTGGTGGCACCTCTTGTCCATCAGCTTTGTCCGAAGCAGGGAACCAATTCAGGACTCGAAGTGGTAGAAGGTCGAAGAGTGTCTGCGTAAAGGAAGCCGGATCTTTCTTCTGGGCACGGGGCAATACTGGTGGCGAGCCTGTTTGATCTGATTTGGTATGGTGGTTGTCTCGACCCAGAGCAGAATTAAGGATCCCAATAACTTGCTCACTTGTTTGCCGAGTAACTTCCGACTCCCCATCTTCGTTGACAACCAGCCTGCCTGCCGCAATGATGGCATCTTGTTGCTTATTTCTTCTTACAGGCTGTTCGACCACCGGTGCATGTCGGGCAAGATCTCTCGTGCCCTGATGGGAACTCGAATTGCGTGTAGCATGCCCATTCTCATGAGGTCGGTGATGATTCTGATGGTGAGATTGGCCCAACTTCTCCATATTGTTCCTCCTCTTCTCAATGGCAGCAGGATCCTCATACCATGGTACGACCGGCTCATTCTGACACAGGCCAACTGTCGGATCTTTTGACGCTCTTGTGTAATCTTCTACTAATTGACATGCCAATGTCCGTGCAGAGAGATCCGTATGTCTCCTCAGCGGCAGAGTGCCATTCCGCTTCCTGTAACTCAAACAAGTCAAAGTATTGCAATTGACATTTCTACAACCATGTTGGATTTGATTCGTGTAGCGGCGGATCAGCTGGCGCAGTCGACGATCTCGCTGTGCATGATAATTCGAGAAGAGTAGACGGGAGTCCGGGACAGGAATGATGTCGGGAAGAACATGTTCAGGAATGTGGAACCCCAAGTCTGATGGCTTGACACGGGGCGGCTTATCACAAGATTCTGGAGTGGATTCGTCGACGCTGGGGCTTCTAGAACTGGATGTCGCATAATGCATGGCAGTTGAAGAGAATGGAGTTATAAAGGTGAGATTGGGCGATAGGGAAATTCAGATTAGCGCGCGCTGGGATTCAAGGAAGGTGGAAATCAAATACAGCTAATGGCGAGAATGAAACAAGAGCCTGTGAAGAATGGGGACATTGACGGATAGGACATGAGTCTTGCAGTCTTTCTTTCGCGGGCGAACTTGAAGTGAAATGCGGAGTTGAGATTCAGGCGGCATTGACAGCCTTGCTGAGTCATCCGGGTCACCTATCAGCCTTGTGGATTATGGTCACCAGACCCGACTCTGATGGAAATCAGAGGAGAGCTCCTCAACTCGAGCAAGTGACATTGATTCATAGAACATATCACAGAGTCACCTTTTCATATAGAGCAGAGGTACCCCGTGGTCAACCATGTAATCAGATTATCATGTCGGTAGGATATATATTAACGGCTCTCATCATCATACACTGTTTTACACCTTTTTGTGCCAGAAAATATTCACCCTGAAGCGGACCGCTGGCACTTCAGCAAAACTCAATCCACTTCCCTGACCTTAACCAGAGGACCAACCCAGCATGTAAGCTCATTTTCACCATACGCCCGCTATGCACATAAAACTGCCGTCAACCATCAGAAGAGGCCGGACACCTTTGTCGAGGAGAGTAGAGTAGAGAAACTGAGTATTTTTGGGGCCCATGAATAACAAGTGGCCATAGGCAGGTTGATGAATCCAGTAGGATGGAGAGAAGAATCACTCCTAAATAAAATGCGGAGTCGTAGCCATTTCCAGTCACGCTGCGACGCGTCCCGATTCTGACGGTGAAGGAGGAGGAGGAAGCTGTTGTTCATTAGTTAAGGCCACGTCCAAAGCAATCGAAGCGGTAGTATCAACTCACATCTAACCTCGTATTTTCCGCCATCAACCTTTGAATACCAATGCCGACACCTTCGATAACAGCCAAAAAAATAGCACACATGATGGCACCGTTTCTCGCGGCCTTATATCCTCCTCTCACAGCAAGAGCACCTCCGGTGAAGAACCCAGCAATGATGGAGTTATATGGATCTTCCTTCTTCCGGATACCCTTGACGGCGCAATCGAACGTGCTGAACATGCCACCCCAGACGCCGAAGTTGCCGCCAGTCACGGGCGCTCGAGCTTTGATGGCGGTGATCATGCCTATCCGTCGTTCACCGTATGGAGAGTTTCTGAATCCTTTGATGCCGTGCCATAACGTGCCTGGAAGATGACTTAGCCACTGTCGATGCTTTTGTCTGAGGGACAGGTGAATTACCTCCTAGAGCGCCCATGGAAAATGCTCCGCCAAAATCGGACAGGGCAACCCAGGGACACGGATCTCTTGAGTGATCCATGATGGCAAGGTGTGTGAAATGGACAGAGATCCGAGTTGACTATGGATTCAGACTGCGGTGCTGGGATTGATGTTCTGGAATAGGCTGCTTTCACGGACCTGGATACCAGATCGTGAAGTTGAGATCCTTTGAGATGACAAGTGACGTTGAAAGAGGCAGTCTCACACCCCAAAAGAAAGATAACAACAGGGTGAGGTGGAATTAATGGTTGATGATTGACGAAAGTTGAAGGCAATTCAGTTATCCGCAGACAATCTTCGCAAGTCCGGCCGCATGGAAATTTCTCAAAGAGTCACGTGTCACTACGGCGAGGCATGGGACCAAATATGTGAAAGGTGCTAGAGGCTAGGAGATTCATGAGGGCTGAACAAATAATGTGGTAGGGTTCATGAACCTGGTGGTATTTGTTGACTCTTGTACGTGCCTCTATACAGTGCATTTGCTCTCGTAAGCTTGATATCTAAAGATTGTTGCAACCACTCATAAAGTCATTAATCGTGAAAGTAAGTCTCCGTTCCAAACACCATTTCCCCGTTCCCAAATTCGAAAGATAGGTTACAGTCTCAATTCCGCGTTGAGGACGTGTCTGAATTCCTGCTCGTAAACATCCTGCGCAAAGGGCTAGGTTTCTTGACCTTCACCAATGCTTTTTCCCGCTTCTCCGATTTGCTGCTCTTCTTCGATCGTGTTGAAGTCTCACTTCCTATCACTGTAGTGTCACCATCATCCACGCTTCGATGACGATGCTTCTTCTTCTTCTCCTTGCCTTCCTTCTTTCTTTCTCCCTGCGAGTCTCCATTTCTGTCACGGGGAAGGGGTAGATGGCCCATGCTGGCAGCAGCCATTGGAGTAATAAACTCTCCTTCGACGCTTGTAGCGACACTTGCTGTATCCGAAGTATCAGAAATACCTCGTCGCCAGTGTTCGATCCGACTGAGCTCATTCACATCCAACATCTCGTCCATAGCTTCCTCTTTGTTACCGTTGGTACCGGCTTGGATCTTTTTGATAATCTTGTAACCACCGAACATGACAACCGTCAGGCCAACACCAACACCCACGGCAATGAGAAATTCAGGAGCAGCGAGGACAGCAAAGACAGCTGGCGCTGCCGTCTTGAACGACATCAGTGCAGCTGGTGCCATCTTGGTCGCCAAATTACTGATTTCAGCCAGTGTCAATGCCACAGCAGCCATTGCATCGGGGTTCTTCTGCAAGTGTGCGACGATGGCTCGCACACTGTGTTGTGCACAGTTGGCTTCATCCATCAGCATTTTACACCTCTCAACGAGAGATGCCATCTCCTGCTTCTGTAGCTGCTGCTCGACTTTGGGGCTTAATTGCAAAGACTCGGGGTGAAATTCGCCATAAGCAAGATCCATGTCGATGTGGCCATCCATATCCGAAGTAGAGTGGGCACGGACCGGAGTAGGTCGTTGTGATCCATATCTATCCAGAGGCAGATCGGTCCTGCGTCGGATCAACTCATGGCCTCGAGGTGCAGACGGAGATGTAGGGGCGGACCGATGAGTTCCATAGAGGTCTTCGTTAAACTGAGCAAGTCCGTTGTATGCGGGTGGTTGTCCGGTGGGGGAAGCAGAATCGACACTGCGGGTATCATCATGAGATCGTCTTCTCCTTCGAGACTCAGAGGAGTGGTGTTGGTCACGCTCAGATGGTCTTCGTCTATCCGAGTCATGTCTGTGACCATGTGGTCTCCGAGACCTTCTCGATGTATCCGACCGTGTATCTGAACGAGCATCCTCTTCTGCAATAGTTACGGCTTTGATTGCCTTCCGTAATTCCCTGTCTTCCCGGGCTTTTCGATCGGCAACAATCTCCGCCTTGCGTTCGAGGTATGCTAGCTTAGCCTCTTTGAATACATTTTTGAGTTGTTTGCTCGTGCTCACAACCTTGTTGGATCGGTCGACAATGGCTATCGTTTGATGAATGGCTGCCATGATGAATTGAGTATATTAGGATTGGAAAGTGGTCAAGTCGAGGAAAGAGCTTGAGGCAAGAAGGTAGTTGAGACTTCTTGAAGGAGTCCGACAAGTGGACTAGCCGCGTGTACTCAAAATAGCATGGCTAGAAGGATCAATCCAGCGGTCAACAAAGAGGCAGATTGTATGTTTGGAAGAACAAAGAACATCAGATCAGAAGGTACCGTTTCAATGACTCGAAAACTGAAACTGAGGAAATATCAGGCGTAAAAGCAGGGCGGCAAAGGGTGTGGCATCGTCACCAATTAAAGGCGCATCGTCAGAGGATGAGGGACTCCTTATGAGTTGTCGATGGCTGATTGCTTGAGGCTGGGATACGACAAGCCGGCGGGTGGGAATTGGCAGGTTTTGGAGATGGACTCCTCCAACTGGCTGCTCTAGAGGATAAACTGTTGATCCGTCGAGCTCTGCAGACACAGCCACAATGCTGACGCCACAAGTGGCTTTCAATTGGGATATCCAAGCTGAAATCGATGTCCATCAAGAGTCTGGACCTGAATCCACAGGTGCAGCCGAGCTTCCAGAGTCCATACGGGCCGCAACCCATTTCTAGGGTCTGGCACGATACCGACGCGTAGTGTAATCTGAACAAGCATACGTAGATGTATAGAATTGTTTCTCAAAGTGGGTTGGCAAAGTACGGGGAGATCTATGTATGTAAATCTAGAAACTGTTTAGAAACATATGTTCGCTATGACAAGTAGCCCCTGCCTATGTTCTATAGAATAAACAAGCACCGATGCAGCTAACCAACAGTATAGACTAATAGACTTCAAGAACATAGCGACCCTCATCCTTTAGGCGCATGATCTCACGCGAAGGATCGACCTTCTTTGCACCAGAGGCTTTGGCATCCAATGCGATGGCCTCTTCGAGGACCTGCGTAACATCCGGAACGGGCCAGGTAGGACCGCAAAGGTAGAAAGCGCCCTGGTCCTTGATATAAGACTGGGTGATCTGCTCAAGGGTTTGGCGCATGCGGTCCTGAATGTAGATTTTCTGAGGTTGGTCACGAGAAAATGCACGGCCAAGGAGTGTGATGACGCCTGCTGCCTGATAAGCTTCCCATTCCTCGCCATAGCAGTATTCCTCCCGTTGATGTCGCGAACCCATGTACAAGAGGACTGCCCCAATCTCTTTGCCTTGGGACTTCTCCAGTGCACGCTGTTGCACGAAGGCTCGGAAAGGTGCAAGGCCTGTACCTAGACCCGCCATAATGATCGGTTGAGTAGACTTTGGTGGGAGTTTCATCACGGACGGCTTCACGCTAACGGTGATAGGAGCGCCAACTTTGAGTTCACTGAGATATTTTGTGGCTTGTCCGAACCGGTCACGTCCAGCAGGGTCAACCCAGTTGACAACGACCACCATAAGAGCGACAGATGTCGGTGTGACGGCTTGACAGGACGCGATCGAATACTCGCGGCGTTTCATTGGGGATACAATTCGTACGATGTCATGAACTGATGGATGTGCCGAGGGGAATTCCAGCAGGACGTCCGCGAAAGTTATGGTGTCTACTTCGGCACGACGTTGGAATTCCTTGAAGCCTTCAGGTCCAGCCAATGTCAATAGAGTACGTTTCTCAGTCGCATCATCTGCAAAATCTGCCAGAGCTTCGTAGAACTTCTTCGGTGGGCGTCCGAAAATGTCCACGTTTTGCATCAATGATTGGTAAACCGTACGGTTTTCAAACACAGCATCGCTCTCACGGGAGGCTACTTCGACAACCTCGTCGGCGTTCAGGCCATACCATTTGATGAAGTCCATGACCTGATCGTGGTTGTTCTCTGCGTGGATGCCCAAAGCCTCGCCAATATCATACTTCAGACCAGACGTACCAAGGTCAAACTCAATGTGGAAGATGTTACGGTCGTAGGTCAATGGTGTCAGTCGGCGATTTTCCTTGACATGAACCGTAAATGTCTTGGTAGTCAAATCGGGACGCAGACTGTTGCTGGTGTTATACGCTTCTTTGAACAATAGACCCTTTGCTGCTTTCTGCCAGTTGCGAAGAATGGAAGGTGGCTCTTCCTCTGTCTTATCGAAATTGGCGAAGCTGTTAGCAGAGATATCAACGGGCAATGGCTGAATCTGACTGTCGAGTTCGAGCTCAGCCCATTCTTTGGGTACCTCGATTTCCCGCAGAGTTTTTTCTAAATCAGTGACAATTGAGTCCAGAGAGAAATAACCATTCACTTTGGCAACCTTCTGCAGGCCGACTTCTTCGCTATTGCGAAGTGCTACCCTGATGAAAGCTGTCTGTAGCCGGAGAGATTCAATTTCGTGATTGTCAACAGTCAAAGTAGTGCTTGCTGGATTAATGAGATATAGACCAACGCCCAATTCAACAACAGCTTTCTTGAATGGGACAGGCAGCTTCTTCTCGACGTCTTCATCCTTCACCCCGGGAAGAATCAAGATCACCTTGCCACCTGCCTCAAGTGACTTGAGAACATCAATTTCAGAAAGTATCTTGACCTCTGTGACCACAATGACATTCGCCAAAGTCACTGGATATGATGCGTCGAGACTCGTGGGCGATTTCCGAATGTCAATCCTGTGAACACCACCCTGTAGAAGATTGTCGTGGGTTGTGTTCACGGTGACATTGTGGGATGAATCCGTGGCCAGGGCCTGAGCGAGAAGATTGGCTGCCGGTGCAGACAACGCATCATCAGTGTTCCAAAAGGTATACTGTTGAACATTCTTGTCCAAGAATGTTTTGATTGTCGCTTCTTCGGTGGGTTTACCAGTGAGTTTTTGGAAAGCACTGGCGATGGATGAAGGTGTCCAAGTCTTGTTACGTGGATACTTTAGATCTTGAACTTTGACGCTGCTATGGGAGGAAGATCCATAGGCAATTGCAGCGAGTACATCGTCGTAGAGTCGAGAGTGAATTCCAACTTCTTGCACAGCCTGAATATCAACAACTTGTCCCAGAACCCCAACCACCCTTACACTCTGTGGCAAGAGTTTGAGGAATTGTTCCTCGGCAAATGGTCTATAAAGGCGAACGTTGATCGCTCCAACTTTACTACCAGACTGGGCAAGAACTTTAACGGCCTGGGATGCGAGCGATCCTTCGACGGAACCGAAAGTGACCAAAACAGTCTCGGGGGTCGCATGTCCAGAGTATTCAAAGGGCTTGTACTCGGTACCGAGCTCATCATTGAGGGCACGGAGTGTCCTCAAGGCCTTGCCCTCGATGCTCAAATGCTTGCGCTCCTCGTCTGCTGTCGACTTGAGGACATTTTCATATGCAGCGGCAAGGCCAGATTTGTCCAGAATGTCAATGACACGGGTGGTGTCCCGGCCAGTTCTCAGTCCGTCATAGACATGTAATGTGGGTAGATCCTGAGCCAATAAGGTTGCAAACAGCGACATATGCTGAGCCTCATAGGCAGATAGTGTGGAAACCAGGCCGAGACCGAGATCTTCTGCAGTGGACAGTGCGGAGGCATAATCGGAGACCAGTCCCCCATTCTTTGATCCATCATAATCCAAAGCTGCGACATGCGCAACGAAAGGATTGCTGACGGAGTACAGAAGTGAAAGCTGATCCAGGGCAGGTCTCAGGAAGTTCAGGGCAGCTGACGAGGCAAGCAGACCCTGAGGGATGTGTCTCTTCTTCAAATCAAAATCCTTGGAAAAGATATATCCTAGAGCAATGGAGCCTGCGCCATTGCGAATTTGCATGGACTGGACCGCGGTTTTGTAGCCATTTGCATTCGTCTCTTGAGCATCCGACCAAGCTCTGGCGGCAACATCGAGATCCAAGGATTCTGGTGAATAGGAGAAGATCTTGTCCGACAGAGTATATGCTACTTGCTGAACTAAGGTCTGAGCCGTCACGTAGGTAGGACCGGCGACTGAAGCCAGTGGCGGAGTCTGCCCGAAAGGAAGACTGCTGGAGTGAATGGGAGCCATCTCTTGAGTCTTGCTGCGATATTGCTAGACAAGAGAGAGGATCGAAAGGTACACACTCGCAAAGCAAAGGGATGGAGGCGAGATGGAAAGAAGAAGACGCTCACCTAGAAAAAAGGTCGAGAGCACATGGCCCACCTGCATCTGGCCAGCCACTCCATACTGACAACCGGACTTTGATCGGCACCTACATTTTGTCCCGGATATCACTAGCAGAAAAAGTCTGAGGAGTATGGTAGAAATGATCGATCACGCAATCGAGGCTAGAGAACAGCCTTGTTGCTAGTTCCATCACGTGCAATCATGACACAAGGCTGAACGAGTTTGGATAGGAATGTATCCCGAGCGCTAAAACTACTAGCAATTTCGTCGGTCGCGACTCACTACGCACGACAAGGAGTTGGGACATGAAGTCGGCCTGAGGCTGATTCATCCGTCCGTCTTCCGCCGATTCCAAGCCTCCACCAACTGTCAAAGGCAGTTAGGTAATTCGTAAAAAGCTCATGTAAAGTCGAGATTCGCTGACATAATGGCGTCTGGCTCATGCATTTGCGGAGAATACGGATATATTGTTGCGAATAACCGTTGATTAATCCTGGAGTTCCAGCCAGGCACACTACATGTCAAGCTCTCAATCCTACGTGCGTACTTGTCTTGCATTTCATGTTTAGTAGACTTGGACAAGCCTGTCTCTTCGTCATTGGATATATAGCTCATCACCTCCGCAGCTTCCCAGGTTTGTTTCTATCTCTACTTCTGTACCAATCCAACTCCATCCACGTCAACTCATCCGTCAACCCAAGATATCTCACAGACTACAGACCAACCACGATGGCATCGACACTAATTTTCGGGGCGACAGGACTTGTGGTATGTTCTTGCTCACGCTGATTTTATACGTTCCTTGGTCTAACCACGATCGATTTCTTAGGGCTCGCACATTGTCCAACTCCTTCGAGCGGGCGGCCCCTCGACTTTCTCCAGCATCGAAGTGGTCGGCAGACGCCCTGTGCCCTCTTCCGCCGATGCCAAAGTTGAAGTCAAAGAATTTGTTGAAAAGGACACCACCAAATGGGTACCCCATGTCGCTTCCCTGTCTCCTCCACCGAACACTCTGTTCTCGGCCCTTGCCACTACGAAAGGCGCAGCCGGCGGTTTCGAGACTCAATACAAGCTGGAGCATGATCTCAACATGGAGTTAGCCAAGGCAGCCAAAGCAGCGGGTACCAAAACCTATGTCTTGATTTCAGCTGCCGGTTCCAATTCCAAGTCCAGCTTTGCATACGTGAGAATGAAAGGCGAGATCGAGGAGCATATCAAAGAGATTGATTTCGACCATACCATCATCGTCCGGCCTGGATTGATTGTGGGTGATCGACAAGAAAGCCGTCCGATGGAAGCCCTATACAGATCAATCGCCACTGGTCTGGGCCATCTGTACAGTGGACTCAAGGACCCTTGGGCTCAAGACGCCGATGTCATCGCGAAGGCGGCTATCTTGGCTGCGGTCAGAGTGGGGAGTGGTGAGATCAAAGACAAAGTCGTTATTGTCGGACAGCACGACATCATTCGTCTAGGCAAGAAGGAGTGGCCTAAATCCTCTTGAGCGAAACTCACCTGAACAATTGTTACCAAACTTTATCAACGGAGAAGGAATGGAACCACGGTTGACATGGTTTTTCTGTTACAGCGAGAATGATACCCCAAGAATGCCCCATGTCACCTTGAGCAATGCAAATTATTTATGAACACTTCTTCCCCTCCTAACAGATATTTATTTCCGCTTCAACTACTTATATACAATGGCCGGCTCCCTCAGACTCAAACACTCTGCTCTCCTTTGCCGGCCTCACCACCGCCTTTCCTTCCACCACCTCCCTCAGACATCTTCTTGGCGACACCGCCCTCTTCCTCTGCGGTGCCCGAGCTGATGTCTGGATTCGCAGGGCTCGCATCTAATGGATTGACCTCATTCCCCTCCCCAGCCTTCTTTTTCGCCTCCTGCGGATCCGTGATATTGGGATCGAAAGCTGCCTCGTCTTGTTTTGCGGCACTGTCATCTGACCCTGACTTGGCGTACTCGTTGGCCTGAGGGTCGAGTTTCTCGCGGTCTTCTTGTGCTTTTCGCTGTGGATGTTTGTTCGTCTCGGGATCTTGGCTGCTAGCTAGACGAAGGGTGGGGCTGGTGGACAGAGGACGTAGATTTGTCTTTTGTGGTCGGAGGAATGATGAGGGACGGGTTCGAACATGCATTGGGATTTGCATTAGACGACAGGGAAGTCGTACAAGTATTGGGGAAGCCATTGATGCAATACTAAGTATGTTATATCGTGGATTGATGGATGGCAGTGGTCTGGAGATGATCAAATATCTATCTGCTTGACCTGTAGAAACAGAAGGCGAAGAGGTGAAAAGCTTTAGACGGTCTAATGTGTCAGAAGCCCCTGCGATGTACATCTTCGCCTTCATCAATTGACTCCCGTTGACAATGCATTTTTGACGTCATCCAGGACCACAACTTGAGCGCCCGGACTTCTCTTCCGGGGGCATCTTCTAACCCCACGAACAGTGCAGTCGAGATCCACAAGAATGGGCAGCCTCGTCTGCGTCAACGCCAAGATCTGCAAGTCCTACCCCGACTCACCCTCTTCGGGACGAGCGTGATGCCGCCCTGTGCTGGTCTGTAATCTATTTGCGAATCCCGCGATTCGTGCTTTGCGCGGGAGATTGTACAGCATAAAACTACTGTACCAACGATCCTGGTTTTCGCCCGGAACTCTACCCAATTAAGAGGGGGGTCTACACCGAAACTTCCAAAAATTCATAGCTTACGACTGTCGAATGCATGACTGACAGTGAAAAAAGGGTAGAAGAGATAAGAAAGTATGGCAACACCTAGCGACGTGACGTAGACAGATAGCAGAGTGTAAACATGATAGTTTCACGTACACTTTCGCTCGTGCTATTTGATGACCCTCAGAATGTGTTGACACTGGTTTGCTCTGGTGATGGAGGCAAACTCAGCTGCATAGGTGACAATTTTGAAGGTTGATTCGAAGGTTTCCTGTACGCGCTGCAGCCTTCCGGCCCGGTTGCCAGGTGGCCCAGGAAGACCCGCAATAACTCTCATCTGATGAGGAGTCCGGCAAACTCAACTGACCATCAGCCCCCAAGGGTCGAGACGTGCGATAAGATCTGGGGCATTCTCGCAGCATGGCTTCAGGTAGTAGATAAGTCGCAAAGATGAGTGCATCAGGTTTCCCAGTCGCTAAACCGCTGCCCTCTGTGTGGACGGAAGAACCCCACGTACTGGATGACTACAGATCAGCAGAGACGTTATCGGGAGAATTTGATATCGCCATCATCGGTTCGGGGTTCTCTGGCGTCTCCACGGCATACCACATTCTGAAAATCAGCAGCACTGCACCTGCAGTGGTGCTGCTCGAGGCACGTTCCCACTGCTCGGGTGCTACTGGAAGGAATGGAGGTCATATTAAACCCGACACCTACTATAGCACGACAAAGTATGAAAGGATCTACGGTTCCGAGCAAGCATCGAAGTTACAAAAGTTCGAGAGCTCCCAAGTCCTGGCTGTGAAGGAGTTGGTAGAGTCTGAGGGCCTGGATTGTGACTTTCATGTGACACGAGCTGTCGATGTGTACATGGATCCTGACCACGCCCGTCAGACTTACGCTGCATATGTGAAACTCCGAGACAGCGGGTTTTTTGACCTCAAGGACGTCGCATATACGGACAGCAGCAGTGCTGAACGGGTAAGTGGTATCATCCTGCACCATTGCTCAGCTGTCTCACCTGACACTTCCACCCATTCAGATATCGGGAGTTAAAGGAGCCCAGTCTCTTTTCAGCTTCACCGCAGCATATCTTTGGCCTAGAAAGATGGTACTGGGTCTTCTCCAGCGTCTGATCCAGCAGCACGATGTAAAGGCCTATGCACAGACCCCAGTTGCGAAGGTCTCGAAGTCTCGAGATAGTGCTGGGTTCTGGACGATTTTCACTTCGCGAGGCAATCTGCGAGCTCGTAAGATCGTGTACGCAACTAATGGCTACACAGCGGCCCTGCTACCGCAGTACAGTCGAAAAATCGTCCCAGTCCGTGGTGTTTGCAGTCATATAACGACACCTAGAGGCCAGAATTCACCTCACCTACCCAATACCTACAGCTTGAGATTTGGAGGCGCTAATTATGATTACTTAGTTCCACGACCGGATGGGAGTATCGTTGTTGGCGGCGCGCGTCAAACATTCCTGCACGATCGGGACCTATGGTTTAACACTGTTCGCGATGATCAGAGGATGTCGATGGCAGCTGACAAGTATTTCCAAAATTACATGCAGCAACACTTCAGAGGCTGGGAAGACAGCAAAGCGACCACCAAACGAGTTTGGACAGGAGGTAAGTCTTGGCTTGATTCCTTTCCTCACATATCACAGCCACGATGTTAATCTGACACTTACAAACACAGTCATGGGCTATACTTCTGACTACATGCCACATATCGGAGAAGTGCCGGACATGCCCGGACAATACATCATTGCTGGATTTACAGGACGTGGAATGGCATACATATTGCTAGCCAGCAAAGCCTTGTCACGGATGATTGTGGAAGGTATCGACTATGAGCAAACAGAGCTGCCTGCCATGTTTGAATCCACCAAGGAAAGGCTGTCGTCGTCCGAAAGCGAGCTTGAGAATGAGTTCTCAGGTGTTTGGAATTTGAAGGAGAAGGATCACGCAGGGGATTTTGTAGCACCAATTCTGCGAGCCAGACTATAGACTTGCTACGCAACAAATGAGATCAGAAGTTCCCGTGTCTCTGACATGTTAGTGCAGACACTTAAACACAACAAATGTGTGGCTCAGCTACCGCCATGACAGAATCAGACCGGCATCACCAACTACCAGTTCCACAGACCGGTTCATAGACTTGCTACGCATTTATCGAGAACGGATTCTAGGAGTAGTAAATGTGTCGGTGCAATCACTCGATCGCAACGAATGTAGTACTGATCAGCTATGTTGGGAAAAGGTCCCAGTTCTCCACATCCCGTCTCGCTACGACAGAGCCGGCATCTGTCCCTTCTTCATAACTTCACGATCGTGAAGAAGACACAATAGCTCTAGCCATTTCAGGTAACGTATCCTCAGTAACCGTCATCTTGTCACCAAATATCTCCTCACAGGGCTCCTTTTCATAGACTGTGCAGTAAGCACCCTTAAATCCTGCCTTGACCGCGGCCGACACGTCCCACATATGTGCAGCCGCAAACCAATTCTCCGAGTCTTGCCCAAGCTTGCCAAGTACAGATTTATACGCAGCCATGGCTGGCTTGGCAACACCCGCAGTGTCGCATGTGACGAAGTTCTCCAATGGTATGTCAACGTTCTCACGCTGGAAATAACCTCGCACTCGCTGGATGTCGCCTGTCGTAAAGCACCACACCGTGAATCCACCTTCGCGTAAGATCTGGAAGCACTCCTGACACCCTGGTCGTAGACGCAAGCTGGTATAGCCCTCGATGCATTGATCGCGTTCGGCATCTGTCGCGAAAGTGCGCGGATCGCTTACGCCGGCCAGGAACAGCGATCGATAAAACATAGCCCGCATAACTTCTTTATATTGGCAGTAGCGCCCAGATATGGAGAAGAAAGTGAATTCTAGCTCCGCTACTGTTTGCCATGTGAATCCGAAGTGCTTGGGTGTTATTGTCTCCTTTCGAAGTTTGTTGCCTATGACTTTGTCGATACATTCGTAGTAGGCGTCGAACGATACGCAAGTGCCTACTACGTCAAAGACGACGTGCTTCGATTGTTGTTGTGGCATTGTTGCTGGAGTCGTCGTAGGATTCCGTGTCGCAGAGTCTGATCGTGTTTTCGGACAGCAGTTTCTCGTGAAGATCCACAACCAGATTTATGAAGCTACAGACAAGACCTGGAACGGTTGTACGTATCTCTCGTTGTTTCTACCTAGACACGTTCCAAATTGTTGATGTATTCACGCGGACTATCAATTTAGGGCGTGATGAATGCAACGTTACGTTGAACAGCGTGAAGGCAAATAATAATCGCCAGCAGAAGAAAGGGCGACTGGCCAGTGGTGCTCGCATCCACTTGCCGGAGCCGGCAAAGGGTGGATCACTGTTATCACTACCCGCCCCCGGCCAAGATCCGGCCACCCACAACGACTTCTACAGGTGACATGGGGAGAACGCTAACTAGGGCAAACCGAACGAGACGCAAAAGCATTCCTTATCCATTTCCCGTGAAGAACAAACTCAAGGCAAAAGCCGAGCTGCATCGTGTGAGCAACAAAACACCATCGCAGGTGTGAAGACAGCTAATTTGCAGAGATCTCAACAATGTCTCAATATTTGCCTGTAGGAAATACGCTGAAATCGGCCTGGATTCGTGATCGCCAAGATCTCGACAACCACCGGACGACCGAGACGCTTCCTGAGCGTTGCGATGTAGTGATTATCGGCGCTGGATACGCTGGTGCGGCTACTGCTTACCACCTAGTGAAGGACTGTCCGAACATATCATCAATAGCAGTTCTTGAAGCAAGAGAAACTTGTTCTGGGGCTACGGGGCGAAACGGAGGACATCTACGACCAGATCTCTATGGCCACATTCCGACCTATGTCGATCGTTATGGAGTCAAGCTCGCAACCGAGATTGCGGAATTTGAGATCGCAAATATGTGGGCTATCAAGGACACCATCGAGCAGGAGAAGATCGACTGCGATCTTGTCTTACAGAGATCAATCGACGTTTGGTGCAACGAAGATGCGGCCAACAAGGCCAGCGAGACGTACCAGAAGATGCGTGCTTACAACCTTAGCTACATGAAGGACGTCTTCTTCACTAGGGATCCCAAGACAGCGGAAGGGGTAAGCTTTCCCAGTCTTATTGTACTGCTTCTTATGTCGGCATAGATCATCTAGCTAACACAGCGTGATATCCATTAGTATTCCGGTGTTAAAGGTGCCAAAGCTGCGGCATCCTTTACAGCTGGCAGCATGTGGCCAGCCAAATTTATTCAAGGCTTGTTAAGGATTTGCCTCGCATCTGGAAATGTCAACCTACAAACAAATACTCCTGTCATGCAAATCGAGGAAGACTCTGGACAGGGCCATAAAATTCACACTACTCGAGGAATTATACTTGCCTCCCGAGTAATTCATGCCACGAACGGTTATGTATCAAGTCTTCTACCTCAGTATCAACGCAACATTATCCCATGCAAAGGCATATGTTGCGAGATTGCGGTGCCGACCGGGTCTGAATCTCCCGCACCATTATTAAACAACACATACATCATCCGTGATGAAGAAAGAGTCCTATCCTACCTCATTCCAAGGACGAATGGCAGCATTATTGTAGGCGGTGGTGCAGCCAAGTTTGCTCCTTTCAGAGAGCAATGGTACCGAAACGTGGATGACAGTATACTGATCGACGCTGCAAAAGACTTCTACGCAGGCTTCATGCAACGTACATATCGTGATTGGGAGCGTTCTACCGCATGCATTACTGATATCTGGACTGGGGTAATGGGCTACTCATTTGACTCGCATCCACACATTGGCACAGTCCCTGGCCATAAGGGCCAATTCATCAATGCCGGATTTAATGGGCATGGCATGCCCCTGATCTGGCTTGGATCCAAGGGTCTGGCGCGATTGGTCTCCGCTGATTTCAAAGGGGAGCAAATATCCTTCGGGGAGAGCGGCATTCCTCTAATCTTCGAAGCTACCCAAGCTCGCATCGATCGTGCCAACAACAATAAGGAAGAAGATGGGGATATCCTGGGCAATGGGCAGATCTTTCTGCCAAAATCGACCAACCCTACGTTGGTTGTGGATCTCCAAAAGAGCGTCACACCATACGCACAGGCTTCGTAGTGCTGCTCTTCACCTAGCATCGGCACACACCCGCGTGACTGAGATGGTCGGAAGTGCACCAGATAGGTATCATGCATCATGCAGACAATCATAAAAATTCCTGCTTGTGAGAGACATCTTAGTTACAGTGACGGAGAGCACGGTTTTAGGTCAGGTTACGCAATGAGTTTATCCAAATGCTGTTGGAGGGCAGAATGCTACGGCATACTGGCCTAGACGTTGGGACAAACACATGCGAAATGTACCGACGTTGGAAGAGCAGTATAAAGGATTTCACAAGCAAAGATGCTCAATCTGCAGACCAGTCTTGACCGACTTGGTGAATCGGAGTTGGGCGAACAGATTGCCACAGTGATGCTGCTGATGAATAGAGCTTGACTCTACTGCAGCAGGCAGGGTAATCTCAAGGCTGGCTGAAATTTCACTATGGTAATTTCGTGTTCTCAAAGCTTGAGAACTGCGAGTGAGTCATTAAAATGCCCAGACTGCACTCCCAGTCTCCATCGTGCCTCTCACAAGACTTCATCCCAATCTCTGCAGAGTATGGAGTATTTACACCTGATCAATAGCGGAATTTGGAACACTCTATTTCTGAGGGGAATTTTAGACCCATTTTTGTTGCTCGAACCACGTGCGACAGCATAGCAGTGACCAAAGCGCCAAAGTAGCAATTTCGATGTAGTTTCACCAAGACAAATTGACCCTGCCGAATAATACCTAGGTAGGTCAGAACTCCTATCCGTCCCACCCGTCGAGGTGTTGTTACTTGCTCACTAAGGTTTCTACTATGGAACCTTGAACAAAGCTTAACCGGGACCGGCTGCCGGGCCGAGGGACCGGTATATGCCGTAAGAGGGGACTCCCAATTTTTCTCATTTTCGGATGGAGAGTGCGCAGCCAGAATTCTGAGAGATTGCTGGCGGCATTGGAACACAATCGTGCAGCGAATCCGACCTTACGGAGTGAAACTGACACAATCGCGCTTATCTTTCGTTATCACCGCATGTTGCTGATATGCAGTGGGCGTAAAGCTAGAATGCTGGGGCTAAAGGGTCTCCAGACTCACAGATAGCGCTACTGGGCTGGAGACGTAGATCGCATTCTCGACAGGTGCGACTGTGTGGGCTACAAATAGTGGTCGTTATTCTCCACATCATCTGTTCTTTTGTCTCGCAGCGTTCGAGCAGACTATTTTACTCTACAGCATCATGTCTCACAAATCAGAGACCTTACCAGGAAAGACTGAAGGAGATGTGGAGATGACTTTGCACACAATCCAGACAACTGGCATGGGCAATGTCGAGGATCTCCCAGACAAGGTGCAAGATGCCCTAGCAGAGATTAAGGAGGTTCGACAAGGTCTGAAGCAGCGCCATATCCAGATGATTGCCCTCGCAGGCACCATCGGGACTGGTCTGTTCCTAGGGTCTGGACGAGCCATCGCCCGTGGAGGGCCTCTGGGGGCATTCCTTGGCTACACCATCCTTGGGTTGACAGTCATGCCTGTGGTCTATGGTGTTGGTGAGATGGGTACGCTGGTCCCCATTAGCGGTGGCATTGTGCGTTATTCAGAATACTTCGTCGACCCAGCCCTGGCATTTGCCAACGGCTGGAACTTGGTTTATGGTTTCCTGACTGCGATACCTGCGGAACTTGCAGCGGTCGCTGTCTTGGTCGAATTCTGGAACACCTCAATCAGCAGTGGCGTATGGATTACCATCTTCGGCTTGATTATGCTGAGCACCGCACTTCTCTTTGTCGGCATTTATGGAGAAATCGAGTTCACCTTTTCCACACTAAAGATTATGTTGATCATTGGTGTCAACATTATGGCATTGGTCATTACCTGTGGCGGTGGTCCCAGCCACGAAACCATTGGGTTCCGATATTGGAAGAACCCAGGGCCCTTTGTCCAGTACCTAGGTATCAGTGGTTCCTTGGGTGAATTTCTAGGTGAGATAAGTCCTCTCACAGGCCGAGCTTGCGCATATGTGCACATGAAGCCTCTCACTTCCAGTCTTCGTTCAGTTAGCTGACCCAATTGCCGACTACAGGCTTCTGGACTGTCTTATCCAACGCGCTGTATGCTTTCTCCGGAATCGAAAACATTACACTCCCAGCAGCGGAGACGAAGAACCCTCGTCGCGCTATTCCAATGGCCACCAAGCGAATATTCTGGCGTATCTTAATGTTCTACGTCATTACGATCTTTATGGTTGGTTTGGTCGTACCATCCAGCAACCCGCTATTACTCAGGTCAGTGGCCGATGATCTGGGAGCCTGGTGTGTTTATACTGATACTGATTGATCTCCAGATCAACCGGAACCGCTGCTCAATCTCCTTTCGTCATTGCTGCCAAAGACGCCGGCATCAAAGTCGTCCCCAGCATTATCAACGCAATCGTCTTGACATCCGCATGGTCATCTGGCAATGCCAACATCCTAGGCGGCCCACGTATCCTATTCGCACTCGCTAAGCATGGCCACGCACCCAAACTCTTCACCCGTATCAACCGTTTCGGCGTGCCTTACGTCGCCATCTCACTGTTCGGACTCTTCATGTGCCTGGCATACATGACACTGTCAACGAGCGCGAATATCGTCTTCGGCTGGCTGCAGGACCTGGTCGCCATCAGTACGCTAACGAACTGGACCACGATTTGCATCACATACCTGCGCTTTCAATACGCATGCAAAGCCCAGGGCATCGACCGCCATACACAACTCCCATGGGCTGCACCATTCCAACCCTGGAGTACTTGGATCTCGCTTGTCTTTTTCATCGTCATCTATCTGACAAATGGTTACAAGATCTTCATTCATGGCCACTGGGATGAGGAGACATTCGTTTCGTCTTACTTGAATCCACCCGTCATTGTTGCGTTGTACTTCATTTATAAGTACGTAAAGAAGACCAAGCTGGTACCTCTGACAGAAGCACCAATTCGTGACTTCTTGCAGCTGGCTGAGGCAACTCCGGAACCTCTACCCGAGCCGAAGCGCGGGCTGAAGAAATTGAACTTCCTTTGGGAATAGGAGAAGCATCGATGGGTTTCGGAGGACTAGAATAGCATGTCAATGCGGGACAAGGTGATATGAGAAATGGTGCCTAGGGGATTAGTGGATGCCTGGAAAGCTCGGTACTTATTTGCGGAGCAATATCGGCGTGCCTATTTTTCCTCAGATAGCGTCATACGCCGCGCCTGAAGATATTTGAACTAGAGAGCCAATACTTTGTTGTGCTAGTATGTTCCTCTATTTAGCCCAGCAAAAAGCACATTAGAGTTATCGGAGCGTTACAGTACTACGGCACCCCAGGCGTCCATCGGCCTGATACAGCTTTGAGTCGTAGTCATTAGTCTATCAAGACTTGCTGCAAAAGTAAGTCCACAGAGACATTCAGTGATAAGATCCGTTGTTGGAGTTGAAACAGCCGACCAGAATATTCATGGCGGTCTCGGAGTGTGAGGAAAGGGGCAGTAGACCGTTCAGCCAAGGAGCCCGAGACAACTCCGTGACAAGACCGCCCAAGAACGTTATCCAGCGATATCTTACAGCGTAACAATGTTTTGCTCCGCATCCGACAATATTGAAGGTCCCCGCCCCATAGATAGGTAGAGAAGCCGGTCCCGGTGGAGAAACTATCGGGGCCGCTTCGTCAGAACCATATGCTTTGCACTCCGTGCCGGCAACTTGTGGACAGAGCATCGACAGGCAAACCAGCAGGCAGCGCACCGCGCCAGGGCTCTCTATTGATAGTCATTGCTAATAAGAAAAGCGCCGGCCCGGTAGTGCACATCTGTGGTTGTTCGGATTAGACCTTGTTTCAATAGAATGAGCAACTTATGCTACGGGCACGTCGTCCTTGGTGTGCACCTTCCCCCCGGGCTATAGCGCGCTGTAGAATATCGAAGGGTTACGAGATGGCATATAAGGTAGCAGACGGCAGAACAGCCTACGCTCTCGGCAACCCTGACGTTGATCTTTCAGCAAGCTCCAATAGATCCTCGAGAAAAGGAGTCGTGGTTTTGGCCAAGCATTCTCCTTCGGAACAAGTTTCAATTGACCCAGATGACTCAGCTTCCCTTCACCGTGAGTTCATGGAATCTCTCCGCTGGCTGTTAACGCAGTCTCCGAGAAAATGGTGAAGCGTACATGAGCTGACAATGTCTTTTAGCTTCGGGACCAAAGCCTTTTGCACGGGCAAGCCTACGTCAACGGACGATGGATAGAGTCCAAATCAGGGAAGCGATTCGATGTCATAGGTGTGTACTGAAGATTGTTGAGAAGCCACGGAAGTCGAATGCGCTAAGGGCCTCTGATCGGACAATCCGTTGGTAGAATGATAACCACTGACTCTTGCGGAAACAGATCCTGGTACTGGGCAGAAGTTCGCGTCGTGTGCAGCTGCGTCCGCCTTGGACGTAGACGATTGCGTAAAGGCGTCACAGGGGGCTTTTCAAATATACCGGCATGTCAACCCACGGCAAATAGCAAAATGGCTTCTTGCATGGCACGATCTTATTGTACAAGCCCGAGATGACATTGCCAAGATCGTGGTCTACGAGACTGGCAAGCCTATGGCCGAAGCTCTGCTCGAGGTTGACTATGGGCTAAGCTTTGTGTGGTGGTTTATGGGCGAGGCCGAAAGGATTCGAGGCAGCACAGCGATCCCAGCGGTGTCGAACAGACGAACATTTGTGATCAAACAGCCAATCGGCGTTTGTGTGGCACTGGTGCCGTGGAACTTTCCTGTCGCCATGATCTTAAGGAAAGTTACAGCTGCATTAGCTGCTGGATGCACCATAATCGTCAAGCCATCGCCAGAGACGCCGCTCAGTGTGCTCGCATTAGCTGACCTAGCAGCGCGGGCGGGCTTTACTGAAGGTATTTTTAACGTGCTCCCTACGGATCTTCAGCAAACACCTGAGCTTAGCGAAGGCTTGTGTAAACACCCCGATGTGCGAAAGGTTTCCTTTACTGGCAGTACCGCTGTCGGCCGACTTATCTCCCATCACTGTAGTGAAGGTCTAAAAAAGGTTACTATGGAGCTAGGTGGTAATTGTCCATTCATTGTTTTCGATGATGCCGACCTCGACGCCGCGCTCGACGCATTGCAAGTGCTGAAGTGGAGGACGTGTGGGCAAGCATGTACCCATGCGAATAGGATCTTCGTTCAGAGAGGCGTATATAAAAGGTTTGAGGCCATGCTTATCGAAGCGGCGCGGCGGATCCGGGTAGGTCACGGGAGTGCGGCTGAGACCACGATGGGTGCTCTGACAAGCCCAAGAGCTCTGGAGAAATTACAACAGCATGTTACAGACGCAAGGGAGAATGGTGCGCGAATCGTTCTTGGTGGAAAGCAGCCGGAAGGAGTGCAAGGCTATTTCTTTGAGCCTACAATCATGTCCGATATGACTCCAAAGATGCTATCGTACAGAGAAGAGATATTCGGTCCTCTTCTCGCGCTGTATCCGTTCGACACGGAAGAGGAAGCAGTTCGGCTTGCAAACGACACCACGATGGGTCTAGCATCATACTTCTTCACAAAAAATGTCGATCGTGCCTGGCGATTACTGGAGAGTCTAGAGGCCGGTATGATCGGAATGAACTCAGGTATGTTCATCCCCTCCTCAGCTGCTGCCCAAAAAGGGCTGTTCATGTAACATCGCTGACCTTACTGCGAAGGCAACAGCTCCTGCGCCGAGTCCCCTTTCGGGGGGATCAAGGAATCGGGATACGGGAAAGAAGCAGGAAAGGATGTTGCCATTGAGGAGTATCTGATCGCTAAAACAGGAACGCTGACTCTGCATTCGGGCGCAAAAATTTGAGAGTTCGCATTAGCCTTATCTTTTCGTGGCAAATCTGCTTCACACTTCAAAATGTCATACCTCCAAAGTCCTGGCTATTTGTATCTCTCAAATTTGAGGTTGTCAAAGAATGCGAATCAGCCAGCATTCCTGCAGCATGTGGGAATTGATTGTCAGGGATGGCCAAGAATCTCTCCAGCAGCTGCCACTCGGAATGATTGTAAAAATCGTTTGGCACGGGGAACATACTGTTCGAGCCAAAGAGACTGGGGTCGAAGGTTCTTGGAGCTGCGTTGCTAGCAGAAACGCCTGACACGATGTTTCCGAAGGTTGCAGTATCGTGTTGTTGGTCGGACCCATTTGCCTCAGTGTTAACGAAACCAAGATCGGACCTATGTACTTGTCGCACCGTGTCCTCGGTTCGCTGTGATCGAGATGCCGACGACAAAATTTGCTCCTCTGGCTCCGCGGACCGAGGAACTGATTTGTCTGCTCTCCACAGGGTCCTCCACTGCTTGAAATCGTGATAGCTGGCCTGAGGTCGCTTAGGAGACGCCCTACTATCAGGCGATGTATTTTGGTTCCACAGATGAAGACGTTTCAACGCTCGGCCGAGGGCCTCAATCAGAAGAATCTCGTGCCTTGCTGACTCTCCTGTAGCCGCCATTTCTCGAATCATTTCCAGCCCCCGTTTTTGATGATCAAAGCACTGAATAGTCTGGGTACGAATACAGAACGCAATGAGCACCAGAAGTGAAGCCCTACAAGAACTATACTCGACATACGAGACAGCCGCCAGGCCACAATCGTTGTCTCGTAATGCCTGGCACAGATCGATGGCTTCGGTCGCAGCTGAAACGCAATCATCCACCAAAGATGTAGCACGCGATGCGCGTGATGACTGCCGTTGTGACTGAGAAGCGGTACTGCGTGTGGGGTTCTGCTGAGCTAGGGCATCTTCTGACGTTGAGTCCGGGCTGAGTCCGGGAACCTCACGGTTGACCAGGAAAGGGCGTCCTAGGAACATTCGAAGCAGGCAATACTCGAGCTGCAGGTGTATCTTTGGTCGCGAGAACGGTTGCTTGTGCAAGGCCAAATCTGTCCACCACCTTTTGATCTCATCTCGTTTAGAAATTAGTCGGGTAAGGACACCGGAAGTCTGCAATTTATTTCGGTTTCGAAGCAGTAGACTGCCCGGTTAGTTGGCATATAACGGTGTATAGATTTCTGATCGCTTACATGTCATCGGCAGCTTGTCCCAAATTATCAACCAACTTAATCAGCGTCCGCAGGCTCGATGTTGAGGAAATCGAATCTTGTCCAAGAGGCTCAAATTCGTCATGAGGCAAACCCACGTCAATATCCATTGGCCGAACGGAGATGGGTCTCCCATGGTAGATGCTGATCTTCCTGTCATGGAGTCAGCCAGAAATACAGCTGGAGCGGCAGATAGCAGACATACCTCTCAAGACAATAGACTGTCCACCATATCTTGCTCCGCCTTGAGATAGCTTCGGGCGCGAAAACGGTATCAGGTGCTTGACGATGCATTCCATTCTGCATCGCCATCTTCATCGCTAGGTTCAAGTAGATGTATCCCAAACCAGAGGCATCGACGGGCAGGGCGTACAAGCCAAGAAGCAAGCACCCTTGAACGCTTTCCAAAGAGCCGAGGTGGATCACTTCAGGCAGTAGCCTTGCTGCTTGTTGATAAAACACAGCGCCGAGCTCGTTGTCATGGGAGTCGGTTTCTCTCTGCGTCCGAGCATTTTTAGGCGACTCCAGATGTGCATGCTGGCTTCCAATAGCCAAGACACCGAGCAGAGTCACCAATGCACCCGCATCCTTGGGAGTCAGGTGAGGAGTTTTATTATAGATTAGACCCATCTTCTCCACTATCCAATGCGGTTCGAAACAGAAATAACTGACTGCTGCGTGCTTCAGATAAACCGAGATCAAGAATTCTGCAATCTGCAGCGGCGGAAGTGTTGAGGCTGCCTTCGACACAGCTATCGGACTTGAGTTGAGTTGCTCTACGCGCCAATAGTGCGGGATATCTTGCTGATCTTCAGTGTCCTAAACGATTGGGTTGAGTAATTAAGTGCACATGTTACAGTGGCAACCTACCATCAAATCTTTCACATGCTTGTTGAGGCGCATAGAGAAGTTCCAGTACGATAACTCTCCCGAATAATCTGAGGACGGTCAGTGAGGTAAGTGAGAGCTCCCAGTGATCATCTTACGTGCAACATCATCATTGACGGCATTGATCGTGCATTCTTCGCCTTGTAGGGTATCATTGACGTCAGATTCACTCTCTGGACTGGCAGCAGCAGATTGATCAACGGCTTTCTGCTCCGAGTCGAGACTCTTCACCTTCTCGTAGAGCCCCTTGGTACTAAGGTCAAGATCCGGGAGATAGTAGTTGAGGATTCGCCCCATGTAGAAAGCGCGTCTCCGAGCTTCACTGAGAAGCTCATCTTCCAGGGTATGGCTGTGTTGAAGCCGATTAGCCGGACTCAACATGCATTTGCTCTGTTGAGGATACTGACATGCTATGGCTTGTGACGGCTGATGCCCTTGCAGCTCCACCACTCGTGAACTCACAGCGACGCTGAAGACGCATGCATCGTCTGCAAGGAGCACCGATACATTTCTCTTTGGCTTTCCGACAGCTGTCGCATCTGCACATCAGTGTTCATTAGTAGGTGCATTGGTTGCTTCAAAACCGAGGTTGCTAACGCTCTGACGGCTCTCTGCCTCTCTGTGTTGGCTGAAACTGTTGGTCCAGTCGTAGTGGAAGGTTGCATATTAGCGCACGAACTGGCTCGCTGCTGATCAGAAGGTTGAAACATGGCCGAGTCAGACATCGGCATCCGTGTGTCTGGGACTTCCGACCCTCAATTGTGCTTCATTGGAGGCGATTCAACAGCGCAGCGCGGCCGTACAAAAAGCGATCGAAGGTCCTTGCTGCTCCGAGAGCACACCGAGAGGCTGTAGATATTGGGATGCAGGAGCGTATCGTCGAAGGCAGATCCCACGAAAACTGGCAAAGCTAGAGCGAACGCCAAGCCGACGATTTGCCAAGAAACTCATCTACTAGTGCCTACTAGGTAACTACTTAATTAACGTACTTACCTAAGTAGGTACCCTTGGGTACCTATTAGCAGTTGTATATACCCAGACTCAACCCCTGTTTTAGGAATAGCATCAGTCTGTGGACAGCACTGCTGTACAGAGTTCAAGCTAGAGAAAGTGTCTATTGAGTCTACATGTTCTGAAGATGAACACAAGACGAAGGGGCGTCAGGATCCTAAAGGCAAGGGATATGGTGCGAGATCCAACCCATCGAGCGCCGGAAGAATATTATTCCGGGGTGCAAGATTCGCTTTAGCTGATACTAGTGCTTTGGCGTGCAGTATAATTAGGCTGTTAGCGTGGCTGGCATAATATCCTGTGCCATTTTAACAGGGCATCCTGAAGTCTTTAACTCGATTACTGAACCCCTTCATGACTCCTGTGCCATCGAATCAAGCGCTATCGCAGACAGCCATCGCGATTACCATACCTTCTGTACGTATTATGTTGCGTGTGCATCTGGACTGCGATGGTGAGTTTGTTATTGCACTATTAGGTGGCTGAAGTCTGTTATCCGCGCCTATCTCCGGTGAAACACAGATGCGTACTGAGAAATCCTGCGTAAGTGAAAGGGATGCTTTCTTGAGCGGCGCTCGCAGGTGCTACTAGTCTGATGAGCGTGTTGCCTAAAACTGTAGCCTGAGATTCAGACCGACATGTTTGTGAGCAATTGGTCGGACCGGTTTCCCGGCCCGGCGGTTTGTGGTCACTCCAACGGGCCCGGCAACACGTCTGTGTGAATGCTTCGTGCTTCGCATGCTTTCTAACTGGCAGTACCTGGGTAGAGAGAATGCCCTAGTGGTGATCAATGAAACTGAGCGTGTGTCTGCTGAACAGGTGCCCCGGAACCTCGCCCGGCCCCGCCTTTCGACCGAGGCTTTAAGTATGGGTAGGTATCAGTTTTTACCCGTCAGCGGTGCAGATGGATAGGCATCCCGAATCGTGACTGAGGACATTACAGTCTGGCTACCGGGTGTTTGGTTCGTGCGATTGCAATAGAGCTATCAACTTCGCGAGCATGACGAAACAGGCGAAGGAGATCTTGGTGGCAATCATTGGTGGGTCCTGGGCGAATCGCACCTTTGAGTCATCAAGTCTGATTTGTTTTTACAGGTGCTGGTGGGGTTGGAGGGCATTTTCTGACACAGTTGGCGACGTTGGTGAACCAAACTCCAGCACTTAATGTCAGCTTATGTTACTTGGGTATCATTGATCGAGTCTACTGGACGTCAGACTATTCTGCCATTGACCTGGCAAATGCTCTCGACATACTCGCTGAAAAGGGGCAGGATCCGATATCTCTCGAGCAAACGATCGACTATCTGGCAAAGGCGCCATCTAAGGTGATTCTGATTGACAACACGAGCGTCCAGAGTATAGCGGACCTCTACCCCCGGATTCTAGGCTCAGGAATCAGCATCGTTACTCCCAATAAAAAAGCGTTCTCAGGCACATACGACCTATGGAAGGAGGCATTTGAGGCTGCTAGGTCAGGCGGCTCGTTAATAGAGCATGAATGTACGGTCGGAGCCGCACTGCCGGTGCTTTCAACCTTGAGGACTCTGATAGCTGCCGGTGATGACATTCATCGGATCGAGGGTGTCTTCAGTGGCACCATGACATATTTGTTCAGCACGTTTTCACCAGTTGATGGTCCGGCCTCCACAGCCAGGTGGTCTGATGTTGTCAAGAAGGCTCGCGAACTTGGCTATACTGAGCCCGATCCACGAGACGACTTGAATGGAATGGACGTTGCTCGAAAATTGACAATCTTAGCTCGGATAGCAGGATTGAAAACCGAGTCTGCGACTTCATTTCCAGTGAAAAGCCTTGTGCCGCAAGCTCTCGAGACTGTTCCATCTGCTACTGAATATCTCGAGAAGCTCCCAGCATATGATCATGAGATGGACGAACTGAGAGCCACCGCTGAGCAGCACAATAATGTGCTGAGATTTGTGGGATCCGTGGATGTCCAGTCTGGAGCACTCAGCGTTGGTCTACGGCAATTGCCGAAGATGCACCCAGCCGCGCAGCTTGTATCCTCTGACAACATTTTCAGCTTCTACACCAAACGATACGGTGACAGACCTCTCATCATAAAAGGAGCTGGTGCTGGTGGGGAAGTAACGGCCATGGGTGTACTTGCGGGCTTGCTCAAGACCGTTGATCGACTCAACTGAACGATTCGTGCAAGCAGCGCTGACGGGAAACGGGTCCTTCAATCTGGGTCCTCACTCCTTCGGCCGGCGGTGCCAGGAGATTGAACGCTGGTGCTCTCTCGAATCCCATCGAGCATCCCTAGTTCATGACTTACCCCTTCGTGAATCACAAAGATGGGATATTTGTGCTCTGATCAGAGCAGCGCTTTAGGAGCCTCTGAACTCCTGTGACGTATAGCTCATCCTGAAATAAAGATGAGTTTCTCCATCTCTCCGTCAACTGATGTTACATTCACTGCCTCGCCTGTATAGCTGTTCTCATCCTCGTCGTCGTCAGCCATTAACCTACCAAGGAAGGCTTCTATGGTGTCATCATCCTCATCAGCGCCCTCACTACCCTTGACTGCCTACAGGACCTTCCACCTTGTCTGATGATCCATTTTGGCGCCGTCTGCTTTGCTCGAAAACCACTTGAACTTGACCTTCCTCACCTGAACAGCGAACATCATCTCGCCTGCTGACTGGTACTTTCGCTTCATCCCACGCGTTTTCTGGACGCTACTCTCCAGACCGACGTCCAGCCCCAATGGCACCGGAACGGAAGCCAGTCCTTCAAGCGGCGTCGAGATCTCCCCCCTGACTTCTCGGCCGCGAGTGGCACCTTTATCAATGCTCATGTCGAAAAACGTGCGAAAGCCAGTAATGAGATAGGGTTTTTCGCCATACTCAATCGTCTTCTCGAGCCATTTTTCCCGTTAGGTCCGAGACGTATATAGTGTCGAAATACTGCCTCTGGTTCGCAACTGTACTCTTTGACTGACACGGCCGACAAATTCATAGTTGTACTCAAGCTGAGCAACAGCCAGGACGATGCATACTGTGTGAGCAGGGCCTTAAGTGTGGACGAATCCTTGTCGGAAAAAGTGAACCCGAGAGAGGACATCTCGGTGGTGAGAATCTCAGCCGATGTTGTGGGGTTCGGATCAAAGAGGTCCGCTGGTGGGGTCATTGGCCCTCGAATGCCCATCGCAGGTCTCCCTGGCGTAAACGAGGAAGCTGGTGTGATTAAGTCCACACGCAAGGGCGCTCTCGGTGTCGAAGTCCACGAAAATCCTCCCGCAGATGTAATGCTGGACCATATCATTCAAGCAAAAGCCGTCCACTTTGCGTGTCACGACTATACCGATGCCCGTGACCTCTCCAGTTCTTAACCTCGCTCTGAGTAGACCGGCGGAATCGACAGCGACGACAAATGTGGCATTGATTGTTGATCCACTATCAGTACGAGCCATCGCATTCCTGACGCCGTGGAGCCACGCGCTGGGCCCGAGCCTTATATATCTATCAGCATGCTCGACGGCGGCGACGACAGCACAACGAATGGGGGATGAAACCATTCATCCCGCAGGGGCATTCCTTCTCATAGGATTTAGCCACGTCATCGCCAAGCTATGGGACACGCATAGCGATATCTGTGTCAAAGTCGCCGAGGCGTTTTGCTCTGAGTTAGCCTCTGGGGACAAAGCGTCCACGACGGTGGTAGGGTAAGAGGAAGAGGGAAAAGGAGAAAGCACAAAGCTGTTGTTGAAGCAAGATGACAAAGAAGGTAGAGCGGCGAGGAACGCAAAGATCAGGTTGCGTTACACGTCGCGGTCTTGAAGGTTCGGGCCAACGGGATGAGACACCCGCTTGCATGAGCGGGATCTGCACATCTCGGCGCCTACATTAGTGGTAATTCAACCTTATTGATTCAAGCAAGAGATAAATTGATCGAATTGATCGTCCTCAGGATGCGTAGGCGACATCAAGGGGTTTGAGATGCATATGGACATTGGATGGAAGGTAGTGCTTGACCAAGATAATCTCCCAACCCTCCAGCGATACAACCCAGTTCTGATTCACCTCAATCCACCGGCAAAATATGCGGCACGGGCCCCTCCGGCACAATACCCTCAGGGTTCAACATGGTCAAGCTTCGGAAATAATGGCCCTTGATATGCTCGAAGCTGGTGGTCTCTCTGAAAGCCGGGACCTTCCAGTACAAATTGCGCGCCCACCTATCGATATACGGGTAGTCGTGGCGAATCATGCCCCGGTTAGTCTTGAAGAGCGAAACGTAGACGGTGTCGAAGCGCACGATTGTCACGTATAGTCGGATATCGGCTTCGGTGATCTCGGAACCGAAGTAATATGGACCATTCTTGTCGGTTTGTGAAGACTTGAGATGGGCTTCGATGCGGTCCAAAGAGGCGAACAGATTGTTCACGGCTGAGTGATATGCTTCCTGGGTTTTCGCGAGGCCACATTTGCTGAATATCGTCAGATGTGGAGCTCCGGGAAGGACGATGGCTCTCCAACACAGGCAGCAAGCAGGATGTGTGAACTTACTAGACTCCATTGTTTACATTATCATAAGTGTAAACATTTGTTTCATCGATCTGCGCCCTCAATGCCTCGGGGTACAAGTCCACATTCCGCTTCTCGGGAGGAAGAAGATCATCGAACTCAGTATAAAACATGCGAATGATCTCACTACTCTCGTTGTTGACAATGGTATCGAGCTTCTTGTCCCAGAGAATCGGCACCGAGAAACGAGCTTTATAATCTGGGTCGGCGTGGAAATACAACGCCTTGGTGCCATAGAAGCCCTTATGCAAAGGGTCGGGTGTCGTGAGTTCGGGCCACTCGACATCTTCGCCTTCACGTGCAAATCTCCAGCTGTCGGTCAGGGACATGTGGTAGTGCACTGATGTGACAGAGATGATGTCTTCTAGACCTTTGAGCTTGCGTGCGATAAGTGTTCGGTGTGCTAGGAAGAGGGCGTTGCCCGGTTAGTCGAAGGATCAGAGTAGGGAGTTTTGGCGGGCGACTCTGGCGTTCATGGAGGCCAGTCGCTCGTCCATAACCCTAACTTACCCCAGGGACAAGCATATGACACGTAGAGATGGTACCGTCCTTTCTCCGGTGGGAATCTCGCACCAGGTTCACGGGAGATGAAGTTGCGAAAAACGGTCGGCGGTCGGACCAGTTCTCCTTTGGCGTTCCAGAGCTCAGGCCCTAACGGGTTGGTTTTCTGAAAAGTCTTCGAAGTTGTTAGCCCATCGTCGGTGTCTTCCTAATTCCCATCATGCTGCAGAGGTGATAGAATTGCGGAGCATATCATATCTAATTCTGTTTGATCGCTTACCTGGATGGCCATGATCTGATATTAGACTTGGTTCCACCTCGGCCTCTTTGTCGACTTTGCTTAAAGGTTCAAAGGGCCTACGGAGCTCTCTTCGTGCTAACAATGCTGTATTATTTCTGAAAATTTTTTGAATAAGGAAACAATATCTCTACGTTCGCAGTAGTCATGCAATTAACAACTTTGCCTCAGAGTTACTGCGCGGAAAACCAATAGCGATGGTGGATCTCCCAATGGTGTCTGACACGAGGATTGTGGAACTGATGCAACTCTACTCACCAATGTTTTTCGCCGCCACGCAGTGACTGCGCGGAAAATCAATACCGGTGGTGGATCTTACGGCAGCATCTGCACGAGGCTTGTGGATGCAGACGCAACTCTACACCCCAACATTCACTGATGTTTACTATGTTCTGACAAAGACCTACCTTTAGGTCCCAAAGCTGCTGACTGATGACGGATCAAAATATCGACAAAAGTTGTGCATCCTGGAAGGGAGTTTGTGAAGAGCGCCACCATCTGATTGGTAAACTTTCTCGCACTCGGTCGAGAAGTCACGTGTCATGGATCTCAAGGTTGAAGGGGAAAACTCAAAAGGCGTAGACCTCAAGAGGGAGGAATGGGAGTTCTTGAGAGATACTTAAATCTATTTTATGATGTTTTGGTGTTGATACAAATTCTTAGAAACCGCTCAAGCGCACATGCAAAGTGCCTATACCGTAAGGCAGCGTATGATAACATTGAGGCACTGTGAAACTCAGGCGGTCTGGTCTTAGATCCTTTGCGCTCGTCAAGGCCGCTAGGAAAGGCTGCATTCGTGAAGCTTGTGCAGCACGATGAGAGATTGGATGATATGAGTCTCGAAGCTTTGCCAATATTAACCATGGAGAGGTGAAATGAGAAAATCAATATCTCTCATTAGCACTTCAACTTAATCCCCTTCCTTTTCTCATCCTCACGATGTTCAAACATCACTTGAACACCAGTGAAGAGAATAAAGCATGCGGTAAGCATATACAAAGCGCCATGCCAGCTTCCGATGATGCCATGCACAAGCCCCATCAGTCCATCTAGTCCAACAGCAAAGCCAACCAAACTGCTTGCCATCATCAAAAGAATGTTGAATGTCGCTCCCACACCACAAATATATCGATAAGCAGCGGGGCGCGTTTTCCACTTCGAGGCCGGGAATGCCATCGTTCCAAAGACTTCAGGCAGGATGAAGAAAGTTGCAAGCCAACCCCAGGTTAGGAGTTGGAGGTTGATATCGTGCCATAAGGCAACGAAGGTGAAGACGAGGAGTAAATTGATAGTTCCACGAACGACACCGACGCCTCTTCCAGGGCCGCCACCGAGTGGTATGTATACATAACGAGTAAGCCAGCGGTTGTAGCTACGGTGCCAAGACCGCCAGAAACCGAGAGCCGAGTAGTTGTCGCTCATGCATCGAATCATGTTTTCAGGAGGGTCAATACCGTCCACAAGTGCCCATAATCTGAAAAAGCGCCATGGGATCATCAGTTTTAGCCAGATGATGTGCAGGTTGAAATAAGCAAGCATGCTGAGCTGGAAAGGAGTATAGGTTGACCAGTCCGGAGATGCCTTTGATATGGCCACAGCGTATGCAGTATGTTGCATCAACTCCATGCAAAGTAACGTAGCCAAGAACCGTATTCCATATAGTGCTGTTCGGCGGGTGGTCACGGACGATGATCTGTAAGTGCACTGAGAAATGTAGTCGTTGAAAGTCATGATTGGCCCAGCGATGTACAACGGTGGATAAAGGATGTAGGCCACGTATGTCCGGTATGAGGAAAATGCAGCTGGAGTGGCAGGCATAGAGACTCTCTCTTTATCCGAGAGTGCTGAGGGATCCAATTGTTTCTTCTTGACCAAGTCAGTGAATACTGCTCAACTATAAAGAACACAAAGAGTCAAGGGTAATCATGTCACGTACCTCAAGGGGACTTCCAGCCCGAGACCGATCCAAAGACCAGTAATGATCAAAATTGAAGGAAATCATCCTCAAGACGGTAACTTTGAAAAGTACCTCCCACCGCGGCATGAGACCTCCATAGAAGTCCAAGAATTTGCCCAGGGCTGGCGCTGCAGGGTAAAAGGGTATCATTGAGTTAGCTATGCTCGAGTATCGGTAGCCTTGACCTAGTTCGTTGGCGAAGAGAATCCCAATGTTGAAGATCCAAGTTGTTGCTGGGATCGCATTTCGTGGGAGTGACGTGCCAATCTTGTAGTTGATGAACAAGATGAGAAGCACTTTTAAAGAGGAGAACCCTGTCAGAGCCACAACAAAGACCAAGGCTGAATAAAAGTCATAGGTCAGGCGATGGCGGGGCCTGATCTCGGCTTGATTGCTCCTGGATGTTGGTTTGGCCGTTTCATTCGAAGAGGGTTTGCCAGAAACAGCGAATTTCTCACACGTTCGCCTGAGCAGTGGATGAAAGATAACAAGAAGAGCCAAGTAAGGGATATTGTCCCGGAAGCCGGCATATTGGGCATCAGAATTGTCCTATTCTCTATGTATAAGCCTCGCATAAAGACAGCCGAACAATGTACATGATCAAGACATACCACTTTCCGACCGAACATCCAGCCCGGAGATAGAAGATGCTCATATTTCGAATAGTTCGGGGAGTCGGCTAATCACATATACACCCTGTCAGACCTCATGCTTTTCCATCTCACATGTCCAAGTACGATATGGGGTGTGGCTTACGCTGTGAGATGCTCACTACCGACCAGTACATCTGAGGCACAGACGTAAAGACGACCACGATGTAGAACCAGAACTCCCATCTCGGCAATCTGCCAGTAGCATCTGCAGGCAGTGGTTTCCCTCCTCTTTGGCTGTCAGGCTTGGGTTCATCCTCTTTCGCACTTGCAGATTTTATGGACGTGGATGCGGAATTCGTGAATCGCGTGTCGAGCGTTTCGAGAGAATATAACTCGCGGAGAAAGGAGAGGATGGTCATGATTGCGTATTATATATCCTGCGACAAGGCCTGTTGCCGTAGGGCGTACTCAGTTCTAGAGACTCATGGCACTTGTGCTACTTGTCGAAATCAAAGTTCTCCAGACGCAGATTCAAGACGCGTGGTGTGGTGGTCACGGTGTTCTCCTGGAAGTGCGGCTACTGATCAATACTCAGCCGTAGGAAAGCTGCGGTGGAGCAAAACCCATCCAGGTCTGACGATTTCTACAGTTCTACTAGATGGTGCTTTAACAAAGGCCGGTTACCTGAGTGCGACAACAAACCGGAGATCTCAACCACTCCTCTAGATAGAGATGTGGCGACTCCAGAAGTGACCAACCCTCGTTTTCTGACGTTGTACTTGGAAAATACCTACAACGGTGTAGTATCATAACCACTCTCGACCAGTCCAGAATTATTCTATCTCAGGTGGAAAGTGCAATATGAGCACAGGATCCATGGTAACAATATCCATTGCCGTATGCTCCCACCATGACGACCCCAGTATTGCGAACAAGCTACTTCATTGCTCTAAACACTTCCCTGGGGAATAGCCCATGCAAGCCACTTCAGAAGCACCATCTGTAGGGCACGGAGACCAGAATCATGGTTGAGACTTTGAAGGGCTTTGAGGACTGGCTACTCTTGTGTTACACTTCACTTGACAGCAAACTTACTTCTGGCCCTGAGTTTCGCGCCGACAAGCCACAAGACCCATATACCAATTACACCTCCACAAAGTAGACCTCCCAGGACAGAAATTCCTCGCCCAATCCCCAGATTGATGTATAGTGGCCGCGCAAAGATGATAGCGCCGGCTGCCAGTGCACTGCGACACATATCATTTGCTGCAAATAGGGATGCAGCATATTGTGGGTAAGTTAAAGGTAGATACATGAATATACATTGAAACCTGTTTCCAGATCAGCACCGATGATTAACGTGGGATCAGCCAAATACGTTCATCCAACATCGAGAACGTTGAGAGGCAAGGTATGAACCTACAAAATGAAGGCACCCATGGCATAGAACATGTTTCCGATAACGCTGACGATCCAATGAATATCGTGCCGCGCAGTCCAGCCGAACCAGAACATGGAGATGGGTAGCAGAAATACGGCAAACAGAGCAGGCACTAGCCGATGTTCCTGTTGACGTAGTCCACGTTTCTTGATGTCTGGTTCGAGGTAGAAATAAACATAGCAGGAGTCTGGAGATGAGAGGCGTTAATATCACGTCATCTTTCGTCTGCTTCAGATAATATGTATAACTCACAAGTTATCATGCCAAGCATACAACCAACTATAATACAAATGAATGTAAGGCCCAGTTCTCCGGGATTGAACCCGTATTTGCCGATATATACAAGTGGAAAACACTCGAAAAATGAATAGTAGATACCTAGAGACCATTTATATCAGTGTCTAGAAACATATTTGAGGGAAAGGGCCTGTATGAAGCCCTTGAGCGCCTTACCATATATCAGAGCCGTGTAAGCATTCGTAAAAAACACGGCTGGGTCTTTGATCGCAATTTCTATTGGTCGCCATAATGCTTCCAAAGCCACCTGATTGACGCTCATGTGTTCTTGATCCAGCTCGCCTTGCGATCGGTACATTGAGCTACCTGTAAGCTTCCGCAATCTCTGAGCGCGACGGAGCAAGATGTTTGAGGCGGAAGTTTCAGGAAGACTGGTGAACATCAGGAGTAGGATTGGCGCAGCACCCCACAGCACCTCCCACAATGCCCAACGCCAGCTTTCGGCGCTGACCGAAAAGCCCGACAACACCGGTCCAAGTGCCGGTGCACAGAAAGATGCCGCAACCCATACGGTGAGTGCGTAAGGTAATTTGAGAAGGCCATACATGTCGCCCATAGAAGCACCACCAGTGGCTAAACAGGGAGAACCCATGAAACCTGTCAAGAATCGCAAGACTAGGAGAGAAGCATAGGAATTCGCCAATGCGGTTGGAATGCATAGTATCACAAATAGAAAGAAGCTGATGATATAGGGCGTGTTGCGGCCAAGAGCAGGTATTTCCGACAGTGGTGAAAAGATCTGTAGTTACGAATTTAGTTCAGACACCCAAGCAAGAAGTACCAAAGTTAGACAGCAACAACACAGAAGCTGTACAAGACGTACCATTGGCCCAGTCCCGTATCCAAGTACATAAACACTCAGTCCCAGTGCTGCTTTACTGTTCCCAATACCGAATTTATCCATGAGAGGCAGTTCGGCATTTGTGTATATCGCGCTGCCAGCATAAACGATGAATGTATACGCCCCAATGATGAAGCTGGCGTATGCCTTTTTCCAGGAGGGCCAATTTTGGGGATTTTCAGGATCATCCGTTGTGTACCAATCTACCACAATGAGCCCATCAGAAGTGCGCTGTGGTTCGACGATCGAGGATTGCCTGCGCTCGATGGCTTCTGTTTGTTCGATATCGAAACGTTCGCGGGAGAAGGGAGCCGTCTGTTCTCGAGTTCGAGGACGACTGACGGTACTTGTTCGTGCCAGTGTACCGTGGGATGTGTGCGACTGAGCCGTTGCAATTGTGCGCAGATCATGGAGGCTTGCGCCATTGGCGTTATTTTCCAGGGAATCATGGGTTAGGTTCAGACCTGAAGTCGGACCACGGTCACCCGTTTTTTCTTTCTCTGGGTCTTGGGTATCCGGTGACTGGAAGGGAATTACAAAACCGGGGTCTTCCTCTGGATAAGGGAATGCTCGATTGCTGCTCACAAACCGGACCAGTCGTCCAAGAGGCGAATCCCGAACAACACTTTTGATTGCTGTCTCTTTCATCATCATCATCCGATCAACAACTACACATACACAAAGAAAGTCAAGCAGGTCTTAATGTCGAACAAAATGCAAAGATATGATGCATTGGCAGTACTTACCATCCCAATTACTTATATATCGCTATCTTCGCACTCTTAGGAGTTCCAGGCATGCCCTGCTCCTACATAATGCAGTTTTGCAAGTAGTTCATCATGGGTCCACTACCGGACCGGGTGGGTTGTCCCGATGGCCGAGCTCTGTTATGGTTGGCCAGGAAATTTCCTTTCCCAGCCTAGCGGGCTCTATTTTGGCTACCGACGTAATCAAGAGCCAATAAGTCCTCCCAGTTCCCACCTGGACGTCCCAATCTATGTCCTTAACGCGACATCGATACTGGTGCTGGCTTTGTCACCCGAGGAGGCCTGTGGGAGTGGTAGTACTTTCTCGAATTATCCAATGATGAGTACTTACCGGATGGTAAGTCAGCAAGCAACGACATCAGTAATCCATTTTACCAATGCGAACGTCGCAATTTACCTGAAGGACGGGCGTTAACTTTACACACAGGCATCAAGGGAGAACACGTCTTGGTGCAAGATTCCCGTTGTACGAGAAACTTATGTTTTGTAATCTTTCTGTGTGACTAACAAGTCGAGTTTCCTTCACCGACATAAAAGCGTCATGTCCAGTCCACGGAAAGTATAGTGCCTCCGAAGCATCAAAGATTTCAAGGCACTTTCACAGATTATCCCACAATTCGATCATACTTGATCAAGAATGTCGACAAACACAGTCTACCTGATCACCGGTGCAGCTCGTGGTAGGTCACTTGGGCAATACGTGCCTGGAGATAGCTTCTAAACAGTCCTCAGGCATTGGACGAGGTCTCACGAAGGCATACTTAAGCCGCCCAAATCATACAGTGATTGCAGCAGTTCGGGACGTCGGAACGGCAAAGGCGAAAGAATTGCTCGCTCTTCCTAACGCTCAGGGGAGCAAAATCATTCTTGTGAAGATTGAGAGTACCTCCGAAACAGATCCAAAGGATGTGGCTGCATCCCTGGGCACTGAACACGGCATCGTCAAGATTGACGTGATAATCGCCAACTCCGGGATTGCCAATTACTACGGTCCGATAATCAGCACGCCCGTTGCAGAGCTTCGAGAGCATCTTCAAGTGAACACGATCGGGCCTATCATTCTGTTTCAGGCAATGCTGCCATTGCTGAGAGCCTCTCCCGGGCCGAAATTCATCGTGGTCTCATCCATCATAGGCAGTATTGCAAGTCTGAAAGAGCTCCCTGTCCCAGCGAGCGCATACGGAGTCTCCAAGGCTGCCGTCAATTATCTCGTCCGCAAAATCCATTTTGAACACCCAGAGGTGGTGGCGTTCCCGATTCATCCAGGGTTTGTCTAAGGCTGATCCAAGAACTTGTTCGATACACCAAGGCTAATATCTGCACAGATTGGTCCAGACGGATATGGGCAATGAGGGTGCCGTGAAGTTCGGCTTTGAAGGGGCTCCGGTGACTGTTGCTGATAGTGTAGCCGCGATAACTTCCAAGGTAAGTGGATTTAACATACAATATGGCAGTCTGCATGGAAACTGACTGAGTCTCTACAGATCGACTCGGCTGATCGTGAGGTGTCGGGGACTTTCGTGTCTTATGACGGGACGAATCCGCCATGGTAGATAGAACTGATATGGATCGTCTGAGTGGATTAAGGAGGGGAAAGTAACATAGAAACTGTGCGCTCGCTGGAAGACCATTCCACGGTGTTGGTGTTCTCTGAGTTGTTTCAAGATCGATGGCTTTGACCTCAAATTACCATGGCCTGGCTGACTAGGAAAATGTTCCCAACTTGATACACAACTGGACCAAATGCGAATCCTGGATTAGCCAGTAGTAAGAATAGTTTGAATCAAGTACATGCCCTTTCAAGCAATTTTTCCACAATTTTCGTTTTTCCATGTGACCACAAACTCATCTTATTTGTTCCCACCGCGCTTATAGGCACAGAGAATCTGCTGTTTGTAGCTAAATTTTCATGGCAGAATAATTGGAGCACTACGCATGCGAGACTCCGCCCAAAAACCCACCGCTTCCTTATTGAGCACAAAATCCAGCCATAGAAAAGAAGTTAGATGTGTCTCAAGCTGTTGCCAGGACACTACCCCAATGTCGGAAGCCACCCAGCAGTATTGACGGAGGAACCATGAGCGATGAACATCGCTGCCGTCACTGATGCCACCGAGCACCACTGCCCACAGCAAGAGTCTGAAGTCACTTGATTTTCTCGGGAAGAGATGCTTTTGACTCTCTTCAACCACCAAAGTTTTGAGGGCAGTGACGTATCGGCTCCCAACACCGCTAGATGGTGGAAGTGGGAATACTATCATGTTGCTGTAGATCAGAAGACAAAGTCGGCATAATTTGTACAGATACGTGCCTGCTGGCGATATGCCTTTTGGATCCTGTGGGAGTGAGAGTATCCTATGTTGAATTCCATTTCGGGCCTGAATGATGTCCGCAAAATCTGGAGTATCTCTCCCGCCACGATGGAATTGGTCGAGTGCGAGGTTGAGACGTCTCATGAGGGCAATGACGTCCATCATGGCCGGCTTAGACGGGAGAAAAGAGAGCTCCAACAATGACATGGCTACCTTTGACGGAAGAGCTCTAGTTATTTCTAACCGAAGATCCTTTGTGGCATCGCCAGTGTCATACTTTCCAGAGAAAAATGCCTGTTGAGAACGATTGATGGCAGGAAAGCCTGGCTTTTCCCCAATTATCGAGGCATGGATGATACACAAGCTGAATTCGACGTATTAGCCTGGAAGAGTTCGCCTGTGGATCTGCGAGACATGTTGGTGGATGGTGTACTTACAGTTCACAGATCTCGGCTAATCCAAAATCTTGATAATTTTCCCAAGGTGCACCTTTCAGATGAAGCAACCTCCAGAGCGCCAGATGGTGTGCAGATGTCAGTGATTCATGTCCAAGGATATGCAGAAGCTGTGCCTTTGCGAGAGGTGATTGAAACTTGGACTGTCTGGAGTGGGCCTGCTTCAGGAAATGGTCTGGATCCCCAGCTGCCATCACAACAATAGCACCAATCAATTCTTCCGATGGGAACCCCTTCATTTTAGCGAGCTCTTGGTTGATCAGGCGCAATGTAGCCACTCGGTGTGTAAGGAGGAGCTCTTTGTGGGCCTCGGTGACTCCCTCAGGGCCAAGAAGGAGCCAATAATTGCCCACCACGGCCATCGTATAGGCGTAGTATGCAAGTTTGGAACTATACATTGCATGGAGCTTCACACGGTTGATAGGATTTAAAGCACTACCTCCTGGTCTGGGGATCATCGCATGCCAGAAATACCGGAACCCTTTGCGGTTGGCCGTTAGCCTCAGAATCTAAAGTCGAGTCGTCCTTGTTCATCTTTCACCAAAAAACTTCTCAAACGCGACAGAGATCACGCTCACTGAATGTAAGCTTTCGAAAGCTGGGGCTTCTCAAAGCATAAAGCGTCACTGTAACGTACCGTGATCGATAACCTCATGCACGATAGGTGATATGGTACCGACCGGCAGGGTTGCGAAGGGATCTTTCCTTCCTTGCCCAAGAACTGTCAGGAGATTAACTGGCCTGTCATTCTTATACAAAGAGCGTACTTTTTCTAGAGGCGATATCTGTACGGCCGAAGTTGAGATTTGTCCAGCAGGTTGGATACGAACCGGACGGTGCCGCCGGAATACAGCCTTGCTCAGTCGCGTATTTCGATTTGACCGGACCTTTTCGTGGTCGCGTTTTATCTCTGAGCTCTTATCAGAAGACGTATGTATCAGACCGACCAAGTCCTGGTGCTCGTTGCAGTCTACATCATCAGATCTTGGTGAGGGCGACAGAGCCATTTCCGACGTATGCTAATGTCAGCAATTTCCTGATACTTGGAGGAGCATCTCCATGGCCCTGGAGGAGAGGAATACAGCGGCATTATTAGGACTTCCAACACGGTGTTCGGCTACAAGAACTCCAAGACCGACGCAAGCACGGATCCACCGAGTGTTCCCCGTCAGGTAGTGGAATTGTAAAGGAAGACTCTCATCGACCCATGAGGTACAATCGACCCTCGGATTAACAAGCCTTGCCATACCGTGATCGCGACTTGACTAAGTAGGAGTTCTGCCGGTATCACTCCAAGCTCTTCATATGGACACCCTGTGGTGATTACTTCGTTTCGTGCGCAACTATGACCCACTGCCTACAGTTGCTGGCGATTACCTAAAGGTGTTGCATATATTCCTGAGTAATCTCCGCATCAGAATCTAGATTACCTGTAGGTTCTGCATTTAGTGCTCTGATATAGACCTCCATACTCGACACATGCTCAGTACTAGATCCACGATGACAGCACTGCGGCTCGTTGATCCCGCGTTTGGGATTGAGTATCAATGATTCGTCAGAAAATTCCCGTATTTGGTTAGCTGGGGAGCCTCGCGGCTGGATGCGGGGTTCCTTATTATTCCAGTTCCACAGTTCACTTCACACTGTAATCGAGCACGACAACCTCCCACCATCGAACACTTGGTTCTCCATCAACATATTTGGCTCGCCCCTGTGAAGATCACACCCAGGGACTATCTCGTCAGTCGAAGAGCGGGGTCGACTCGAACACATCGAGGCATTTGACGGCTCAGCTTGGGTAAGCCACCAGAAGTATCATTTCACAAGATAAAGCAATATCGTCTTCGACGCAGCATCAGTATCGAGATAGCCGACACACCACCATGGCCAAATCCACTGGAAAAGCCGCGACGAGAGGCACTCGCGTAATTTCCACTGGCAAGACAGCAAGCCATGAGGGAAAACTTGTCTTCGTCCCCATCGAATCGCAGCCTAGCACGTCTCTGCCTCTGTCTCCGTCCATACGGCCGACGAGTCAGAAGCATGCCGCACTCGAAAGACTGCCAGATATGCCTTTGTCAAACTGGGCTAAACCGTTTACGTCGGTGCAGCGAAATGACATAGGACAACGTCTCAGTCGCTTCAGACTCGAGAGAAGTGATCGGTATGCCCGGAAAAGGAGGCCATTGGTGTCCAGTAAGTACCCTGACATCTGCACCCATGTCCTTTCAATTTCTCACGATGCCGTGGTAGAATCTAGCGATCACTCGACAGGTGCCTCTGAGCCCAATAGTGCTTCCACTCTTCCGTTAGAAAGACACTCGCAGCCGCACATCTCCCTTCTCGATGCCACAAGTACATACCGACGAGATCACTTCACGGTGTTCCCCGTAGAGGACAATGATTTGGTCCAGTCATTATTCGCATTTTGTTGGTATTCCAAAGTCAAAGGCTCACAGCCGATGCTAATGAACACAGATTTGAATGATTTGAACAACAAGAATCTTGCAAAGAATCCCAATAGAGATTTCATTCCCATTGCGCTGAGTAGTGCAGCGTGCTTTCATGTACTCATGGCGACTGTATTGCAAGTACAGCGAGCTCAGGGTCGGCCCGCAGATAATTGTTTTTGGTACCACAGAGGAGGAGCAATCGCATCGTTGAACAAGGACCTTTTAGGTGCCGAGTCGCTGATCACAGATGCGATGTTTTGTGCAGTAGGAATGCTGGCGTACGTCGAGGTATGATCTGGGGTGTCGAGACGGATGAATACCGTGTGACGCAGTTGACGAGTCTCTCTAGAGTCGAATACCGGACCTACGATATCATTCGGCAAGTATGCACATCGCTGCATTGGACAAGTTTCTCGAGCTCAGAGGCGGTAATCTCAGCGTGGAGCTATACGGCATGCTTCTCAGATTGTCAATTTGGTAAATCCAAGTCCCACATCCTCGGTCGCCTGAGAAGTTTGCAGCTGACCGAGCTCTTGCAGGTGCGACATCAACCCCCCTCTGACTGTACCGTCTGCACCAAGTCCAAGGCCATTAGATGCTACCAACTCACACGTTGAACTCCATGTCAGACAATGGGGCTACACTCCATTCGCAACGGATATATTCGAAGATATTCGCAAGCTGGTGGCCTTGAGAGAGGAGTTTTGTTCGGAGCCCGAACCTCGTGAGAAGCGTCGGGAGAGAAATTTCGCATATCATAAGTTTGTCTCCCGCTGCTTGCGCCGAACATCAAGATCACTACCGCAAGTCCTGGCTGTCAACACGGCAGAAACAATCGTGCTGCGGTCTATTCGTTTGGGTCAGATACTTTTTATGTACACCATCTCTCCTGCAATGTCGGTATCGGGTGTCTACAGCCGATCTATTGCTGAAGCACTGCGACTGTCCTTAGAGCAGCCCAGCCCACAGAATGGTGATTCATTGTATTGGTCACCGGAAGTGTTATGCTGGCTGCTTTTCAATGGGGCCATAACGATACAGACCAAGGCGACCCAGCAATGGTATTTCCGCCGTGTGAGAGAGTTCCTGCGCTCTCAGTGCATTTCCTATTTCAACCAGGTAGAAAATCTCCTGCGCAAAGTGTGCTGGTATGAGGACCAATTCGGTACAGCTTGTCGGACGCTCTTCCGGGATCTGGTGCGCGCAGCTGGGAGTGAAGCCGCTAAGACGGGCCCCTTATAGTCAATCCTCCTAGCTACCTGGTTAATTGGTGGGGCCGACTCAATCAGTCAATGAAGCCTGTAGAGAGTAATATCCCTCCAGAGTCTCCAAATATGGGGATCTAGAGGCGTCTCTAAACGGCCAAAGCAAGCGCCCGCATCCCAGTTGATTTGGAAGACTGACATTCAATTTTTTTGCCCTTGGTCACAGTGGCCACGTTGTCTCAGCATTATAAAACGATCGATGCGATATTTTCGTTATGGTTGAGGTATCTATCTGTCAAGCCAAGTCACATTGATTCCATCGATTTGGTTTGAGGACGATATATCATGGCTAGACGTACAGAATGCTGCGGAGTATGATAGCATCAATTCCTGTCGCTGATTTTGGTCCCCTTGAAATTCCCACTTCAAAGCGTTGTTGGGTTCAAAAAATCATCATTCGATGGCATTGAATATGAGAGAGGGAGTACCCGCCATTTAAGCCTGAGGTGGAAACAGACACCGCCCCTCCATCCCTCCATCAACAGAAACATTTACGCCTGTTAGATGTCCGCTTAAAGTTGGACTGCTGACAACCACAACTTGGTTCGCAATATCAATTGGCAGTGCGGTTTTCCGTAAAGGAGTGCTGGCCAGTGCTACTGCCATGAGCTTTTCATTCTTCGTAACTTCCTCCACCAAAGGTGTCTTGACATAACCGGGATCAACGCTGTTGACTCTCCCTTTTGGTGCTATTCTGATAATTTCGTTCTTCAGACTTCTCGTGAGACCATACATCAATGCTGATTTTGTGCTTGAATAGTCGGCATGGTCTGCTTCACCAAACTTGCCTGCAGTGCTTCCAATGAAGCAGATGCTGACAGGCTCTAATATTTGTGCAGATTTCCCACGCAGACGACGCAGAAAGTCGCGACACAAGAGAAAGGAGCCATCAAGGTTGACAGCATGGGTATTTCGCCACTGAGAGAGCGTCATATCTGCGAGCTCGACTGATTGTGTCGGCCACACACCATGATTGACAATTAGGATCTGAACTGGAGTGCCATACGCTTCCTCGGCTGCGTCGAAAAGCTTGACGATATCGTCCTCGCGAGTCAGTTCTGCTTGTATTGCTTTCAAGCTGGATGAACTGATCTCGGAGAGTTCTCGTTGAGAGCTGTTGTAATGGGCAGAGACTTTGGCACCAAGCTGGAGAAAGCTGCGTGTTACCTCGATTCCGATGCCCCCAGATGCTCCTGTGATTAGGACATGAACGCCTTGGAGGCCAGTATCTAGTGCCATGGTGAAATGAAGAAAGGGAGCGCACTGGTCATTCAGAAACCGTGATGACGATGGATGATGAACATAAAAGCGCGCCCTTTCGGATGAACCTCGGGGAAATCCAAAGAACTCCGGAAAAACAAGCAGTAATTCTGCCGCTTCACCCAACTTCACCAAACTTCTTGTCACCCTAAATTCATACAGTTGAACGCCTTCCATTCATTGATGAATGTCTTATCAGAAGGCCATGGCATGTCATTAACGAAGGAACAGACAACATGACGAGTCTCACGTATGAATTAGGGATATCGCGAGCAACGTGACCAGAGTCTAGCTGCTGATTTGCCCCGTTGGAGCGACGCAATTTGGGTGCTCAAGGCTCTGTCTTCAATTTTTTCCATCAACATGTGAGCCTTGCTGGTAATGAAGAGCTATCAGGTTGCTTCAATGCAGAAATCGATGTCTTATTGTTGCTCAAATTCCACATTCACTGTCAAACTTTTTGTGGCGCTATTGGCCGAAGAAGACATCTCACCTCACCTACAGTGAATCTTCATATGTTGATTTATTGACAACATTCACTGCACACAATAGGATCGATGCTACCCCTGTCAACAATGCTATTCATCTACTTCACTGACATTCTCTATGGGATTGCTAGCGGGGCCATCTCAACCACAATGCCCTCGTTATTTCTACACAATGCTGACAGTCTTTGCAATTTCTCCCACAAAGGTTTCCCCATACTGATCTCCCTTCTCAAAGCCATATTCTTCTTCATATCCCTTCCAAAAGCCGCAGGCCGGCCTCCTTATGTCTTCTTACAATATCACTTCTCAAAATGTCTTTTTACAATGCAAAAGAGTCCTTTTTCATGGAAGCTCTGGCTTCAACCATCCGCCCAATTGTCGAGATTGTCCCACTGACCGACACTGATGTGTTTCAATATCTCGATGCACATCCAAAAGTCCTTCAAAAGTACTTTGAAGAGCGTCAAGGACTCTTGAAGTCGTTCAACAAGCCCGCCACTGGTGATCAATGTGTGCTCTGTGGATTCGGGGCACCATGCAAGCAGCAATTGTCCTTCTCGAAGACTGTTGTCATTGCGGAGTCAGCGACTGTCGATGAAGAGATCAATGCAGACGAAGGAAGCTTCTCAGAGCACGGGCTGGACCCAGCTCTGTGGGAGGTCCCAGATTTCAGCACCATCTGGACTCCGACATTTGATCTCTTCCCTGACTCCTTTCCCTCCCCACCTGTCTCTCCCTGGGCCGTCCCCGCCTCCCCTTCAACTGCAGCAGCGACGGCCACCGATTCTCTCCCAGCCAAACCTACCAAGACCATCTCGAAAGTCTTCACCCTGCCTTCACGTCCAGCAACCAACTCTGTTCCATCTACAGGCAGCAACACCATTCCTGCAAGTCGCAAGACTCCATCTGCAAGTGAGAAGACTTTTCCTGTCAGTGGCAAGGCTCTCTCTATAGCTGGCACGACCCGTCCTAAGACTGGCAAGACACTTCCTCCTACCACATCTTCTTCTTTGCCTCAGTCACACTCAACGACAGCCAATGGCCCTAAGAAGCAAAGCAGGAAGTGGTCTCCCGAAGAGGAATCGTCCTGCATCGAACATATGAGCGCAGTTGTGAAAGAAGGCATCATTACGGGCGAAGCACGTTTTCGGGAGGCAGGAAGACGAATGAAAGAGATCGATGGTTTCGAGAGAACAAAGTCAACCGCGATCAAGAACTTTTGGAACCGCGTTGGTCGTGCGCGTTCTGGAATTGATGAGCGGAAGAACAGAAATGCACCTTTGGCAACGTCGCAGCAAGGCAAATCAGCCAAATTATCAGTGCCCAAACCATCGCAGAGTCAACGAAAGACTCCCACTATGCACAGAAGCCGTTCTTCAAAGCAGGAATCAGACTCGGATTCAGATTCGTATGATGAACAAGATCTCGTCTCACCTGATACCACAGTCAGCCCTCCAACAACTCCTGGCAAACGTACTAGAAGATCTATCCTTGATAGCGACTCTGAATCTGACTGGGAATCACAACTTGAACAGCAACAAGAACAAGCCCTTTGGGAGCCGGATGATGATATTCTGAATGCAATTGCCAAGGGCGTGAGGCCACGAAAGCAGGCTCGAACTGGATATTAGACCCATCTCCAACCCAATCATCGGCGGTCTTCCATTCACTGTGCTTCACTCGTCTTGCTTTTCTTTGCAAGGGCCACATACAGGTTTTCAACACTTTTTGCCAACCTCTATGACGGAAATACTTTTTCCACTCACTTTCATTCACAATCACATACTTTCATTTAAGATCACATACTTTCATTTAGAGCTACAAGATTCTAAATCAATCTTTTTCCCAATACCATACCACAGGTCTCACTTTCAGGAAAGAGTTGAGACAAGTGAGGGTTTCTCTAAGCATGACCTGGCAGGTCCAGTCATGAGGAACAGAAGGGAAGTGGGGGGAAAAGGTGCAGTCACGGGGGCCAGAAAAGGATGTCATTCAAGGAATTAGACATGCGTTATTGGGAAAAGGTATTGGTGATCAAGTTGAAACACATCTTGTGGGTGATGTTTGGAAAGAAATGTACCCAAGCATGATCATCAGAAAATGTAGCTAGCCTTTAAGGAAACCCCGGATATCACAGTGTCTTGACTGGGATGAATACATACTAGCTTCATTGCATTGCTTATACATTCTTCCCCTACCAGTAGATGCAGATCAATCATCTCGGTATATCACCTGCCAGAGTAATCCTCAACATCTGTCTCCTAAAGCCATGGTAATCATTGATCGGATTATGCTGAACGCACCGATTGTCCCAGAACGCAATACTCCCTTCCTTCCACACAAACCTGCAGGTGAACTCGGGCTTGATCTGATGGGCGAACAAATAATTCAGAAGAGGGGCCGACTCCTCCACAGTCCAACCATCTAAATGTGAGGTGTGCGCCACATTGACGTACAGTGCCTTCCGTTTTGTCTCGGGATGAGTACGCACTACCGGATGAGTAGCCTCGAGTGTGTCTTTCGAATTGCTATTGCCACTGTCGCGGATCCGGTCTTCACGGGTTTTGCTTGCATCCGCTTTTGCAGAAGTGTTGACTGCCTTCAGCCCATCGAGCGTCACCTTCAGCCCCTTTGAGAGCGCATCATATGCAGCATACTGGTTGGCGAACAAAGTGTCTCCTCCAAAGGGCGGGACCTCCTGCGCCATGAGAACAGATCCCAGGGGTGGTTCCTCGAAGTAACTGGTGTCGCTGTGCCAGATACCCCCGAAATTGATCGTTTCGTGCTCTTGCTTGAGGACCTGGATGATCTCAGGGAACCCTTCGATGCCTTTGACGAAGGGATATTCAACTGGCTTTCCGAAACTTGAGGCAAATGTAAGATACTCTTTTGGGGAGAGATGCTTGTCTCGGAAGAAGATCACTTGATGCTCAAGAAATGCCTCCCGGATCTCTTTCACGATCCCGGGGTTCTCGGCCAGCGAGCTGGAATGGATGTCCACATCATGGATCTCTGCTCCCAGTGAACCGGCTATGCGATGAACTGAGAAATATCTTCTGCCAGGAGGTACTGCATGCGTCACCGATGTCCTCGACCAGCTTGGCTGAGAACAACCTCGGGCGCGCAACAGTAGTCTTGCGAATGCCATCCGATTCGCTACCTAAATGAGAGGTCGATACTGACAACGAGCAATCATGATGGTGGAGTCAACGAGACTTGCAAGCCACAGCACAATTGAATCATGATGAATGTCTTATGACGATCATCTACGCTACTTCCTCCTCGGCCTTCCATACCTAAGTAAGTCTTAATCGCAGGGGCGGATGCCAACGCGAATGGGGGACCCTGGCAATCAAATCGTAGATGCGGGGTAACGGATTTGGAGAAATGCTTGATAGTCCGTTTATGGCTTAGTCTGATCAAACGCTCCAAAAGCAGCAGCTGTTCATTCCCAAATTGGATTCTCTGCAAACTGAGCAAACTTCCATTCGCGGCATCAGTTCCTATTGCGAGCAGCACAATTCGATTCGACATCATCCCTCCAAGTATCTGCACCACTGACAGTCCAACGACAAGGGCCTCAAAACTGCCTTGCTCGTGTACTTTTCGGGCAACCATGTCAACGGTCGATATTCGATTTTCTTCAGCCTTGATATTGGCCAATTGTCACATCCAGTCTCAAATACACATCTAATTCATATTTTGCGACATCACTTCACGTCCCTTCGCATCACTACATGCACTCATCAGGTTCATCCACTTAAGTCTGAGATTGAACCTCTTCGACATGTCCCAACAACCTTGATCAACTTCCGACCAATCTTTACAGCTCTGATCTGGCAGTTTGCAAACAAAATTAAGAAACAGATCAATCCCCCCTCACTTTCATACCTACGTCCCAAACTATGGCTCTCGCCATGCAGTCCACCATGTCTTCGGCGCAGGACGCCGATCTGATGGACATCGACATCGATATGGATCTCGGTGAACATGTCACAACCCTTGACGAAGAGTTCCAGCTCGAAGTACGGGAAAACACGTCCTTCTTAATCCTGACACCACATACTAACTCAAGCCCCGCAGGAAGGCGAAGAACCATCTTTTGTACCAACAGGCGCGCAAGTCGCTCAAGCAAATTCGGACCTAATACCTGCCATCTACACCGAGGACCCTGGTCTCGAGCCCCAGTGGAATAAAGTTCACATTCGAGGTGTTGATGATCTTCACACTCGAGACATCGTAACATTCGCTCATGATCACTTTGGCTCGGATCAAGCTGAGAAACCTGAGGTGTACATCCAATGGGTTGACGATACATCCGCCAACATCTGTTTCAAGGATAGCGAGACGGCGAAAAACGCACATCTTGCGTTCCTCCAACGCCCCATCTCCGCCCAAGAACTCATCAACGCCCCCTTCGAACTTCGCACCGCCAAACCTCTCACCACCAGACCGGCCAGTATGCTTGTGGTTCGAGTCGCGCAAGCTCAAGACCGGAAAGCAAAGAATGCAAGAGACGCCAGCCGATACTACCTCCTTCATCCAGATCAAGACCCCACCGACCGGATGCGGCGCGAGTTCGCCAACAGTCGAGGAGGGGGGAGAAGTGACAATGGCGACTACAGACGTCGACGCTTCGATGATCGCGAGTACAGGAGAAGGAGAGATAACGACCATGACGCAGGCGGGGAAGATTTTTCGGCAAACATGTACGATGACGCTCCAGCCACCGATGGTGAGCCCACAGCACGCGGCAGGGACCTATTCTCTCGTGTCAGCAAAGGGAGAAGACGAAGTGCCAGCCCTACGGCCAGAACCCGGAACAGCGATGAAATCGACATCTCCGACTCCGAAGACGACCGCACCCAAAGGCGACGCACCAACAACGGCTATCGAGACCGCACGGACCGCTCATCCCGCAACAACGCAGGCAAAGAGCTGTTCGGCGACTCCGGCACCACGACTCGCAAATCGCAACCCGGCAGCGGCGGTCTACACTCAGATCGCATAGAACTCTTCCCCTCCAAAGCCAGCACAAACACGCACCTCGACACCGACACATCCATGACGACAACCCCGTCGCGCCCACAAAACGACCCAGCCAACGTGCGCGCCAACGCCGCGGCCGCCAAACGCCTGAAAGCAGACCTCCTCAACGCCGCGCAGACTAGCCCACGCGGGGGCGGCCACCACCGGCGCAGCCACGCCATGGACGCGAAGAACGCCGAAGACCTCGCGGAGCGGTTCGGGCGCAAGAGCATCTCCCTCGACAGCACGAAATCGCTGCGCAATAATCTGCCCAACAGTGGAGTGGAATTGTTCCCATCCGAGGGTGGCGGCGGGGGTGGAGGACTGAACATCAAAGGCTCAGCCGGCAATGGGAATGGGAATAGCAACGGAAACGGAAACGGCAACGGCTTCAACATCAAAGGCTCAGGCGGCCTGAGCATCAAAGGCCGCGCGGACGTCAAGGAGCTGTTCCCTGGCCAGTATGACCGGTCTGGAGGAAATGCGGGTAAAGAGCTGTTTGATCAGCCGGTGCGTGAGCGCCGACAACGGAGGCAGGCGCGCGACCTATTCGATTAAGGTCCTGTCCTAGAAGACAATGGGCCAGCACGGAATGGTGTGGCGGGAGAAAGTCCACAAGATCGAGACCGAACCCGTGAGTGAGAGGGAGCACACATGGACAGAAGCATCATGTATATTCTCCGTGAGGAAGGGAGAACAAGGACTTGGAAAACACCGACTGCTATCTCTGACTTGGGCACAAAGCAGAACCCAGAGATGCTTTTCTTTTTGGGTATTACTTCTCATGGCATCATGGTAGATACTGCTTTTTGCCTTGTGCTTTTTTTGCGTCTTGCTTCTGGCGCATCAACCATGGCTTTTCTGGACTATGATGCGATATTGGCGCAACACAAACGCAATCTGCTTGGAAAGGCCTAGATTGGCCACAGAAGTAAAAATGGATCCATACTAGATTTCCCCATGAGATATACCTAGGCGGAAATAGGAAATGGAATAGTAGGGTCCCCCCCCCCCGGGGGGAATGGAGTAAATGCCGAAAGAGATGTGAATACCTCCGTGGGTGACTCCTGACTCCTGACTCGAGGCGGTATTTCAGCTTAGATACCTTAGATGGGACATGGCAATTCACGTGCCACTTACATACCATTACTGTGAGGTTCATAGATAGTAGTTACGTTATTTGATCAAGATTCATCATTGTTTGGCTTCTTGCAAGTTGCCACAATACATACCTAATCTGGGGGATCGCTCCTTTGAAACAGAGTTTTTTCTTAGGTATCTAGTCTCAATCACTACCTGCATAAGTATGGCTCGAGAAATGTGCAACACACAGACGTCGTGATAGATTCTGTGGTAGATCATCATTTACAAGGCTCAGAATTCTTCCTGTGACCATGTGAAATGGGTAGTGTCCAAACATGCCGCGCAAACTGTCATTGGGCGGTATTTAGTTACAAGCCATACCTGCGCATTAAACGCGATCATATCAACCTTGCCTTCCAGTGAGGCGTATCTCCAACACTGCCTTGCTACAGATCCACGTACTCGTCTGTCCATTTCATGATCAACCAGGCGCTGTCGTCAAGGAAATCAAATCGGTCGCTAATAAACCAGTGCCTTCAACCTAGCACAATCCCGCGTATGGAAATGTAGTATGCATAGCGAGGAATCCGAGCCATACATCGGAGCTTGAACTCGCGACCTATATCGGTGGGGAAAAGTCCTGTTCAAAAATATATCCCGAGGGGTATAGGAAACTTTTCGTGCTAGAGGTGCTCACGGCGCAGCCCCCAGCGACGCTAGAGCACCTCTGAGCTCCTTAATTGCAGTTGGGACATCCTCAAAGTTGAGGGCCGAAATAGCCCAGCGTGCATGCTTTTGCGCTTTCATGATGGCTTCTTCATCAAGCACGACGTTGACTGGCTGTGAAGCGGAAGGCGCTTGGACAGGTGGGTGTATAGGACTGGGAGATACGAGGTTCTGAGGTTGTGGGATAGGAGGCACCGGACCGTGAGTTTGTCGAAGCTGAGGAGGATTCTGTGGGATTTGCGGAGGAGGCACTTGGGGTTGGAAATTGGAGGGAATCTGTGGTGGTTGTCCTGGAGCTGGCTGTGGAAGGAAGTTACCATGCCGATGAGCTGGAAGTGGTGGAGATGGACGACCCGTTTGGTTCAGAGAGGTGAGTGAAGCTCGACCCGGTGGTAGCTCAGGATCGGTGGGAGCCGATGGAGGTGGGTTTGATGGGTTTGAGGCGAAATCCACGGGAGCGGAAGGCAAGTCAGGAGGAGGCCCTCCAACACTCGTTGGGGCAGAGGGAAGATTGGGAGCAACATCCGCAGGGACAAGTGGAAAGTAATTACCCCCAACAGATGGCTTTCTCTCGGATGGAGTATCCAGCGGTGATATATCATTGGTGTCAGTTTGTGTTGAATAGAAGGCTGCTGCATCCTGTGCCGCGATGGGAGAAACGTCATTTGTGGGCGTTGGTGGTTGTGAAGTCTGTCTGGATGGATGGAGTGACTCATCCAAGGATGACTGAGGAGCGAGACTGCTCTGTATCCGGTCTGCTTCGTCCTTCACCTCTACCACGGATGGCTGGCGCGCGGTCTTTTTAGCTGTAGGTGGGACGGAGGTTTCTCGAGATGGATGCAAAGATTCATCCAGAGTGGATTTCTGCGCCAAACTCTGTTGTATTCCATGCGCTTCGTCTGGCACTTCAACGACGGAAGCTTGTCTGGGCTTTCCAGAGGCACCACCCAGGGCTTGGACATCTGCATCATTGGGATCGAGGGCTGGCAACTGCTCATCTGCAGGAGTGCTGATTTTTGGGTTGGACAGATTGGGGTCTTCACCCGCTTTCAAAGCCTTTGCGATGCGTAGGGCGTGGTATTTCGCATATTTTATTTTTGCCGCAGCTTCCGGATCAACTGGCCCCCATATCTGAAGTAGATCGAGGAATGTAGCAGCAGCTTGATATGTGTCTGCAGTTTGTCTGGTGGCCTTGTCGGCTTTGACTGCATTATCGGCTCTTTCAAAGGTTTCCAGACCAAACTGCTCAACATAGGCCTTTCCAACAACATCATCCACCACGGCAGGTTCGTCGGAATGCTGAGCCTTGTATTGCTCTAATTTGTCCATAAGAGTGGTTGTATAAACCAGGCTTTCTTGGTCGGCATTGTGAAGGCCTTTCGAGAGGATTTGGTTGACAATCCAGTATTCACCTGTTCGGTAAGTTAGGGCTTTTCAGTGTCGAATACATTGAGATACATACACCAGTAAGCAAGTATAGGTTTTGGCTTCTCCAGCTGCGATGCTCGATGGGCGAACCGTGTAATGTCGGCGGCCTTGAGCGCAGCCGGAACCTCAGCAGCCATGATGGGCCTCGAAAGACTGCCACTGTTGGTTATCTGAAGAAGCTCGATTGGGAGTTGGCGACCAGCTGAAGAGTGGGTTTCGAATATGACGTGAGGCAGTGATGTTCTGCTGCCAGTGGTCTGGTCGTTGACGGTGAGTGGTTTAAAGATGGAGTTCAGCCTGCGATACGATGCCCCTCAAGTGGACAAGGAACTTTTGGTAGGAGCGGAGCTTCCAATGCGGATAGCTCCTGCTGTTGCAAATGTTCATGCACCCCGCATTCAGGTTCACGCCTGAGGAGCCTGAGCAGCAGGCCAGTGAAGCCTAACACCCACCTAAGGAGCAGGAGCCTCAATTTAGGTGAAAACCAACCACTTCCAGGCTTGACAGGGATCAGCTTGAATGGCAACCTCTCCACTGGGCAACTTCTTCTGCATTGTTTCTCCTCATCCGTTCATCTTCCTCGGTCATTTGCTGTTGCTTGCAATGACATAACATGAATCTGAATGGTCAAGCTCGGCCTGGACAACCGGCAAACCCCTCACTATGGCATGAATGCCTCAAGTGCTGATAGGAGGTAAATGTGACGCTGTTCATTTTGTCGTTCAGAGTTCTCTGGTAAGCTCTTTGAAGACATCTCTTCATCTACTACAGGACACCAAAATGTCTCAGGAATCAGCGTACGTGACTGGTGGCGCCTCCGGTATTGGAAAGGAGGTGGTTCGAATGCTCGTGAAGAATAAGTGTGTTCATGATCCAGGTGAATAAATAAATATATCGTGGCTGAACGCTTCAATAGCATCAGAGTCTTTGTCGCGGATCGAGACCAGGAAGGTGCTCAGAAGCTGGCAGACGAACTCAACAAGGCTTCTGACCATGCTGTCTGTGTGTCCCATGTTGACGTTGCTGATTGGAACTCTCAAGCCAAAGCTTTCAGTCAGGCTGTGGCAGACTTTGGTCGCATCGATTATGTTTATCCCATTGCAGGCATTGGCGAGAAACCATGGATTCCCAACGACCCAAGCTCCAGTGGCTTTGTTATGCCTAATCTCAGTGCTATTGACATTGATTTAACCGGCGTGCTTTACACTGTGGGTTTAGCAGTGCAGCAATTCAGAAGACAGGAACCCGGAAAGAATGGTTTCCGGGGGAAGAGTAAGTGTTCTTTCCAGAGTCTTGGAGACGTGATGATTCCAGCAAGAGATCTGCCAGTCTCTGACTTGTCTAGTTGGTTGTGTTGCAAGTGTTTGTGGGTTCTACTGTGCTCCTACAGGTAACAAGCACACCCTACCCAATTCTGAGGTCAGAACTTGACAATCACAGTCCCGATATATACGGCGGCCAAACATGGGGTGACTGGCTTTGTGCGTAGCTATGGGAAATATCTTCCAGAAGAAAAGATCACTCTCAACTCTGTCAATCCAAATGTCATCCGGACCAATATCTCAACAGCGTCCTTCTATGACAGCCTAGAGGACAAGGGATTGTTGACTCCAATTGAGGGTGTGGTGGATGCATTTGAGAAGCTCCTGGGGACCAACGATACATCTGGCGAGATATTTGAAATTGGACCTAATTGGAAGAAACAGGGTCCAGTAAAGAAGAAAGCTCCCGAGTACTTGGATAAGGAGTCGGAGACAGTCATCGACTTGATTTATCAACGCAGCCGTCCATTGCATCTGCCGCGATGAGCTCATTGTGTAGACATATCTAGAACCCAAGTTATGGACGTGAGGCTTGTCAGGGAGTCAGAAGTGTACATGATTGATTGAAACAATCACCAATATGCTCGTTTACGTTCATGATATTCGACATAAACATATAGGTACTTATCAATGGCCGTGATAATCCACCCAATGGGTTCCCCGCAATTAGAGAGTTGCTTCCTTGTCCATCCCCAGAAGCTTTAACTAATTCTGACGGCCTAAGGCTCAGTGGGCTACTGAAGCAGCCCTGGCCCCTGGACGCTCAAGCCTATCGGCACTTGAGACAGGGCTGAGTGTACGGCGAGCACTCCGTCGCTGACGTCGCCGGTTATGCAAACCTCCTCACCCTCTGTGATACTTCGAGTGCTTCTACTACAATGTGAACTTCGGACTGTAGTTAGATCATTGGTGTAATAGAGAATATCATATCATTAGAACTAGCAACCTATCTTAGTCCAATCACTATACTAAGTTCTACCGCAAGAAGGGCACCTCCATCTAATACATCAATATCATACATCGACAAGAACCCGTGTCGTCATGGCGGCCATCCATCGACCAGCTCACATCACCCACCATGCAGCAAAAGTCGCCTCGGCAGCAGCATTCGAGAAGTCCAAGGAGATAGGAGTACCGATGAACATCGCCATCGTCGACGCATCACTGTACCTTCTACACTTTGAGCGCATGCCGGGCGCCAAATTGACATCCATCGACATTGCCATGAACAAAGCATTCACAGCCGCTGGTCACCGCGCCCCAACGTCCGTCTACAAGGAGAACGTCTGGCCTGGCGGCGCTGCTTTCGGACTCAATGCCAGCAATAACGGTCGCTTCATGTATGTCGCCGGTGGCATTCCGATTGTTGTGGACGGCGAGGTCATTGGTGCTATTGGGTGCAGTACAGGCACCCCAGCGCAGGATACGGAGGTGTCGCAGGCCGGTGTCGATGCTGTGCTGGCGTATATTCGGAAACAGCAGGCTTCGAAACCAAAATTATGAATGTTTTATAGCTCTTCTCGGGCAAAGGCTGTTCAGAAACGTTGCATCATGTACATCTACAGGATTTCGAATATATATTCCAGGGATTACTGGATTCTACGTGTTCAACAACTTTCCGTTGTCTCCAAAATCATAACTCATAATTGCACCGTGACGGCCTCGAGAGGTGCTGAACACACACAGGTACCTGTCTATCTAGGTACTGCTATCTTCTTAGTACCTCAAGCAAATCGGAATTGGGTTGTCCTTCACACCCAATATTGACCAGAGCCTGAGGCTGCCCACAAAGAGCCGAGGCAAACTTAAAGCGGCACTACGCCAAAGAGACGCAAGTTTTATCCGGCTTGGCGTGTTTATATTCATCCTCGATGCGGGATTCCATCCATCGCGCCATAGAATTTCTCAAGTCATGTCTGATGAATTCACTTATTGCACTCGCCTAGATCGCTAAGTGAGTTTGGGAGCAACCTCCACCAGGACGTCCGCTGCGATAACTGAAGAATGGCCGACCGTGGCTCTGCTTCGCCTTCCCCTCCACCAAAAGCACCCACAGCAACCGCCCCAGGACCACGAGCAGCTGCACTACAAAAGGTCTTCAATGGCGCGCTATCCTCCTCAATCAAGGCAAACTCATATGCCAATTTCAGTTCATGTTTTCCAACGCCTGCAAGGTACTGTCCTACTGCGATGGAAGGAGTGTGGAAGCAATTGAACACGAGACTTGAGGAAGAATGCAGGCGCGATTTTGAAAAGATTCTCGAGGAGAGACAGATCGTGGAGGGTCTAAATCAATGGGATAGCATGATTGAGGAAGCACGAGGGAGAAAGAATCGCGGAGTCGAGGGCGAGGAACCCGCGAGGGCGTGTGTGACGCAGACCGTTTTGCACCTGGATGAAGCTGACCGCGGAACAGACTGCACACGCTCTCAGCCGATGAGCTATACACCGCGCATCTCACACCGTATTTTCAGCAAGTGACAGATGACCTCAATTCCAAATTACAGCGAACGCAACAAGAGAATGCACAAATGATGACCACGATTGATCAACAACGAGCTGAAATCGAGCGACTATTGAAAGGGTTGAACACGGCTGTCAAGGACATCGAGGGCAGTGTGGAAGCCATACAATCGCACGAACAGGCTGGCGTCAGCGAACTTAGATCTGACATCTGGCAGATGGAGCAAGAAGTCGCCCTGAGTCGGACATGACAATCACTGCTTTTGATGCATCCGATCTTTTTGGGACATTGAATGAACGAGACATGATATCTGTTATTAGCATGGCGTCGGCGGAGGCTTTGGTTGGGTTGGCTTTTTGCGCAAGCCGTGCGAGATCTGCATTTTGGTGTACAAATAGCACGACTCAGGGCCATCGATATTGCGATGGTGGCGTACAAAAATCCTGGGGCAGTATCCCGAAATGGAAGTTTCTTTTAGATGTATCACAAAGTGGCAGTGCCTGTCAGGAGTGACAGCTTATAGGTTTACGATTGCATTTTCAGACTTCTCGTACCACTAGACCGAGATCACCAATGTCGCTGTGTTAGGGTATCAGCTACGTTTGGATCGCCTTCAACAGCCGCGACATATTGATCCAGATCCTTCGATTGATCGAACAGACGATGTTGTGCAGATGAATGGTCAGTACGTAAATGGTCAATATCGGATCTTGCATTTGGTCGTAGACGAGGCCGCCCAATCATGGCGTATGTTTGTGCCAAGATGTTTTCGACCCTTTTCGGATAATTTCCAGCCTGATCCACCTCCAACTTCACCTTCGACCGTCAAGTTTCGTGCAATGGAGATATCGTAAGGTGAGATTGCGACATTGTTTTGAAACTTGAGAGTATATGTGCTCTAGTGGCTCTCGGCTGAGATGTCTTCCATCCACGTGTAGCCTCATGGCTAGACTTGAATCATCTCATGGGGTTGGCCAATCTTACCCAAGCTTGAACAATTCCGAGCAGGAATTCGCGAGCGACATTTGCAACAGCAACATCATCCAGGTCCAAGGATGACCAACGGCGAGCACCGAAGAAGGACGATCCTAGACCCGGCTTCTTGATGGAGCCCGTTTAACCCAACGCGTTTATTTGTTTGCGGATGGAAATTGAGGCTCGGCCAAGGCGGCAAATTGCCCTTTGCACGACATGGATTTAAGGTTTGATAACGAGATTGCACCGCCCGCCATCAACATCCACCGACACCCAACAACACCAACAACTTCCATCTGAGCCCAACGCCTTGTCCGGCTTCTGTGCGCCAAACCCGCGCCTCTGGTCTCTTCGCTTGGACTCGTGGCTGTTGAAATTTTGGAAACTTCTTCCCTTCTCGCCGGTCGACTCGCTTCCACTATCCCCGTCTCCGTTCCCGCGAACCAACATCCTAGACACATCCGCGCGAACATGACACGCCAAAACCTTTGCCGTGGTGCGAGCTAGTGGGCTTTTGTATCATGCAAAAACAATTCGAACGCGTTACCTCGCTCTTTGCGTAGTACCACAGCGGTCGAATGTCCATGCCTGGTTCGGTGTACGGAGTGAATGAATGCATGGTAACATGCCAGGTAGGAAGTAACCTTGATGCAATATTCAATGACCATAGCCACCTGTGTCTTGTCTGTTTTCTCTTGCTCAATGTTTACATTTCTCTGTTGACATTTTTCCATTTTCTTGCCTCATTGTGCATATTCATGCATATTCATGCATTGACAATCTCGGCTTCTCCACAAACTCTGTCATCAGCCCCTCCCTTGGTTGGTTCGACATTCGACCTGTCTCGACTCTTTTGGACATTTGCCCACGGCAGAATAAATCCTCCCGCTCAAAGTTGCGGGCGCTTTCAAGGCGTTCGAGCGGGCGTCCCTCGTGTCCAGTAAGATCAGCCTTGTCTGACTAGGTCGAGAACAAGGACTACCCTGGTGTTGAACCCTGGCCCCTCTCTCTTTCAAGATTTTTTGGAGGCGCGTCAAAGGTCAAGGCTCAACACTGCCAGTCTTCCAAAAGTCGGATCTACTCCGTTGCTTGTGTCCAGGCATTTCTTCATCTACTCTCCTCCTTCCACCCCACGACCGTTGAATTTCACCCCAAACTCTCGACATCAAAAACTCACATGAATGTCAGCTTGTAGTTTGGGAATTCTGGGAGTTGGCTGGTAGTATAGTCCGCGCTTCAGTAAGGAACCCTCTGGAGTGGGTGAACGACAGCATCACTCAGCACGCACCAACTGTCAAATCTCTATGGACAGACGTGTCAAGATATGGATCATAGGATCCATCGCAGCGGCCTTCAGCATTGGGAGCAGTGTTCTGAATGTGGTCTTTGCTTATCATCTTTCAGAATATCCAGTACTTTCAGCCCTTCGAGTGCTACTCTTCGTCGCCTTTGCCATCAGCCTGTTGAACTTGGCCAGCATCGTCTGTTTCTGTACGTTGTATGTCAAGAGTCTCAGCACTCATTCGCTGGGATCCAAATCGAAAACATGGTGTATCTATAGTGGCGGCGGCGCCGCGGCGTTCATCAGTATTGCCATCTCTGGTGTCACTTTGGTGTACATCACCATCAAGCAAAGCGAGATCATCAACAAGGTGCTGGGCGTGACCCCGATGACCTTGATTGCGGCATGGTTCGGAGTTTGGGGAGTCTCTGCAGGATTGCAGATCTTGCTGTTCTGCTTCTTGGGCATGTGGACACGGGTTGTTCTCAAGAACCAAAGGGCTAGCCGACTGGATATGGATTTTGGCAGAGCGTCCATGCATGATATCTCAAGAACGAATACGCACCGTACAGGGCGTTCTTTTGGGTCACAGGATATCACACTAAACTCACCTCCAAGGACACCAGTATCTCGGGGAGGGTCAGACACACGACGATCGTCATCTACAAGAGTTAGGCCTGGATCGTCTAGGACAAAGCTTATGCGACCTTCTGCAAAATCATCCCTCGAGATCATGCCATTTCCCGCGGCGGAAGCTGTCTCGATCGACAGTGCCTTTGACGATTGGGATACGTCTTCGGTACATTACGAAATGCGGAGTGCCATTGGCTCCTCACCACCAACAACTCGTGGAGGTCTCGCAACAATACCAGGCAGTCGACCGGAATCACCAGCCAATGCTTTAGATGGCCCGTATCTCCCAGACTCTCCCATAAGCAGTTCGCCACCCCATGCTACCACATCTGACACAGCTACCGCCCTAGGTTGGTCTAGCTCATCACCACGGCAGCTCAAGTCTTCACCTCCATCAAGTCCACCTCCAAACTTCTCTCGTCCCACATCATCCCACAAGGACAACAAACCGCCACCAAAGTTCCAAAAATTCGATCCTTCCATGGACGACCTCATCCACCCTTTATTCCGACCTAATAGCCCTCATCCACCACCAATTGCCACGATGGGGACCATGGTAACCGCCTCTCCCATGGCCGACCAGCTGATCACGCCCAAGACCCTGGCGCGTCTGCGAAGCAACTCGAACATCGGATCTCCCCCTCCAAGCTTGCCGCAGCCAAGTAGAGAGCGATCGGAGACGGTGACTTCAGTCGGCTCTGTCCCTGATAGTCCTACCTTGGGGAGCGATGGGCTGGGAAGTCCCGGTCCATCGATCGTGGACGACTTGGAACTACCTCCTATTCTACCAGGATTTGTGTTATCGGCAGGCTCAAGGAGCAGTCTGGTGGAATATGGAAAACGGAAAAGCACCAAGGACAGGCCGAAGTCTCACTTGTCGGTGGGTAGCCGGCTGAGCGAGATGCTTCTTTGAGCGTGGGCATCCCCAAGGAATTTCTCTACCGCGGCTTCTGGTACCGCGAGTATGTTTTTATATCTAATTCATGGTGGCTCATTGGTTGCATGACGTGTGATCAGATGTTGGGTTCTTAGCGAGGAGTTGATGGGTTGTCATTGGGTGGGAATCATGTCTTGACTTGTGATGATATGGGATTTTGGGCCTACAGATACCTCCCATTGTATGCGTGAACGAGCCATACCCTTATAGCTTTTTTGACAGTCTACGTACATGGTCGATTATTGTAATGTCTTCTATGATCTGACTGCGCCTTAGATTCTTCCAAGCGTGGGTATGTGTTGAAAACTTTTATACTACTTAGGTAGGTAAATCCTGCCTTCGCCAGCCACGTGACTAGCCTGAGCATTGAAAGCGGCCGAGCCTACGACGGAAGGCACGCGCCGGCGAGCTAATCCTAAAAAGGAATGGCACTGGACTTGGCGGCTGCCCAGATGAGAAAGCGGCAAGGGCGGCGAACGGGAGCTTCTTAGCCTCGACCCTCGGGCTGCCAGTGTCTGAAAATGCTTTGCTTCACCCTCGAAAAAGGTCAGCACCATCTTGGATGGACACATTCACTACTTCACCCATCCCATTCATGAATTCACTCTCCATCAATAGGCAGCAACCTGAATCAACCATGGTCGACTGCTTCACTTCCCGGCCTGCGGGCTACAATGGCAACAATGCCTATTCACAATTTTCTATTCATCCGCCCCAATATGCTCCTCCTACCAGAAGTACTACTAAGACCAGAAATACCTCATCTTCTCCCTCCACCGAGTACTTCCACCTCTATCGAAACACCACAGTGATTCCTTCCAGATACTGGTTATCTCGAAAGACTTCTCCTCTGTGGCTTCAGTATTTCTCTGCTGTCCTCTCCCAAACCCTCAGAGATCCAGCACCGTCATTTTCTTCTTCAGCACCCTCACATTCCCCTTGTGCAATTCTAAGCCTGAAGAGGACTGCCACTTCAATCCCGACAACTTCTCACTCATCCTTGTCAAACTGTAAATCCAGATATCGAACTGCCCGGAGCCATCGATTTCTTCCTGACAGTGTTGACAAACGAAGGTAAGTTTTGCTACTCCACCAAATACGCTTAGCCCCAAATGCTTTGTCTCCTGAGGTCTTTCAATGGCCCTTCTAGTCAAGCAAATCCCATGCCCCTTCCACCCAATACTCATTCCTTCGACTTCTAAATCCATGTTCTCGACCATCTCATTTAACAACCAATCTCAGAAAAATGGCAAAAGTCCAAAAGCCCAAGGCTCCCCGCCCCGAAATTCTTATGCAGACCAGAAGCCGTACTGCCAAGTCCTCTTCAGACTCGAGCTCTACGAATGGATCTTCAGATCAATCTTCATCACCAAAGAACACCACCCCTCCACCAGCAGCAGGAAAAGTATTTTCTCCAGGAGCTACTATCCCGGAAACACCAATGCCTTCTCCTTTCAGAGAATTGACTGCCCCACCACTGGCAGCAGATCTTGTCACTTCACCAAAAATCACTTCTTCACCCAAATCAGAAACTCCCTCTTCATCAGATGGTATTGTTGGTCCGTCCAGTACTACTTCCCCTGTGATTGAAGCTATTGGCTCTGCTGAATTGGCTGCCACTTCTTCTCCATCAGCTTCCATTGTTGCACCACCTGCAGATACTTCTCCTGTGATTGAGGATACTGTCTTTGATGAATCATCTCTCACTTCTTCTCCACCGGGTGCCACTGCCTTGGAACCAGAAGCCAGTGTCTCTGCAGCAGCAATTTCTTCCCCTGACAAAGTGTCAAGCACCTCTCCACCAGCAGTTGAACAATCTCCATACAACCTGCGTAAGCGCAAAGCTTCAAGCTCTGATGATGCTGAAACTTCACGACCACCACCAAAAAAGCAAGCTCAACTCCAGATGCGCAAGGATGAAGATTTTCAATCATTCAAAAGTCGTGTTGTTTGGCCAGAGCACAATCAAGCTGCACCCACTTATTACCAAGCTGACGGTATAACTCCTTCTGGACCACTTCCTAACGGTGCCAAGGTAGTTTTTCTTCGTCACAATGATCCTGCTCCTCCCAAGTCCAAGTCTGCCACTGAACTTGTCGATGCTGATCATCAATCAAACTCTGAAACCCAGTCTCCCAAGAAATCTACCCGTGGTGGTGCCAGCAAAGGCCGCGGTGGTAATTCTGGAAATGGTGGTGGAAGAAAGAACAACAAACAAAAGCCCAAGAACGGCGGTGCCGGTGGTGGTCGCGACAGTCCAGATCCACCTTTTCGCAAGGCTCCTTTGACTCAGGATGAACGTGTTGAAATCTCCATGCTCAAAGCAAGACAGCACGAACTCAAAAAGTTTTTCTCTGCAGTTGGAAATCAACAACTTGACATTCTTGACAAGCTTGCCACCAAGGATTTGACCAAGCTTGCCAACAAACCAAAAGCACACAAACACCTTCCAGAGTATGATGAAGTCACTGAGGAACTCGCGGTACTGATGGCTGAACAACAAGAAAATTTCCGTAAGAAACGTGAGATTGAAGTGAACGCTGAGAAAGTGCGTATGGAAGCTGAGAGGGAAGTCATTGAGCAACAATATCGCACACGTGTAAATGAAACCAAGAAAGAACATCTTGCTGGCGCACAAGGAGATATCATCTTGTTTGAACGCGCTTATCGTGCAGCTCATGACGACACGCACACAGAGACAGGATCTGACATGGATTATTTCCCACATTATCACGAATGTCCCGAACCTAATGCTCGCCCCCGTGGATACGTCTCTAACAAAATCATGGATGAAAAGCCATTCATGAGCGCCCTTGAAACCTCCTACGACGACCAAGCCGTGCAACAGGTCTTGGAACAAGACGTCATCAACCCTCTCTTGAGGCAGATCGAGGAGCGCAACAACGAGTGGAGAGAAGAGGCGTTCCGCAGAAAGACAATGAACATGGATACCCTCTCGGAGGAAGCGGCCAAGGAGCTGGAAACCATCAAGGGATATCTCATCCCAAGACCGTTTGAAATGATGGACAGCAACTCATACTCCTTGTCGGCCCTCGCAGATGTCGCCGAGTGGACCGCTCAGCGGTATCCTGAGCACCACTACATTCATATGCCGCTTGCGCCCGGTGATATCTACCCACGTCAGGGTCTGGATTTCTCCCCCAGGCCCGGTGGTATCTCCGCCCCTCCTCCTCTCTCTCTCCCTCCTCTCGCCCCCCCTCCACCACCAACCACTCGCCTGCTCTCGGCCAGTGGTCCTGGACAAGCAATTGCACCAGCACCACCCAAGCCAGTAACGAGGTCGTCGTCGGTCTCCTCCGCCTCTCTGCCGCCTCCTCCTCCCTCCTCCTCTCTCCGAGCTGCGCGCCTGGGGTCGCAAAGCACGCGGCCAACAGCGGGGAATGGACCCCAACAATTCATTTTCCAACCACCCCAGCAACCCCTCCAGCACCAGGCTGCCCCTGGTCCCTCTCCGACGGCCCAATACGGCCCCACTGGCACTGCAGCGGGCGCTGTGCCGATCGGACAGCAGACAAAGATACCAATGACGTTCATCAACAGTACGATCAAGGTGTCGAGGAACGCTGCTGCCGCTTCGGCGGGTGGGAACGCTGGAGTGGGGGGTTCTTCTGTCGGTGTTGGTGGTGGGGTGGCGCCCACCAATGTTAAGGGTGGTCAGAGGATGTTGTTGCCAAAGATGCAGCAATAGGTGGTGGTGGTGGTGGTGGTTGTGTTGTCGTTGTCGGTCGGTTTTGCTGTGGTAGAGAGTGCCCGGTGGTATGGGCCCCGGTGGCATCAAAAGCCCCGGTCAGATAGAGAATGAGAGAGCAGAGTGTTTACCCCGTGCCTATCATTGTTCAATTGTTCCTTTCCCTCGCGTGTTCATCTGGTTCTCGCTGTGAGTCGAGTGCCTGTCATCTACATATTGATGTTACTGATCTAGGCACATCCTCATGAGCTCCTCCAAAGACGAGAATCGACTCGCACAAGTGGTTTATATATGTCTGTGCTCGCAAGAAGAAAGGAATAAAACAATACAAATGTAAATGAAGGCGAGAGGCAGTGATGAACAGGCTTTCATCTAATATTCAGCACGATCAACTGACCATTGAGTAAATGAAGACAGGGTAGGGTGTTTTTCGACTCCTCCATGACCTTACGGCGATGGCGAGTCCATCCTTTTCAGTGGATTCGAGGCCGAGTTTGTTGTGATCACCCAGAGTAAACACTTTGCTGTCACCTTCCAGGGCAGGCAAGCGGACAGGGAAAGTGAGGACAGCCATGCGGCAAGTCATCTCACACAGATTTCTGCATCAACGAAGTAAGTCGCAGGAAAGCTGTTATGACTAACTGACTTCAAGAATGCGCAATTTGTCGCAATAACCGGTACATTATCCGCTTTTCTGTGGCAAGCCACTAGGGCGGAAGCATGACTATCAGCTGTCGATATCTAGGGAATTCGCTCAAGACAGATCCGTCGGGGTAGCCGTACTGCCGCCCCTCCAGATGCAAGTCTCCGATGGCATGGGTTGTACAGGCTGAAGACTACCATACGATCTTTCACTAGCCGGACATCATCCGTCAGGCTCAGTCTTTTGAACAGATGGGGAGATAAGAGCCAAGCGGGAATGCTCGCGGAATGAACTCTGCAGACTGAGAGAGCTCCGTACCATCTTAAGATTGTACTGGGTCCTGACTATCTCGAATCTACCCTGATCTTTGTGTGCTTTCACCTCAGCAAATTTCTGCCTCTTCATCATGGCTTCAAATGAAGAGAAACTCATCAGCCCGGTGGAGATAGGCCACTTCGGCGTTCGGACCATTCCTGAGCACTACGAAGCTATGGTCAAATGGCATACTGACTTCTTCGGCGCCCAAGTCAGACTCTCGACTCCACGGGCTACGATGTTATCGTACGACCACGAACATCACCGTCTTGTCATCGTTTCAGACCCGAGCCACAGACTCATCGAAAAGAAGAGGCAAGCCGCAGGGATCTACCACATCGCATTCACTCTGTCATCATTGGCCGACCTGGCTAAGAGCTATGAGCAGAAAAAAGCCCGCGGTATCACCCCACATTGGCCCGTTAACCACGGCATGACAACTAGCATGTACTACCACGACCCAGACGGCAACGAGTTTGAGCTGCAAGTTGAAAACTTCAAAACCACAGAGGACGTGGTCGAGTTCATGAAAAGTGCAGAGTTCGAGCAAAATCCCATCGGTGTGGATCTCAAGCCTGAAGATTGGATTGAGAAGTTACGAAGCGGTATTGACGAGGAAGAGCTCAAGAGACGACCCGTCATCGGCAAGCGCAGATCAAGATTCGAAAATTCTCTCTACTTCAAGCCAACGGATCCTGATTCGAATATTTCGGCCGAGGATGCACAGCCTTACACCCAATATGGGGGTCCAGTGTAGGCTGGAGATTTTAGCAGTGGTTGTAGGCGCTTCAGTGGTTGTAGGCGCTTCAGTGGTTGTAGGCGCTTCAGTGGTTGTAGGCGCTTCAGTGGTTCAAGTTGGATGAAGAGAAGAGAGCTTTGCGGAATCTAGTGCCTAGACAGCTAGCAGGCAGTTTGTGGGGGCTTAAGTATGGCTATCGTTGCTCTTCGAGTTGTCGTACTTCCGGTGCTGTTGGTGCCTCGGATTCAACTCCCATGTTACTGGATCCTGCCATAGTAGGGCATCATAACCTCCATCTCTGGCCCCATAATTGTGAATAACAAGTGCATGCTACTTCGCAAGTGCCAGAGTTAGTACAACTGACAGATTCTGATTCCGGATGCACCGCTTTTTCGTGGACTCTTCGACTACTGCCACCGACAGTCCGCAAGTCCGGAGTTAGGTGCATCGTTGCGGAAAGGGGGCGGTTGTTCCACCAACCTCACCATGATTTGTTAGGCCGAGAAAGCATGATCATACCAGTATAGTCAGAATTTCAAGCCCTATCTTGATTGGAAATGGCTGACGAGGATCATATGTCCTTGGACGGATCTTAAACAGTGAGGCAACACCATCCTTTTGGGAACTCGAGCAAGAAGGAGTCAAGCATTACTTACAATGCCTTCATCTACCACCAATATCAACCTTGAGATATTTGACCACCCGACGATAGGCCGCATCCAAGGAGTGAAGAGCTCGCCAAACGTGGTTGAGTACTTGGGAATTCAGTATGCCACGTTGTCAAATGCTTTTGCACGTGGAAGCATTGGGCATTATGCTGGGAGTGGAAGTACGATCGTTGCGATAACCCATGGGTATGGCAGAATAACTTCAATCATGGACTATCTGACCTCTGTTCCAGGCCAACGGTCATCAACCCGGCGAATATCTGTGAACGAGAGCAAGAATTGATCCAAGCACGCTTGCATTGCACCCAGTCCAAGCAGTCCGCCACAGAAAGCCTCACGCTCAATATTAGCGTTCCTACCAACGTCCCAGCGGATAGCGGTCTACCCGTGTTGGTCTTCGTCCATGGCGGTGGATTTGCGAGTGGCAGTGCCAACCACCCTCAGTACAACTTGACAAGAATTGTAGAGATAAGTGCGAAGGATGGTATTCCCATCATCGCGGTTGGTTTGAAGTAGGAACGCAACTCTCCTGCTACTCCAGTTTTTTCTTTTCATGTTCTCCCTGGTTTGCTCCGGCACAACTGATCGTTTACAACAGCTATCGCGTCGGGATTGCAGGCTTTCTCATCTCCAAAGAAATGAAAGAACTGGGATACAAAGCAAACAATGGTCTTGACGACCAACGTCTTGGTCTGCGTTGGATCAAGCACCACATCCGCGGCTTTGGTGGAGATCCCGAAAGAATAACTTTTCTTGGCCAAAGTGCAGGTTCAGGTAATATCCAATCGAGTTGATGTAGGTGTTAATGTATATGTGCCATTCTAACCTAAGTAGTCGCCGGAAACATTCATTTGCAGTCGAACGAGCCCCTGTTTGAGCAGTATATTTCCATGTCTGGCACGGCGTTCTCCCGGCCACGACGCCCAGAGGTGGGTCAAAAGGCCTACGACAGCCTAGTCAAAGGGCTGGGAGTTGCCGAAGCATCACCATATGAGCAGGCACGAAAATTGTTAAGTGAAGTGGAGAACATGGGAGATCAGGCTCGCAGGTATAACCTGGGTCCTACGGTCGATGGCGATATCGTACCAGAAGCACTAGTATTTCGGAATCAGGTCGAGCCAGAATCAGCTCTGAAGACTTTTCCCGGGCTTCGTCACTGCAGAAGAATATTGGTGGGCGACTGCCAATTTGATGTGAGGCATTTCTACCCAGCTCTGAGACGCTGACAAAGTCTAAATGGGATTCCAGGGAACGGCTTTCGAGTCTCGTCTGCCTAGCCAGACCGACACCCTACCTCAAGCACTCATAGCGAGTCTCAAGGAATCACTTGATTCCACAGATGCGAGGTTTGTCCCAGCCATCCTGTCGAGGTATGGTCTAGGACAGTCAGCAAGTCCCAATTCCACGGAAACAACAAGACGGGCAATTCTGGATCTGGGAAATGACATCCACTTTGCACTTCCTGCCTTAGCACTGGCAAAGATCTGGTCGAAGACAACTGTGCCCAGCGCCAAAGCGTTTTTGTATCACTTCAACTGCCCAAACCCTTGGGACGGTCCATGGAAAGGCGAGGCCAACCACATTCTCGACATTGCTTTTGCTTTGCAAAACTACAACGAGCAGCTGTCCGTTGGCCAGCGACAATGTGCAGGAAGATTTGGTAAAGATTTCATTCGTTTCGTGAACGGCGAGGATGTATGGGGAGAGTACCGGGCCGGCGAACGTCCTACCTCGATGATCTACTCGGCACAAATCGATGGTGAGAAGGACGACTCTCACCTTGTCCATGATGAGAGTTCTGCGAGTACTGGTCGGCGTACATTCATTCAGGAGCTTGGCGCGGAGCACATCCATGATAAGGTCTTGCATTCGTGGCAAGTATTCATGAGTGCGACCAGAAAATGAAGATGCTATGTTGGCATAAGAAGTAGCGTAGGATTTGATCCTACGGTTTTACATAGGAATGATGCGCGAGGCATTCCAGGGCCGTTCGCAATTCTAGCTGTAGTACTTGGTAGATAGCAAAGAATAGTACTTGGTAGATTGCGAAGAACTATTCAACAAGAATTTGCCTGTTCTACCTAGACGAGAGACCGTTCATAGATCGGTGTCCACGATTGGTATTTCGTGTCCTTTGTGTTTCACCCGTAACAGCGATGTTCGTCGCCCATCTGTAGATGTAGCCCGGATTTCGTGGAGTGGCTTTGACCTGCCCAACTCTACGAGTGCGATAACTTGTGACTGTGGAATGCTAATCAAGGTGAGGAACTTATTGTGTTGACACCCGCATTTCTAAGCCGCTTCCGTTCCTTTCACATCCGGTTGCATTTCGGTGTGTCGGAAAGGCGGCAGCGAATATCCTGGCAACCCCAGTCGATTTTGTTGCCCCGCGCGCGTCAGTCCGCCTCCCCCGGCTCATGCTAACTAGCAGTTGTGGAGCATAGATAAGTTCATGTGCTGAAGTATAAAGTTGCCTAAGGCACTCTTCCAACTTCGATCTGATGCCACCAGACCTGACTTCTCTTTCCACTGAATATTAACTATTATGGTCGTCGAGATTGCAAAGGAGGTCGTCCCCTCCATCGCCATTATTGGTGGGGGCCCATCAGGCCTGGGCCTCGCTGCATTGTTAGAGGCGTATGGTGTCAAAGACTACGTTGTGTATGAGCGGAGCGATCGAGAAACAAAACCACGTGGAGCATGCCTCGACTTGCATCCTGGAAGTGGACAAAAGGTGTTCAAGGAGGTCGGAGCTTTCGACGAGCTGAGGGAAGTAGGCCGCTGGGGCGAAGAAACGATCCATTATATCTGCAACACCAAGTTAGATCGATTATTCGAGTTTGGTGAAGGACGTGACGCCCCTGAGGTCGATAGGTACGATATGAGGCGTATTTTGCTGGGTGTGATCCCAGACGAGAAAGTCCGTTGGCGGTGCGGTGTGGAGAGCTCGAAAAGGGATGAGAATGGACAAATTGTGCTCAAACTCACGAATGGAAGGAGCGTATCAGGCTTCAAGTTGATCATCGGAGCTGATGGCGCCTATAGTCAGATTAGACATCTTGTTAGTCGATATTGCGAGCTGCGACTCTCAGAACTGACTGTTCCCTTAGGTCACACCAGCTAAACTAAGATACACAGGACATACAATTTTCACCACACAGGTCAGCCCGGGCAATCCACATTACAAACGTACCGAAGAGACTTTTACTAGATCTAACATGGCAATATGCGGCAATTCAAATCTTATTTGGAGCGCTCCTCAAGGGGCAGGGATTTTTCGCTGGGACCTCTGTATTCCAGTCCCTGAAGATTTCGAAAGAGATCTGAGCAACGCGGAGGACAACAAGAAATTTTTCCTCCAGGACAAATATTTTGGATCCTTTGACCCGGAGATTCAAGAAGTCATCAAGCACAGCGAAGGTGACTGGAGGCCATGGAAACTTTACATCATGCCCTCGGACTGCTTCAACTGGAAGTCACAGGCTGATGTCACGTTGATTGGGGATGCGGCACATGCAACGACGCCATGGGTAGGAGATGGCGTCAATTGTGCGATGCGGGATTCGCTGGTCCTGGCGAAGTTGTTACAGGAGCACGGGATCTCGAAGCAGACTGTGGAAGCATATGAGCAGCAAATGTTCGTCTGGGCAGAAGACCTGATTCGAAGAAGTAATTTCAGTGGTGAAATGTTTCTCGACGAGCAGAACCCAACACGGCTGGTAGAGTTCATGAAGACATCGATGCATACCTTACTTGGGCATACAGACAATGTATGAAAGTTTATGCCGTGAATACGAATGAGGCCGTATGGATCGATTCTGCTATGTCCAACTTTCAGATACTATACAGCTGCTGCTGTGTGATACTATGTGCCATAACAAGATCCATTCAAGACTCTGGCTGGACATGGATTTTTGCTAATCCTTGAGCCCTGCAGTTTTGTCGAACGTTCTGTATAACCTAATGTTCATTATAAGGTTTCTGTCTCATATCTGAATGCATATCTTGGGAGATTTGATTCTGTTTCCTCCATCTCTGACTTCGTCATTTGGGTTATGACAGGCACACGACTCTTGTCATGACAGTTGTATGTGGGAAGTCCGCAGAGCATACATTTCAATACTGCCTAATCTGATCGCTTGTTTGTGAAGCCTTCTCCACCGATCATAGACCTTGGGCATCCGATCGCCCGCGATCAGACGCTTTGCAAGTGAAATTCTATTAAATAACTTCCGATCTACTGCCATCTAAGGAATCGGACAGTGACGAAGAGGGCAGGCGATAAGATTAACGGACGTATTACTGTATTGCTTCCGTCCAAGACCCGCATACCATTGATCAAAGGACGTCCTGCTGCTAACAGAAGTCGATATCTGACTCATAGTGTAATTAATATGATAGGCACTTTGGTAGGCTTGTGCATTTTAGAGGTTAGCTAGAGTCACAATTGATGTCAAAATCCATATCGAACCAATGCACTGTTGAGCAAGTTGGCCACAACTTGGAGCGACCAGCTCCCTGGATTCATACGAATCTAGTGACGCGCAAGGTCGGATTTGTAGCCGTGATTAACAACGACCGCTTGCGTTTACAACCGCTTGGCCTATCTCTCGGCCTACCTCTTTCCTATCTTTTTGACTCAAGTTGCAGCAGCAACTGGAGTGCTCGAGTGCCTAGCGTGGCCAGTGGATTTTGGCACTGCCAGCTCAAGAGATTCAATATGGCCATGTCCAACAACTGCAGTCAACTTTTCTAGGCTGTTGTCTTCAATGATGCCTGTCATATCCTTCGAGAGATGGACAACAACTTCGTCCCCAAATAAGGCAGCGAGTTCTTCCATCGGGAGGTTTCTGGTCTCCTTGATGAAGAGATAGATAATGACACCGCAGATCAGGCAGAGGCACGTATAAAGAATGTACATCCGCCAAGCACTTCAGTGTTTTGTCAGCTACGCCCGTATATATCGTTCAATGGGGCACTTACATGGTCTTGAATGCCAAAGCACTTGGAGTGGTGTAGGTCAAAGACCCGACAAAAAAGGAGAACAAAGACAGGCTGATGCCTTTGGCTCGGTATGCTGTCGGCCAGATCTCTGATGCCCAGATGAAGGCAGGTGCATCAACGAGTTGAAATGTGAGAATATAGAGGAAAAGGAAGACAAGACAAGCTGCGAGGCCGCCTTGCTTGTCGGTGCCAATGAACTGACTTTGCAGCACTGCTTGAATCATTAACAACAGTGCCAGCGCCGGGTAGCCATACACTATAATGGTAAAATGGCGTTGTCAGTAGCTGAAGGTCGGTCGGAATATCTTCGAACGCGGTAAAACTTACGCAGCAAAGTTCGTCTTCCAACTTTGTCAACAATAAAAATGCTCACAATTGCCATGCCAGTCCCGAGTGTCGTCCAGATTCCTATAGCCACTGTGAGGACTTGTTGTCCGGATTTTACGTAGAACATGACTTACCATACATGACTAGTGGGAGAACACCACTAAGACCGAGGCCTGCAAATATAGGGGGAAGGTAATTCGATATACCAATAATCTATGGCTAAGTCAGACACAGAAGACACCAAGCATGAGGCGGAGAAACTGACCCCCGTTGATGGGGTTGCAAACCTTGTGTGCAGGTTAGTATGAAGATTTCACCACAAATTGATCTCAGGACTTACAACAGAAACATCCCAAGGATAGCTCTACGTCGAAGCGAGGGTTTCTTAAAAATCTGTATCCAGCCAACTTTCATTTCTTTGTCGTGCTCCACTTGAAGCACAATCTGTGTGTACTCGGCGTGAGCCATGCGGTCATCTGTATCGCCAGGCTTTAAGTGTAGGCGTCGCAACACATTATACGCCTGCTCCTTTTTACCGCTCCAGATCAGATATCGGGGAGTTTCTAGAGTTCTTTTTCAGGAACGCCTGTCATGTCCGCTCGGATTGGATCACTTACCAGGAATAGTAGGCAAGCTGAGGAGCAGAAGAAGAGGTGAGATACAAGCGAGGGCAAGTGGCACGCGCCATTGTACGGTTGTATTGGCGTAATAGGTACCGACTGCAATCCAAGAGCATCTGTGGGCAAGGGTTGATCAGTCTACTCCCTTCAATAAATTTCGGGATTTCCTTACACAAAATAGCCGGTCCCAAAGCTTACGACAGTCAAGCCAGATATCAAGCCTCGCTGATGTGGAGGAGCCACCTCGTTGAGGTAGAGCGGGACCAGGGCTAAGATCATTCCTAGTCCAAAGCCTTGGAATAGACGTACCATTATCAACATAGCCACACGAACCGAGGCTGCCGCTAGTGCAGTTCCGATGAGGGAGGTTGTTCCTGCCACGGCGAGTGCAATCCTCCGGCCATATACGTCGGCAAGAGGGGATTGCGTCAAAGCGCCAAACGCTGCACCAGCGGTGAACAAAGCGTTGACGGCATCGAGAATGTGAGCGGTATAAGTGCTGGTGGGATCCAATCCAAAGTATTGATAGAAACCTGGCTGACCCTGAGCCGTGACAAATACCGAGAATCCGAAGCCATAAGAGAAGCCTGCGAATGATATGACAGTGTAGATCCAGGCGTTGTAGAGGCTGGTAGGAGCCATATTGTATCGAAATCGCTGCCCAAGTGATGTGCCTGAACAACTTGAGGCCAATTCGAGGAACGAAGTTGTCTGCGATGGAAGCTGCGCTATATAGTTTACGATGTTAGGTATCTTGAGTTGACATCCAGCTAGCTTAGAGCCATCACTCCCCATGGGGTAGCTCCGGATCCTGGGGTTCGGTCAGAGACAGCGAGAACAATCTAGTCTCCTGCAAACCTGCAGATGGCTTTACCGTGGTTATCGGCTCGAAAGAGCAAGACATCAGGAGCTCTCCAAGTCGGCATGCGGTGGAGCATCACCAGTGGAACCCGCTGGTGTAAGGTATCTTCAGGACATATACGGCTGGTTTCCATGGTACAGCGATAATTGAACGAAATCAATTTCCAGACGCTAATCGGCTAAAGGCGTCGAAAGAGCCACATTGCCATGTATTCTAGTGCTTCGTATTAAATCTTTGTACAACTCCGAGACCCCTGCTTCACTCTACATTGGGCAGCAAACTGTAGACTGAAAACTTAGCTGACGACCGATCTTACATTCTACATCTGGTGCGACCATTTATCTGCGTCACACCAGGCAGCTACGATCAAAAACATCGCCTGTTGCTCTTCCATCCTGAAATTGGTTCTCTGACAACCCAAATTCGGTCAAACTCCAAGGCATTTGGCTCGACAAGGACCAAAACTCCTGATCGTCTATTTGATCGAAAGTGCTGCTTTCACAACTGAACAGCACCGGATCATGTTCAAAGACACCTGTGGTATTTTCCATGAATGTCTCGTTTCCCACGCCTTGAGATCCGCCACGTCGTGTGTCGTTAGGGGTCGCAGCAGTGGAAGAACTACTCGGCGACTCAGTTGTGGCAGCGAGTGTGACGTTTGGTACGATCGGCGACGCTTGTAGACCAATGACCCTCGCTGTTTCCACCTCAGTTGTACGTATCATGTGTCCAACTATCTGGCATGTGGAATCTGCAATCTGCCAGACCTCTCTTAGACTCCAGAGTCCTCGCATACATTGTCGGAGATGGGGACCTGACTGCCCTGCAAGATTCTCGGATGACTTTTGGGCGGTATTCATCTCAAGAAGGAAGTATGCAACTGCTGCTCCAATGCACGTATTGGCAACCGGAGGTAAGAAGCGAAAAAGATCTCTTTCTCGTAGACATTTCACAAGCTCTGCAGTGCCAATCGCGCACGTCTTGACAACAGGTCTGGACTTTTGCTGAAGAAGGCTTCTCGAAATTGTTGATTCACCTCGGGACAGACTCAGTGGTCTGTGCAGCGCTTCCGTAACCAATAGGTGCAGCATTTTGAGATAAGATTGATGGAAATAGATAACCTCTCCAGTTGTTGCCTCTGGTCTCTGGGACTGAGGCATCAGATATTGTTGGGCTACTTGATTTCTCCACCTTTCAAGTTCGCACTCAAGATTTTCAATTACTCTTGGTCCAATCTCTGTAGTCTTTGGGCTGTATAATATCTTCGGACCACTCGTGGAACCGCCGAACACCTGGAGGACATAAAGACTCTCCACGACCCGGCCGTTTATTGAGGCAAGTCGTAACTGAGAGATACACATTTGTGCTAAGGCAACCTTGCAATCGTATGTCAAGGCGGACAATGCGTCTTTGACCGCGGGAATAGTAGTCACCAATGCGTGAAGATCGAAATCATCCAAGATCAGCATAGGAATATGGATATCTATATCCCTAAAGCGCTGGGGTCTGCGAGCGGACGTTGACAGGATCCGGTCTCGGAGATAACAGCACCATAACAGCCGACGCCAAAGCTTCCTGGTCTTGAAGTCCTCGTGTGCGTATGTTATTCTCTCACTCAGTCCCAATGTTATGCCTATCGACATGCACACGCCTATCCAGTGCCATGGATCTTTTTGATCGCTCTCTGAAACATACCAATAGGTATGAAGTAACATAGTCTGGACAAGAGTGATTCGATCAGGCTCCCAATCAAAATCGTAGAGAAGCTGCAAACAGTCAGTGAGGGTTGGAAGGTAGGACGAAAATATCTTTCCTTGATTTTGTGGTAGAAAGATGCTCTTGCACTCCGGCGATCGTCGAATCCAGCTTGATGTAGGTATAGTTCATCCACGAATGCGGATCCCGCAAACATCACCGCCTGGAACAGCATGAGGCTTATTTGATATTGGCCATCGCCTTCAAGGGCTTGAAGTAAATCCTCCAGGCAGACGACTGGCAGGAATGGGTAACTGTAGAGTATGAAAGAACGGAGAAGCTGATCACGCAGCTCAGTTTCGGGAATGGACAGTGCGCCTTTTTGCCCCAGATACTGCAAGTCGTCCCCACTGAATTTCCGTTGTGGAGGAAGGATATACGCAGGAAGCTTTACAGTATCCGTAGAAACATAACGGGCTGTTTCTGCGACATCCTGAAAGGAAAACTCCTCTCGACCATTACTGACGGCGTTCGCCTGGATAGTCGTCTCATCAAGCAAGCGTTGGGTAGATGCAACTGCCATCGGTGACACCGGATCTGGGGATACCTGTGGGCATGGTACTTCGAACGCTAGATCATTCGTCATAATCTCAGAACTCGGCTGACTGAGCTTTGTGTTCATTCGGACAGGAAAGCAGGAAAGCAAAGCTCCATCTTGCGTGCGCACAGTGGGAGTGCTTGGACCTTGACGGAAGTCAGCCAGTTCAAGGTCAGGGCGACTCGCACCATCACGGCTTTTGTGCAATCGGTATTTTCTGCTTCGTCGAGATACGCTTGTCACACATTCAATACCATCAATCTTGCAATTGTGGCATGGCGTACCGAGCATGATCAGGTCACATTTCACCTTACGTTTCCGGCAAGCACAGCATGCTTGCGATGCTCTCGTTTGCTTCGATCGAGCCAAATCGCTCCCTCCTCTCCTAAGCAAGTCTCCAGCGTCGTTATTCATGGGTATCTGCGAATTGTTTTCTTAGGGTCCTGCATTTGAAGGGAATCTCATGAAATGAGTGGTCGAAGAGAACATTAGACAACACTGTAGCGAAGGCCGACAGGCATATCTGTTCTCGCTCGCTCGCGACGCACCCCGCAAATGGAGGTATCATGGCCAAGCAGACAACTTGAGGAGTTTGGCCCGTGACCCTCTAGCAGGTATGACACTGGATGTTTCGAGGCGGGAGCTATGCATGGTCAGACTCGCTTAATTCTGACGGAGCGTCAAAGAATGTGCACTAGCACCATTTCGAGCATTTTACCACGGATATTAGCCGCGTATTGAGCTCCTTTTGACACCCACCCGCGGTAATTCATTGTAGTACGGCACAACTACTTTGACGAGGTCGCCAGGTCCTCATCGAGGGCTGTGGCATGCCCCGCAATGGAGAGATCATCTGAAGAATGCCCCATTCACATGGAGCATAACCCAGAAATGTGGGGTATCGTTAGAATGCCGGCAGGCACTGGCAATCGGCAAGGAATAATACAATAAGGATGGGCATCTATTCTACCTCAAGACGTGAAGAAGGTAGAACCGCGGCTGCCTCTATATTGACTTATAAATTCCCTGGGTACAAATAGACAAAGAGCAAGAGCAAAGCTACCACATTTGACGACTTTACTTGACCCGTTCCTGAACATCGGTGTTCTATGCAAAATGGCTTCCTCTGAATCGCACCAGCATGCCAATTGCGTATCGATGTCACATCACAACACTATTGTGATCGGTGCTGGCATGGGTGGCATAAGGATGTTGTATGATCTCAAAAAAAGAGGCATCGAAGGTATATGTTTCGAGGCCGGTGCAGGTATTGGCGGAGTAGGTTAACAACCATTGATCTGTCGCAGGCTGTGCTAACTACCAGATGTTGTGTACCTAGACGTGGTACTGGAATCGTTACCCAGGAGCTAGAGCAGATAGCGAGAGTTGGGTGTACGTACTCACATTCCTGGAGGAAATTGGTGTGGACTACAAGTGGAAAGAACGGTTCCCCAGTCAGCCGGAGCTCGAGCGTTATGTAAGTTCTACTTCCTTTCTCCTATGGAACAATATTGCAAGTACCATTGTGCGTGGTCTTGGTTATGTTGCATCGATTTCTATACAAATTTAACCATGGTTCACAGCTCAATGAAGTTGTAGACCATCTCGGACTTCGAAACAACTTCGTCCTCAATACCCGCATTGACTCGGCACATTTTGACGACTCGAGAAACATCTGGCATGTAACAACCTCTCAAGGTCAAATTTATACTTGTGACTTCCTTGTCGCTGCAACTGGTCCTTTGTCGACGCCATTGAAGCCACCATTCCGAGGTCTTGAGAACTTCAAGGGAGACTATTACCAAACAGCACTATGGCCAGACCAAAAGGTGGATTTTGCTGGTAAGCGGGTTGGCATCTTCGGAACAGGAGCGACAGTGAGTCTACATGTAACTCGGCAAAAGGATGCTACCAGCACCCTAGGCCTTAGTGGTCTGTCAGTGTTGGGAAGCGGCTAATGACTGTCTGTAGGGTGTGCAACTAGTTCCAGTGATTGCACACGCCGCCAAAAAGCTGACTGTCTTTCAACGCACGCCTAACTATGTGCTTCCTGGGAGAAACTTCGTCTTCTCAGAGGATCAAGAACGGGAGCTCAAGCAAGATTTCAAGGGGATAGCTAAGCGGGTGAGGGCACAGCCATTTGGTGGAGATATAGGATCAACAACTCGAACTTTCCTGAATGTGAAGGACAAAGAAGCCCTTAACCAAGCTTTCGACTACGGTTGGGAGCAAGGAGGATTTCGATATATCTTTGAGACTGTCAATGACATGCTTACTAACATGGACTGTAACGAGGCAGCCAGCGAATTTCTCCGGAAAAAGATTCGAGCGCTTGTCCATGACCCTGCAACGGCCGAGATGCTGTGCCCGTATTACCCGCTCATGTCGAAGCGGCCACCTCTTGGACACTTCTACTACGAGACGTTCAATAGGGCCAACGTCGAGCTGGTGGATATCAAGAAGGAGCCAGTCGTTGAAATCACCCCCAACGGTGTACGAACTCTAGCAAGAGAGTTTGACTTGGACATAATCATTTTTGCAATAGGTAAGAAGTCTTCCATCGCTGCTTTTCTTTCATACACATGCTCAAGCATAAACCAGGCTTTGACGCGGTGACTGGCACACTTGACTCCATCGACATCCGTGGGACCAATGGTAAGCCATTGAAAACGCATCTAGAGACCAATCTTGCCACCGCCTACGGCATTACCACTGCTGGATTTCCCAATCTTTTCATGGTTCTTGGCCCTCAGACAGTGTGGGCTAATCTTCCCGTTGTCATCGACAACACCGTCGACTGGATTGGCAGAACAATATCTCATATGCGCGGAAGTGGCCACAAACGCATAGAAACGAAGAGTGAACTTACGGAGAAATGGAAGGAGGAGGTTGACAAGCAGTTTTGGGGTACGCTGTTAGGGCAAGGTGCAAGAGCCACCGGAGCGTGGCACGTAGGTGGGAACGTGGAGGGCAAGCCTGTCCGCTGCTATTGGTATTTTGGTGGGGTTCCAACTTATATCGAATATTGCGAAAAGGAGATCGAGTCTGGCTATCCGGGCTTCACCTTTTCCAATGCAGTTGAAGCGCATTAAGAGGGTAACTCTGGTTCAAAATGTTTCGAATCTACCAAATCAACTATAGGTCGATATATCATTCATCTTACCGCTCGCTACGCTTCGCGATTATGCAGTAAGTGAGGTATCGCCCGGGATGACGGGTAACGACGAATGAAAAATCTAAAATTATAGTTGTTCTAAAATCTATTTTTCTCATCTTTATCAAGATAGACTTTAAGGGACTATCAAGTCCTTTTCGATATATTATTAATAAGATTTAATATGTTAATGGTAACTTTAGTTTCGCGACGAAGTATAAGTCTACATATGGCTTATGAAGCATACTATCCACCTGATCGAGATATCTGGGTTTGTTTACAGTTGCGATAGTGAATCCGCAACGAGCGGACTGTTCTAGATTACGAAAACGAAATTACTTCAGAAGTTCCTTCAGAGATATGCAACCTTTCAATGAGCTATTCTCACATGATTGCAGCATGCAGGCGTTTTGAGTTGTTATTGGGTAGTTTCATTACAGACCTTACAAGAGCAGCCACGTACTCGGCCAGTGCCCCTTGAGCGGGGATTGCGGTGTTGTCGCCCACGGTAAGACCGCAAGATGCCGGAACATCCGCACCTATCTCATCTATGGTTCTCGACCTGCAGCTGCGGGTACCATATTCGGATTGCGCCCGATCCGCTTATATATGTCGACGAAGTTTAGTCCAGTATAAGCCACTTTGATAAAGACCTCGGTTCCATTGACGCTTGGCAAAGGTACGTTCTCGTCGATGTGAAGAACCGAGGACTCTCCAGTGGAATAGAAGCCTACGGAGTTCATGGTGACAGGGCTTTAGGGTGCGATTTCGTGTTGTAGCGAGCTTATTTATTGTGGCTAGTACGTTTGCTATATAGTTCCGACATTTTTAAAATCATGTGAAAGTCAATTCGCTCAAGTTTAGACGGAACAGAAGAGGAATACTGTGATATTCGACATTTCTTTTGAATCCAATTTCAGCAAAGGTAATACATCCCGAAGTCGTCCGCGTCGATAGCACTCTTACTCGTCCGCGAGCAGTTGGCTGGATGCTTGTCGGATGTTTGTTTGAAGCCTGCCAGAAAAAAGTGCCACGCTTCGAACCGTGGTGTGGCTCGCTCCCCCCCCCCCCCCCACCCCACCCACC